>NW_020664464.1:14048762-14084204 GCF_002925995.2 Terrapene triunguis | reverse complement strand
GGGCAGGGGTGTGGAGAGGGGTTGGGACAGTCAGGGAGCAGGGGGGGTTGGATGGGTCGGGAGTTTGGGGGGGGCTGTCAGGGGGGCAGGGATGTGGAGAGGGGTTGGGACAGTCAGGGACAGGAAGCGGGGGGTTACATAGGTCGGGGGTTCTGGGGGGGCTGTCAGGGGGGCAGGGGTGTGGAGAGGGGTCGAGGCAGGCAGGTAGCAGAGGGGGTTGGATGGGTCAGGAGTTCTGGGGGTCCTGTCAGGGGGTGGGGAGCAGTTGGATAGGGCATGGGAGTCCCCGGGGGTCTGTCTGGGGGTGGGGGTGTGAATATGGGGTGGGGGTGTGGATAAGGGTCGGGGCAGTCAGGGGACAGGTAGGGTCGTAGGTGGTTCTCAGGAGGGGGCAGTCAGGGGACAAGAAGCAGGGCGGCTTAGATAGGGGGTGGAGTCCTAGGGGGCAGTTAGTGGCAGGGGTCCCAGGAGGGGGGGGTTGGGGGTTCTGAGGGGGGCAATCAGGGGGTGGGAAGTGGGAGGGAGTGGATGGGGGTGGGGCGGGGGCGGGGCTAGAGTGGGGCTCCTCCTCCCCCAGTGTCCTCTTTTTTGCTTGTGGAAATATGATAACCCTAGGCAAAAGTATAACAGGATCCAATAGCTAGAAGTTGAAGCTAGACAAATTCAGAGTGGAACTAATGTGCAAATTATTAACAGTGAGGGTAATTAACTGTTGGAACAATTTACCAAGGCTTATGGTGGATTCTCCATCACTGGGAATTTTTAAATAAAAATTGGATGGTTTCTCTAAAAGAGATGCTGCAGTTCAAACAGGATTTAATTCAGGCTGTGTTACACAGGAGGTCAAACTAGATGATCAAATGGTTTATATGATCCCGTAGTTTTATAATCTATGAATATCCAAAGTTGTTATAAACACTAACCAATTTTTGGAAGAGAGGTTAAACCTCATGTTTCAGAGTTTAATTTCTAACTATCAGGGAATAAAAGGAGAGTAGGGCTAGTGTACATGGGGGAATTAATAAACTATTCTGCTATTGCTGTTCCAGAATATCTATTCCAGTAATTTCCCTGCATAGACAAATTTTTAATGGGAGAGTGGATTATCCCACATCTGCCTAATATGAGATTTCTTGTACCTTTCTCTGAATCCTCTGATACTGGGCACTGTCAGAGACAGAATACTGCACTAATCAGACCACAGGCCTGATCCAGCCTGGCAATTCTTAGGTTTCTTAATTTGATAATCCTCACCCCTAATTGCCTCTGCTCTACTTTATGGTCAGACCTCATGAGATTAAGCTTTCTAGCAAGATTGGTCTGGGAATTCAATAACAGCCTTTCAACATTTACAACGAGGAGTACTTGTGGCATCTTAGAGACTAACAAATTTATTTGGCATATATATATATATATATATATATATATATATATACACTGTACATGAAAAGATGGGAGTTGCCTTACCAAGTGGAGGGTCAGTTCTAATGAGACAATTCAATTAAAGTGGGCTATTATCAACAGGAGGAAAAATCACTTTTATAGTGGTAATCAGGGTGGCCCATTTCAAACAGTTGACAAGAAAGTGTGAGTAACACTAGTGCAGGGGTCAGCAACCTTTCAGAAGTGGTGTGCCGAGTCTTCATTTATTCACTCTAATTTAAGGTTTCGCGTGCCAGTAATACATTTTAACGTTTTTAGAAGGTCTTTCTATAAGTCTATAATATATAACTAAACTATTGTTGTATGTAAAGTAAATAAGGTTTTAAAAATGTTTAAGAAGCTTCATTTAAAATTAAATTAAAATGCAGAGCCCCCCGGACCAGTGGCCAGGACCACTGTGTGAGTGCCACTGAAAATCAGCTCGCGTGCCGCCTTTGGCACGCGTGCCATAGGTTGCCTACCACTGCACTAGGGGGAAATTAGCATGGGGAAATTAGTTTTTAGTTTTTTAGTGACCCATCCACGCCCAGTCTTTATTCAGGCCTAATTTGATGGTGTCCAGTTTGCAAATTAATTCCAGTTCTGCAGTTCCTTGTTGGAGTCTGTTTTTGAAGTTTTTTTGTGGAAGAATTGCCACTTTTAAGTCTGTTATTGAGTGACCAGGGAGGTTGAAGTGTTTTCCAACTGGTTTTTGAATGTTACAATTCTTGACGTCTGATTTGTGTCCATTTATTCTTTTGTGTAGAGACTGTCCAGTTTGGCCAATGTACATGGCAGAGGGGCATTGCTGGCACATGATGGCATATATCACATTGGTAGATGTGCAGGTAAACAAGCCCCTGATGGTGTGGCTGATGTGGTTAGGTCCTATGATGCCCACTTTAATTGAATTGTCTCGTTAGAACTGACTCCCCTTTGGTAAGGCAACTCCCATCTTTTCATCTACTGTGTGTATATATATCTTCCTACTGTATTTTCCACTCCATGCATCTGATGAAGTGGGTTTTAGCCCACGAAAGCTTATGCCCAAATAAATTTGTTAGTCTCTAAGGTGCCACAAGTACTACTTGTTGTTTTTGCTGATACAGACTAACACGGCTATCCCTCTGAAACCTTTCAGCATATAGATACTTTCACAGCGAGTTAGAACCAGAAAGTGCAGAGGAAGGGAACAACTGAAACCATTCTCCTCCCCTCCCCTCCCTTCTCATTTTAAAACTTGTTTAAACCTTACAAAAGATTCATTTCAAATTTTGGGTGAAGGCATGCATATATTAGTGTTTTATCCAAACCATCTCTATTCAGCTGAGTACCAGCAGGAAAAAGCCATATAAGCAGACTTGAAAGTATTTGACAGCAGTTCAAACAGGTACAAATATATCACAATGCTTTGGTCCATATAATTTAAAAGAAACATATTGTGCCTGATGTGCTATATGTATGGTATGGGAGTTAATCCAAATGAAGAAAACCATGTTACATTATGTAGATAGGCCAACTTTTAACCTAGTTAGTACAAACAAACAAACAAACCTTAATATAGATCTTTCTATGACTCTTCTAGTGAAATGTCAAAACTTCGGCAACTCGTAGCATGTAAGTCCATTGACGAATAAAACTCAGGTTTAATCTCCTGAAAAATAGTTTAAAAAGAAAATTATCTTAATTGCTATTTTTTAAAATCATATTTAAGCACAGATTTTTAAAGGTATTTAGGAATTGCACTCGGTATAATAACACATAACTGATTTAGAAACCTAAATATTTTCAAAAGGGATATAGGCACTAAGGAGTCTAAATCTGAAGTGATTTAGACTCCTAAGTGCCTAGATCCCTTTTGAAAATATGTAGGTTCCAAAATCACTAAAGCAGTGCAACACTGCATACAGAAAGGCCTACATACCTTTACAAATCTGGGCCTTACTTTTATGAAACACACCCATTTTGTAGGGGTTATTACTGGATTTGTTTATTAAAGGCAAAACCAAAGAGGTGTTAATACTAACTGCTGTAGTACAGTCACTGTTCAATTTACATTCAAGGGTAACATGAAAGCAATTTGAAAATGCTTAGAAACTTCTAACTACTTAAGCCATTGTGAGGTCTGTCTAGCACTACGGAGTAGGAAAACCACCCCTCCAGAAGCTGCAGAAACCATCAATTCAAAACTGCTGAAATCATTCTCCATTACTACTAATCTGATGCATTTAACTTCAGCTGTGTCTTGTAAAGTGCCGGTTCATTAACTTGAACATTGTTGACAAGCTCATTATTTACACATTCTGCTTGACTAGTGCAAGTGCTAACAATGACGAGAGGACACTTCATCTACAGGAATTCATTGATCCATCTCAAGCAGAGAGAAACCAACATTTCTCAGTCACGGATTGGAATTTATTGAAGATCTCAGGGAAGCGCTACACTACCAATGTACATCGGTGCAGCTCTCCCGTCGGCTTAATAAATCCACCTTCCCGAGAGGCGGTAGCTATCTCAGCAGGAGACACTGTCCCACCGACATAGCACTGTCTACAAGAGGGATTAAGGTCAATATAACTACGTCGCTGAAGGCAGTGGATTTTTCAAACCTTGAGTAACATAATTATACTGAAGTAAATCGTGTAGACCAAGCCTAAGGTGGGCACAGTGACCAATGGGCGGGTGGAGCAGGGCAAGCCCCCGCATCCCGACCCCATTTCCACAGCAGGAATGGGGCAGAGGGCGAACTGCAGGCAGAAGGGGTGGGGAGAGGCCCCCACTTGCTCTAGCCCAGAGGCCCCACAAAACCCTAATCTGCCCCTGGGTGGACAGAAAGAAATGACCACAAAAAAACAGTGTTAGAGGATGAAACAGAGAATGAAAACTACATCTAAATGTCGCAAATCCTTTATACTGTGTCCCTCATTACCTTTAGCAAAGAGAGGCGAGACAAGAATATAAAAAAGGAGGATTGGGCCATCTTGAACCAAAATGAGTGTGGCATATTTACACTTTGGAATCAAAAGGTAACAGACACACAATAGCACAGAAATGCAAGCACCTCTAGGATGAGAGGTTGGTAATCAGTCAGTGCAGGGAACTCTGGCTGCTAATAGGGTGAGGTGATTTGCTATGGTTATGAAAAGTATGATGAGATCTTTGATGGCTCCAGCAAACATTGCTTTTTATGGTCTCATTTGAAAGTTTACTGTGTGTTTGTATATCTAGATAGAGCTTATGTTTCTCTCAATCTAATGAGTAACACGTATTTTTCTGAGAAAACTGTTATATCAGGTTAAGGAAAACAACAAAAGAACAAAAGTAAAGTATCTATGAAAGAGCACTGTGTGTGTCTTCTCTGTAACATGCAAAATTTTTCTGCTTCATAAAATTGCAGCTGCCGTCTCTAGACAGCAGACTCCTAGAAATCTAAAGATGCAGTACACAGAAATCAAAATAATAACTTACTGCTGCAACCTCACAGAATTCAGATTTTAGCTGGGACTGTATTACATTTTAAAATGTCACTCTTTGGAAGAAACGGCAAATTACACATTTCTCTGTTTTAACAGGGAAGCTCTTTTTGTAGAGGGGATACTTATTTCCATTACACTTTTCCAACGGAAACCCTCCTCACTGTCCCCAGTGAGCCTAGTCTATTTCATTTATTTAGATTCAAATAATAAAAGATGCCAGAGTCTTCACCAGGAATTGAAATTAGATGGGGTGTTCAAATCGACGGGGGGAGAAGGGGGTGTTGGAAAATGACTAAATTGGCAACTATTTGACCACTGGGGGGCAATGTGGGAGTTCAGGGGGATGTAGGGAAATCCATTGCCTGTATGAAACTTCAGGCACTGTCACACATCATTAACAACAGAATAAAATCCTAGCACTATTTCAATCATCAATTCAGCAGGAACTCAGCCGGCCACCTATACAAACTCCTTTATTACTCCCTCATTGTTTTGGGAAGCATAACCTCAGACCTCTCCAGAAACCCTATCAAACAGATTTCTATTTTAGTAGATGGGACATCTTGTCTTCCCTTTACTGGATCAGTGTAAGGGCTTTTCTATACAGGGAAATTGCCCAGAATATCTATTGCAGAATAACTCCCTTCATGGATATTATTCCAGAATGAGTCATTTTTTCCCTGGAATAATTTATTCCATTTTGTGAGAGCAGTAATTATGCTGGAATAAAGTCACTTTTATTTTGGAATAGTGTCCACATGGGGAGCCTCAGTAGCTATACCAGTTCATTTTCCTGTGAAGATGAGCCCTAAGATTTACTAGTATGTTACGAACTGCACACTTTCCCCGCCACCTACCCAATTAAAATCCTGTAGCAGGATATGTATTCTAGTATACACACCCTGCCGCGTCCAGTAGGGGGAAGTGCAAGCTCTCCATCTACTGGACCATTAGTGAAAAAGCTGCTCTAGGGATGGTAAAATAGATTTCTGGTGAGCAGCAGTGTTCATGCTGAAGTCTGATGCAACAGCAATAGATCTTGTTTTTTTGCTCCACAGAGGAACTTCATTTGTTTTAATCTTACTTGCTGTGTTCTGATATTGTGACTGAACTCAGTAGGATCTGGAAAAAATGACATTCAGATTTTTTTTCCTTCAGGAATGTGTATGGTCTTGTTGTGTGATAACATTTGTGAAAGTTCTTCTCATTTACACAGTTGGGTCAACCACAGTTTGTCTTCAACTGGATGGAAGCATTTGTTCTTAAGAACATTTCACCAGAAATGTTTACATAGGGCAAGGTTTTTGAAAGTCAATGGGAGTTGTGCTCCTAAGTCACTTGGTACTTTTGAAAATCCCAAACACAATCTACCAGATTCTGGTGTCCTTCAGGGACATCGTATGGTCCAGGTTGGGGTGCTCCCTTTGCCATGTCCATGAAAGCTGGAAGTGTGGTTGAGTGTGGTTATGGCTGTTGGAAGGGGACAGAAGTGATGGAAACCTTTGGAGACTTTTGGTCCTCGTAATGTGAGGTACCCAGTAGTTTGATGAGCAATGGAAGCAGGGCAAGGGAAAAACCAGGAGCTGCAGGATCAGCCCTGAGAATACAGACAGGTGGTCCAGCAGTTGCTAATTCTTCTGTTTTAAGTTCTACTTATTGTCATCATACATATTTTCTGTAGCGTTAAAGCTTTTCTGGACTGTCTCTCTCATTATTTCATACTTCTAAAATATGTATATACTTTATTTCAGAAAGGAATGAAATTGAGAATATTCAATTCAACCTGCACTCTTCTGGGTTTAGATGGAAATGTAGCATGTCTAAGCAGTTATCCCAGGTTTTGCTCTCTTGTAGTGAGTGTGCACTGGGCGGTACAACCAGCCTTGAGTCACATGCTGCCCTCTGTCCCCATAAACAGACTTTTCTAATTCGGGGAGACCTACCTGCCTCCAGAGCTGGCGGGGGTGAGGCTGCCGCTAGCACTGACTAGTCAGAGCCAGAACTAGTAAAGCCAGGGGCTTGGACCGGCAACGTCCCGAGCGCGCTGAGCTCCGCCGGCCCCCAAAGCACTGAAAGGCCGAGAGCTGCCCGGCTGGGGGGGAAGCGATGACGGGCAGGAGAAGGGCTGAGGGGACACAAGCAGCCCTAGCCGCGGTGCAGCCCCTGCTGGCCCATGGCATTGAGTGGGTGGGGCTCTCGGAATAGCCCCCAGTGGCTCTGGCCGGCGGCCCTACAAGGGGACTCGGGGGTCAGGGCGGCAGCGGACAGCCCCCCGCGCCGCTGGAGGGCGGTAGCTGCGGCGCCGGGCCAGTCCCGGGGAGTTGGGCTGACGCGCGCAGAAGCGGCCGCTGCGGGCGGGCCGGGCCGACTCCTCCTCCGGCGGCGGCGGCATGTGGAGGCCGGGGCCGGCGCGCGCTGCGGTCCGGGGCCTGCGCGAGGCCGCGGGGCTCCGGGCTGGGCTCGGGGGACCCGCCGCCTGCTGCCGCCAGCCCGTGAGTAGCGAGCCGCGCGGCGCCCGCGTGACGCGGCTGGGGCAGGCAGAGCGGTGCGGTGCCCTGCCCGGCCCGCGTGTTGGGGGCAGGGAGCCGCTTCCCCCCCGCCCCCGGAGACTCGCCTCTGGCGCCGCTGAAGGATTTGCCGGGCGAGTCTCTATGAGCTGTTTCAAATTCCCTCGTTCCCATTGTCGCCGAGACGGCCAAGCCCCCGTCCCCCTCCTCCCAGCAGCGTTGCGTTCATGCGGCAACGCAGGACGGAGCTGTGGCGCTCTTAGCCCACGTGAATGCAAAGCGCTGCATAGGGGACTGTTGCACTTTTTTAGTAGTTGAGAGGTGGGGAGTGTCAGACTATGTGGCTTTAAATGCTTTGTCATTGTCTTGAAACTGGATCTCTGCCTGCTGCATGAGTGATCGGGAGTCAGGGCCGGAGGTAACAGCATGCAGACACAGCAGCAGAAAAAAGTGTTAGCAGGAGGTTGAGGAGATGCTGCTGAGGTTCCCCCACCCCCCGCCCATTGCATCGTTGGGAGGGAAGCTTTTAAACTCTTTATCTGTGTCTTATTCTATAATCTACTATAGTTGAGGAGCTTTATGGAAAACATTCCAGTGTTGTCATGTCCTCGTGTTGGTGTGAGACAAGAAACGATCAGCAGCACCCAGCAGTCCTCTGTACACAAATTACTCCTTCAGTGACACTCCGAAAACAGAGTCATTATAGTGTTCGATGTGAGATGAATTTAATGTTTAGGCCATTTTCTAGTGGAGCGAAGTCCACAGACATCACCTCCAAAACTGAATACTTTGTCTATAGGGAGGACATTTCCCCAACAATTCAAACCAATTTCCAAACTAATTAACAGCTTTCAGAGAGCTCCAGTTAACAGAACTATTCTAGCCCCTAGAACCTTGTCTGTGCTGTGGGTCCAAAAGGTTTTAACTGGTTTGAATTTTTTGCTAAATTTCCCCAGTGTAGACAAGGCCTGATAAGCCCATTTTCAGTAGAGACAACAGGGAGTGGATGCTCAGTATTTAGCATACTTGGTGGTGGTCTCAGCTTGTCTGAAGACAAGCAGCATGGTGACTGTAATCCCCAACATGTGAAATTGTGAAGATTAGTTTGGGGAATTAGAATATTTCTGTTAGTGTGCTGCCACTTTAGGCAAGTTTCTAGCTTTCTTTTACATAACTTATTTACAGGCTTTCTACTGTATGAGCTGAGTACTTTAGAAACAATATATAGCTGCAACACCCCATTTTACAGGTATGGAAACCGTGATTAAGACCAACATTTTCAAAAGTGACAGTTAATTCGGGGTACTCACCTTGAGACGTTTAGGACTTAATTTTCAAGAGTGATGAACACCCACGGTTCTCATTGATTTCAGCTAGGGTTGTGGGTGCTCAGAACTGGCCATAATCTGACTCCAGGTGCATGAACTCAGGCGCACCAAATTAGTGGACACTTTTGAAAGTGTTGGTCTAAGTGACTTGTCCAAGGTTGCTTAGGAAGTCTGTGACAAACAAAGGAATAGAACTCAGATCTCCTGTTTTCTAGTCTAGTTCCTTAAACACAACATCATTTTTCCTCTTACTAAATCATAGTAAAAGGCAAGTGTGTTATAAACATGCATTTCTGCCTCAAGAATACTGATAGATGTATGGACTGGGATTTCTGTGATAGTTTTTGCTTCTTTGTTGGTCCTGTAAGATAACAAATGAACCTTTAACTAGGAAAAAAAAAAGTGGCTTTGGGATTCTGTTTCTTAAATATGACAAAAATTGACATTTTGTACCATTACTTTTGTTAACATTTAATTTAACTTATTTTTAGGATTCTCATCTGCAACAATTAGACCGTGTTCTAAAGGTTAAAAACAGAAGTGTTCAGTTTATTAATTTAAGAAATGCAGGAACTTTGAATGACAAAAGGTAAGTTTTATTCTGAATTATTTATATGAGAATTCTGACAGTGCATACAGATTCCAGAGAAACCATCTGTAGATGTGGCAGCCATGAAAATTAATATAGTGTGATTGTTGATATGAGCAAAGGGAAAAGGCTAGTCTTGTGGGTAAGGAAAGGACTTGGAATGATCACTTCTGAATTCTATTTCTAGGTTTGCCACAGATTTCCTGTGTGAACTTGGGAAATCACTTAACCTCTCATGCCATAGTTTTCCCATCTGTAAGGTAGAATAAATGATTCCCCACTGTACCTCAGATAAGTGGCATGAGGCACTCTTGAATGAAAGATGCTATAGAAATTCAAAGTATTAAGTAACTTTGCAGTATTTTATGGTAACTAGTTACTTTGTGTTGCCACATTTGTTTGATACTGAAAACATTTCACTGAATTGCATATTGTTATAAATATACATACACAATACCCAGATGCGCAAACTAGGTTAAAGCGCACCACTGAGATGGATTCAAAATTAATCTTTTTTCTGTGAAGAGACCCAGGTTTCCAGGTCTGCAGCTGCCTCCATTTCTCTGTTGGTAAAATGGAGGTGTTGAGTGGTTTACCTAATATTTGTAACATGCTTTGAGATTCTTGGAAGAAAACTACTGTAGAAGTGCACAATTATTATTTTATTGGAATGAATGGGGACTTCCAAAAGAGGAAGTCACTTATGGTATGTAGACAGGATGTGTCTGAATGTTGACATTTTTACAACTTTGTTTATACACACAGTTGCTATTTCCTGTATAATATGTGTCTATAAACAACATACTGTATGTTTTTATAAATATAAATTATTTAGATTTACCTTAAAGATTAAGCAGTACTTGCATGGACAGAGTACTTCTGCAACAATGTTGTATTTTAAAATCTAGAGATCTACCTTGGGCACAGAAGTAACTGGGGAAAGAAACATACTTAGTCCAATTAGCTATCTATAATCTCAGGTTTTAAAATTCTACCTCAATTTATAAGGTGCTTTGTGGCATACGGCAATTTGTGACAAATCACTTCCTCCAATCGCATGTGATCATCTCATGGTTAACGTGTTTCCAAGATAATATTGTTCTTGTTTTGTATTTGTTGTAGGAAAGAGTTTCATGCTAAAGTAATACATATTTTCTCCTAGTAATCTCAGATTTGTTTACGTGCCACTGCAGTTCTTTAGATGAGATTACTTACGAAAAACTTGCTGAAGAAACACTGGACTCATTAGCAGACTTCTTCGAGGATCTAGCAGACAAGCCTTTTACACCTGAAGATTATGATGTCTCCTTTGGGGTATATTTTACAGTTTCTGTTCTTGCTGTAATTATTCTAGGGTTTTTCCTTGGGGGAAATATCTTCATTCAACTAATCTTTAGTGCAAAAGTTTAAGATTTAAGAAACAGTTCACACTGAATAAATAAGTGAAATATATCTGAAAATCAGATTTTTAAATTTGAGGGAGTGGCAGCATTTTTGATGAAAAAATATATAGTACCCTGTTTTAAGATTTAAAGAATTGTAATATTTAGTATTTAAATGATGAAGTTCTTTTTATGAGAATTAAACCATTATTACATGAGGCTGGAAATTGGTTTCCAGTATCTTCTATACTGGTCTCTGATACTGGTGTTACACATGTCACTTTTGAATTATCTTGGTGAAAGTGACAGCTGTAGCTAAAAATTATTTTCAAATACCTATCAGTTTATTTACAGTTGGTGGAATCAATCAAATTTTATGCTGTTGTGCTCTGCTTGAGTTGAGGAGAGTAAAATCTAACCCAGGCCACTGGCTGCAACATAGCTTCTGCACTATTCCGGTCTTTGGACTGAAATAATAGCTGCTTCCTGTTTATATCCCCATGTGGAGGTTCCCAACTACTGGCTCCACCAGATTAGGATTTAGGTGCATATAAACGGGCAGCTGGAGTTTGTGTTCTGTGTATAGAGGCCTTTAGTCTTCAGATCTGTCCATATGTCAGCTTTTCTGAGCACTACATTCACTCTTTATATCACAGAAGTACATACACAATGGGAAAATAACACCTTAGCCTCTTTTTGTATTGGTAAAACTGATAAGTAATTGATCTGGTCAAATATTCAGTTAATATTTTACCTGTAACTTATCCAGTAAATAATAGCAATGTATTATTCAGCTCCTAGTGTTTTGAATAGATATTGAAAAGCTGTGATTATTAGCCTTTCAATATCTATTCAATATAAAGAATATTTTGAAAACTAAATAGAAAAAATAACACCAAAAAGTTTGGTTTTGTGTTTTTTCTTTAGATTAAATATTTTTGATATGCTTCCTCACTTCAATTGCCTTTCTCTCCAGTAACTTTTCAATGTAGTGTTTTTGGCATGTACTTACTGAAAGGTTTGGAGGATTTTTATTTACATCAATCTTAATATGTACATTCTGACTGTTTGGATTCAAATTATGAAAATACTAGTAACATGACAAGCCACAGGGTGGCACACTTGGAAAAGAACTGGCAGAGTTGTAATATCTGTTGACCTTTTAAATTTCTCCATTCAGTTAATATGTGGTGTGCTGGAAAAAGTCTCCCTGGAGAGTAATCCTGTTAGCAGAAATTATTAATGTCCATAACAGCATGCAATAGTTTCATACTAGCTATGCACAAAAATGAAAAATTAGTTTTCAAGTGTTGTTTTATATTAAATTAACCTTTAAAAAATGTATTTTCCAAAGTTTCATGAATAGTACAGAATGAATGTGTGAATGTTTTGATACCAGGGTTTGAAGATAATCTTTCCTTAATTTACAATGTGAAAACAAAGATCATCTCTCTTATGTCTGACACATCATTAGGGCTTCTGATTTTAGCTTTTAACCTATTAAAGCACCCCGATACAAAAAAAAAAAAGGTGTTTGTCCATTAAACACTGGAAAAACACCAGAAATGATTACTTGTATCTAAGAGCTTGTCTACAGGAAGCAGTAATGCAGACTGCAGGAGTGTACTTTCTAAGGCACACTAATGTGTTGTGCATTAACTGGTCCATGTAGACCCTGCTGGCACGCACTGAAGGCTTCCTACTGCATTATAACATAGTGCTGTTTGCAATAGTACTACGTTAAAGTGCACTAGGGACCATTACATAGAGATTACTGATTACCATATATACTACTGTAATGAGTAACGTCATCATATATGTTATTAATTTACAGTATATAGAAAGAGAGCCCTCAAAGCCCCCAATTTTTGGACATCTACATAAAATTTAAAAAATGCTAAAAAAATAAAACCGAAAAAACGGAAGTCCCATAATAATGTAAGTGTTGATGTAGTGTTCTTATTAGATCAGTTGAACCCTATTTGGTACTAGTATACTTTAACATACAGCATGCATTATGGGATAATGCTGAACACTTGTGTTTAGCTCTGAACATTAGCTAATAGAATATTCTAACATTTGTGCAAATGATTTAATTGGAATAATTTGTAGCATTCAAAGCTCTCCAAGGTATTCTTGTTTTACCTGTTTCATTTCATTCTGAGAACACTGGGAAATAGTAAGGAGTGAGCTCACAATGAGACTGGGAAGAGGTTAGTTTTAATCCTCATGACACATTAGGCTAAAGCAGTACCTAGTTAAAATAAAATAACTGACAGGGAAATCGAATGACTCGGTATTAATTAGCACCATCAGAGGTGTGTTTTATTCATTTGCACTTCTTTTCCCTCTATACCATAGAATAATCAATCAACCTTTGTTTCTTTACTGAACTCAGACAGTAGCAGGGCTGGGCTTTAGATTAACACATCACTTGTGAGATATCAGTACAGTAATCAAAAGGGTTGGCTGATGTTGCAGAGGAAGTGGGCTCTAAACTGCTGCTTTTGCTATGAAATTATGTTGAACTTTCAGTAGCTACTCGGTCAAAAGGTAAAATGCTGTTGAAATTTCAAAACAAATGGTTACCTACAGAAAATTAAAACTGATCTACCAATTGTCTTCTGGATCAGAAAAAGGTAATGAGGGATCGCAAAAGGTGCTGTGAGACAGTGTGGGCTGCAGTGCATTTGGGGAGGCTGTCGGGAAAAAGAAATGTGCGGCTATCCTAATGCCTGAAGTAGCCCCACAGTACATAATCTACAATACTGCTATTTTTTTTAAGTGTAATTGAGGTCACTCTCAGGTTTACTCAGTCCAAGTGGAATCTGTCTTATGCCCTTAAAGTTAGGACTCTCCAAAAGAGTTATAGTTGCCCTCCAAAATTACCTTCTGAAAATGTCAGGCCAATGTAAATCTGTAATTCAGAGATGGAAGGAAGGAAGTACAAAGGAAAGAAACACTTTCTTGGAAAATGTTCTATAATTGATATAAGTGAATCAAAACAAACCTCAGATAGTTAGAAGTGGAACATTCCTGAGGTATAATCCAGGATCTGGGCACTTCATCACAAGTTATGTGGGAATGTACTTGTCCCACTCATTTGGAGACCATATACAGTTACAGAAAAGTACAGTAAACCTGGATAGCTCGGAGATTCAGTAATGGGACATGGAGCCTCTTGCCTCTGGCCACCTGTTTTAATAGGTTTCAGGTTGTTAGTGAACAAAAATAGTTGCTTTCTGCGAGCTGTTGAATGTTCTCTGAAATTAATTGATGGTCTCAATCCAGTTTCTAGTGGACTGAATGCCCACTTCACAATTGAGCACTAATTAGTGCACATGCTGGCAGTCTCAGAAGAGAAGTCAAAGCTCACAGGAGTATTATTTATTTGAGTCCTAACAATGTGGATGGTACTGTACCAACACACAAGTCCAGATCAGGAGAGCTTAGAGTCTAGATCAGACACAAATGATATATGTGTCACCATGGAGACTGACAAGTTTTCATATCTAACGGTGGTCCCACTGGTCATCAGTGAGGCAGAATGGCATAGCAGATTGTGGAGGATTTGAATTTCCACTGATGATGTTTATTCAGATATCTCACAAGTTGCTGTTTTGATCTTTATATCTACAGTGTCTTATTATAGAAGAAAAATCATAATTCTTATTAAGTAATGGTACATCGATACTTCTCCCTCTTCCCTCCTCCCCCCTTTATGCTTTAGAATGGAGTTTTAACAGCTAAACTAGGTGGAGACATGGGAACCTATGTAATCAACAGGCAGACACCGAACAAGCAGATTTGGCTGTCCTCTCCTACTAGGTAAGTAATTATCTGTATGCTAGGAAATGCCTGAAAATTCAGAGATGAATTAAAAGCCTGCCTGCTAGCCCCGTGGAGACTATTTAATGCCCTGATCACATATTTTATGCATTTTCTCAACACATACACCCAATAGGATTTTCCCTAGAGGTATAACAACTAGTTGCTGTTTATACTTCAGGTGGTGACCAACAGAAATGGACAGGCTGACCCACAAACTAGTGCAGTAAAATGTATAATGTAATAAAATGTGTTCCATTTTTTAAATGTCAAATTTCAGAAGCACTATGAACGCGACTGTAGCCTATTCATAGAAGACTAAACAGCTGTGACAAAAGAACTGTCTGGAAGAGAAATGAGATTGTGTTATGGTCTAACACTGTTCTTTATGGATTGACCCTGTAAGCCTGTGTACGAGTTCCTTGTTTTGTTCGTGTGCATATTTTCTACAGTTTAACTGAGAGATGTTTTTATCGATCTTGGGCAATTCTTAATGTGGAGGTCTTTATTGCTGTGTCCTCTGCCTTGTCTTCTACAGCAGTTTGATCCATTCCAGGTTTTGCAGTTGGTTCTGACTGGGAGTGAGATGTACAGAATGTGTTGAAAGAATGTCATGAGTGGCCTCACCAAAAGTTTACAATGAAATCTGCCACTCTCCCAGCAGCAAACTGAGGGAGTCTTTCATCTCTCTGGCATTGTTGATGAATGGTTTAGCTAAAAAGGAAAGACAAAGCATAAAGATTCACTGTACATATGCAGGTAGATTTCTTAGAGGTCATTCAAATAGAACATACTAACTATAAAATCAGGAATGGATGAAGCTATTGTGCAGTAGGATTAACATTTTTGAACGTGAAATTTTAGAGAATCATCTTATTTTAAATAGTCCACCTAAGTAATTAAAATACTCCTTAGTGATTTGCCTTCTAGCCTGCTGTAACTGTTTTTGGTGTACACTTAGTTGGTGTACAGCAGTGACTCTCAACCTTTCCAGACTTATTGGAAAGTCCCTTTGGGGAGTCTGATTTGCCTTGCGTACCCCCCCAAGGTTCACCTCACGTAAAAACTACTTGCTTACAAAATCAGACATAAAAATACAAAGGTGTCACCGCACACTATTACTGAAAAATTGCTCACTTTCTTATTTTTTTCCACATACATTATAAAATACATCAATTGAAACAAATATTATACTTACATTTCAGTGTATAGTATATAGAGCAGTATAAACAAGTAATTGTCTGTATGAAATTTTAGTTTGTACTGACTTCGCTAGTTATTTTTATGTAGCCTATTATAAAATTAGGCAAATATGTAGATGAGTTGATGTACCCCCTGGAAGACTTCTGAGTACCCCCCAGGGGTACGAGTATCCCTGGTTGAGAACCACTGGTGTACGTTATATTAGATAAGCCATTGTAGCCTATTGTTAGCCCCTCTCTCCTCCCAGAATCTTGTTTGTTTAAATAAACAAGATATTGCATTTCAAAGGGTTTTTATCTTGGTGAGGCAATACGCAAGAAATCAAACAATCCTTTTTATTTATGTCTAGACACTTGCAGACAGTGCCTCAGAATCCAAGTTATGCATAAGATTTTTTTTTAACCTCAAGCATAAAACACAAGTTCAGGTTCTATTACATCTGTATCTGGAGATTAAGAAGTCAGAGAGTTTATATTGTATTTGGATCTATTTAACTTTTATGTGCCAGTGCTAGCTGAATGAAGAAATACATGTTCCTGAATAACAGATTTGTGGAAAATATAAATAGTAGTTTTCATCTTCAGTATGTTCAAGGGATAAAGAAAGGAACACCAAATAAATAAATAAATAAAAATAGGCTCTGCTAAAAGCTCCTGACCCTGAGAATTTTTCATACGTTTATTTGTCTAAGAAATCTCTTTCCCTTGTAAAGATTTGGCTTTATGTTCATCTGTGTATGGCAAACATTTGTGTATTTCCTGCAAGAAAACACTGCATGTTTACTTAGTTTTCCAACTCCTGCTAAGAGGTCTTGTAACTTTTATATGCAAACATGTACTGCATGTACTGTAACTAACGCTCATAACATCTGTGTCCTGGATGTGATGCGCTATGGAGTGGGAGAAGCAAGCAATGCTGCTAATGATAAACAGTATTTGAATATTGTGGTGTTTGCTATCTCAACACAATAAATGTAAAATTGTTGAGTGTTAATGACCACTTTGGCAACAACACCGAGAGACAGAGATTACGAGGCAAGAAAAGGAAACTACTATTGAATTTCTCTAGCTCCAGGCTGCTGTGCTTTGTTACACACATGCAGGTGAACTAAGCCTGCATTTATATGGCAGTATACAATTGGCACATTCAAAAGAAGGTGTGCCACCTGCACAAAGTTTCTCTTTTGTGCAGCTCCATTAATTAAAGCTTTTAAACATTGCAAAATGTCTTTAACAAACAAGGCCTAATTATTTTGGTTTCGTGATCTTTTAATGCTTTATAAAATGTATTCATATTCTCGTGTGAGAAATACACTTACTGTATAGACACTTGGCATTTTGTTAGAATTCAAAAGATCCTTATTAAAAGGTAGTAAATGTACAGCATTTTGAAGGTGTAAAGCACTATACATGTTTATTATTTTATATTTGTTAAATAAAGCACAGTGATTTGATATTTACTAGGTAACATTTCAAAACAGTTCCCATCATTCATCAAAATATTTTGTTTTAGTCCAGTTGCCGTAAACCATATCCCATTCTAACTTTTTATAGGCTGTCTCCACATCCAGAATTGCACATGTTACAGTGTAACAGTAAAAAGTTACTTCTTTTTGCAAAGGCCACACCAGTGAGAAACACATAATAAAATAATTGGAGCACATAATCCTGACTCAAAACAGCCATCAGCTCGAATGCAGCAGAAGAGATGTCCCTACAAGATCCCAGTCATTTTGACTTACCTTTGTGTGTTCTTAATATTTTTAGTTCATGCCCTGAAGGTTATTCATTGCGATACTGTGAATAATTTAAATATTGAGGTGTCAATTTTTCTGTTAGTTTTTAGACACTGCAGCCTGGCATGCATGTACAGGACAGCCTGTCTTCTAGCAGAGTTTGTACTGGAATCACCTCTAATCCCAAGGCAATTTGACCTAGAAATATGATTTCAGAGATAAGAGGTTTCAAGACATCCTTGTATTTCATTCTCTGCAGACATTTTTATTCTTTTGTCTCCTTCCCTTCTTACTACTTCACCAAATGACCTCCATGGCAGACATAGATTTCTGTGTTGACAAGTCAAAACTGCCTTCATTAATAATAAATACTTATTAAAGATCCTTGCAATTATTCTTCCCATTTTCCAGGTGCATAACTGAGGCAAAGGTAGATGAGCCTGCCTAAGCTTGGTGGCTGAGTCTGGAAGATAGAATCCAGGTCTCCTTACTGTGTTTGTTGTGGGAGTGAAGCATTTCATGACACCAGGAGTTCCAAATTGCTCTCAGATATAGATCTCCCACATGGCAGATTATTTTTTATTTAGTAATTTAATCCTGTTGTGTTTAACTTGAGAGGGAAAATATTCTTTGCTCTGTGCAGTGAAGCGTTTTGGACATTTGCACATTATAGCATTGTGTTAGAATGAATACTTTATATTAATACAGTGCTTTACAAACAACTCTTATAACACTCTTAGGAGCTAGGTATTATTACCACAGTTACAGATTGTGGAGAAGGTAAATCAAGTGAAGGAGAGAAGGACCTTAATGGCCTTGATCCAGTGAAGTGTATAAGCAAAAGTACTCCCATTGAAGTCCATAGGACTACTCACATGTTTTAATTTACATGCATGCTTAAGTGCTTTGCTGGATTTAGGCCTTAATGATTTCTTCAAGGCCACGTGTTGGAACCAGTGTGAGAGCTGGAATTAGAATTTGGTGATGATTGGCTTCTAATCCATGCTGAGACCATGAGCCACACACCTCTTTCTTGCTGAATATTGTTTTATTTCTGGCTGCTTTCTTTAACTTAGTAATTCAAATCCTCCTGGTGTTTGTTTGGAGATGGCTGAAATTTCAGAAATGTTTGACCTATGCTCACACAGTATACATGTTCTGTTTTCTAGTGGGCCCAAACGTTACGACTGGACTGGAAGAAACTGGGTGTATTCTCATGATGGAGTATCCCTTCATGAACTACTAGCAGTGGAACTCTCAGCGGCATTGAAAACTAAAATAGACTTATCTCCCTTAGTATACTCTGGAAAAGGTGATACTTGATCATTGTCTACCTCAAAGAAATCAAAAGACTTTGTCCTGTTGCCCCTCTTTGGTATATAGTTCCTAAGGTTCACACCTTGTTCTAAGTTTGTCTTCATATTTTTGTTTCAACTTCACTATGTTGTGTAACAATAATGTGAACATAATATTTTTCTTAGCTCTGCATGTTTGGGTTTATGTGTTAGTGTGTGGATTTGTGTTTGTTATATGGATTTTTTTTGTGTCACTGCCTCCAAAATTCATAGCTAAGAGTATGGTATTGGACACTGGTTGCCCCAACTACATTCTGACTGGTTGGTTGGTGATTCATCAGTAGTGCACAGATGGGATCTCATGACCAAAGAAAACTCTGCTACTTACCTTAGGCCATATTGTGGAACCCTTACCCAGGTTCCATTGAAATCAATTAGATGAACTGGGGGGAGTAAGGTAATAGTCTATGTAAGAGCCTATTGTGCTTAAAAGAAAATAAGGAAAGGGAAAATGTTTTTTCTTTTCTATAACAGGTGTAATAGGGATTTTCTTCTTAAAATATCACAGGATTTAATCTGAAATTCACATTTCTGCCTTTGCCCCTTCAGACTTATCCTTTTAAGCTAAGCTTCCAGCTACCAGTTCTGCTATCAGCAGGGGTCCAAATGGTACATGGAGCTGAAAAAAGTGTTTGATTTAGTTTAAATGTCTAATGATACATTCATAGTTGTAGAGAAAGGGATCTATAACCTTTTCCCTATTTCCTTGTGCTATGAGTGTCTTCATAGCGTAAGCATACATTGCATAAATATATAACTCTTTAATATTATTATTATTAAGCAAAGCGAGGATGTTCTGTTCCAACAGCAATAAGCTATGCCAATTTTTGCATTGGCATAGCTCATGCTGCACTTCTCATGTAGTTGAAGTGAGGCACAAGGCCAAAGGCAAAGTGACAATGCAAGGCTCACACTGATGCAAACCTTGTTGTGTTATTGCTACATTCTTAGGACTGAGAAGCTGGAGTCTTCGGACTAGCTGAGAAATAAAAAGAAATGAGGACAAAAATAGGTGATTCACTCTACGTATTACACCAAATAACTTGTAAAAAATAATTTAATAAGTGACATGCAAATGTGTGACGCTATAAAATTTGCCTTACTGTAGCATTACCATTATTTCTTTTCAAAAATTGTATATAAAAAGGGAGCCCAAATTTGCTGTCACATTTGAAAGACTGAGCCACATTTATGTAAGCTTTTAGCATTACATTAAAAGAGGCCTGGTACCGATTTTGAAATGCAACATTTTCTTGGGTTCTGAGTTCCCCAGACAACTTCCTTGTGTTTAGAATGACATGGCTGCCTGGTTGGCTAATACTGTTACTGATGTGATATGTCATTGAAAGATATCTAATAAATATACAGTATTCTTAGATGGTATTGTCCATTATTTAGGATTAAAATGGAATTCTTGATACCAACTCTTGGCCGCTATTAATTAAAATATGAAATATCTCATTGGAGCCAGTTCTGGATTAGATTCTGTGCTGTGTATGTGTATGTTTCAGCCAAAGGAAAAAGGGAGTCAGTCACCTGAAACCTTCTCTGCTAAATTACTTCTGAAATCAAGGAAATAGTGAGGGCTACCAGTATGAGTTGGTGAGACCAAAACACACCACTACGCAAAGCAGAGAGAAAACTAGAACAGTTAAAATGGATGGGGGTGAGGAGAGAAATACCTCATTTACAGCAAATGGAAATTTGAGATGTAGCTGTTTAAATTTCACCCCTCGACAACTCACAAAGCTAGATTTAGTCAGACATGTATAGACATTAGTGGTATATTCACACAGCATTTTGGCAGCCACAGGAGCAAGTCTTCCAAGCTGGGTGACAGACTTGAGCTAGTTGGATCCATGCTGGCACTGTAACAATAGCTGTATAGACAGTGTTTTGAAGTTGCAGCTCAGGCTCTGAAGCTTAGGGAGGGGCAGGTTGGGAATACAGCTACACTTTACGTGGTCCAGCACAAGACTCTTGGGTGAAGAGCATTTCCAGTGCAGAACTACAGTTGTAGAAAATCTTACTAATGGATGTTAGAGTATGACCAACTGTGCAAGTGCTAATCTAAGAGCTGGCTCCACTAATAGCCACTTCCCAGGCCCAACTAATAATTGGGAAAGACCGGAGAAGAAGTAGAAGATTGCTGCACCCTCTGATCTGTCCCTCTGCACTAAGGCCGCAATATGTTTACACAGTTGATGGGTACCATTACCATGAGGATAGGTGCTAAAGCTCCTCTTGTCTCTTGCTCACTTTGCTTCAGTTGTGGCATCATGCTCTCAGACAAATGTGCTGAATTCAAAAAGGTTGAAAATAGAAGGTTAAGAAAAGCCCCAATTTATTAGTTCATCATTTCTTTAGGTCCACTAGTTTCACAGAATGAAAAATCCCACCCCGGAGGGGTTTATAGTCTAAATAATGGATAAGACTGACAAGTGAGGATATACACAGTAAAGCTGTGTGAATAACTGATTTTTTTTCATTTTCTGGCTGAACCAAAAAATTTATAAAGACCAGTTTAGGTTGACCCACAACAAAAATTTCAAGGTTTTGGTTAAACAAAAAAGTTGGGAGGGGGGATTATGGAGGTGTTTTGGATTTTTTGGTTGAACAAAACATTTAGTTTCAAAGGTTTTTTTTAACCTTTTAAAAAAATATTGAAGTAAAAATCAAAATGAAAAGTTTTAAATCTGAACATTTCATTCAGAAAGTGGTGAAATTAAACACCGTTACTTTAGAATTTTTTTCCTGTGTGTGTGTTTGTGGGTTTGTTTTTTTTCCAAAACCATACAGCACATTTGACATGAATTCACAAATTGTTTTGGTCAACCTGAATATGTTTAAAAAAAATGTCAGCTGAAAAATTTGGCCTCACTCTTATAAGCAGAAATAGGGCAGGGAGAGTAATGAAATGGGATAGAGAGATAAAATTGGATTGTTAGTTCAGTTTAGGCATCTGTTTGGGTTAATGGCTCAGTTTTGAGTGTTTGAGCATAAACCACTCAAGTTTGTAGGGTGTTGCAGAAGTGAGTTCTTGGGAATGATGTAGATGTTTAACTATTCAAAGTATAAGGGTCAGCATAGGAAGAGCAGAGAAGTCAAAGGCAGTTGGAGGTGGGCAAGGCAAAAGGGGACATGAAAGGATAGGTCGGTGACATAGGTGCGAGTTGCATGATGTGAGGACAAGAAGTTTTAAATTTGCTGCACACAAATGGAGCTGTTGTGATCTATCATGTGGATGTTCCATAAAGAATAGAAATGATTTGCACACTGCTACTGAGATTTTTTTAAAACCAGTAAGACAAGGAAAAATTGTTCATATCTATGTTCTCATGTCCCAGACTATGCATATGTTACATAATGTTGAATTACTGGCAGTTACAAGATAAAGTCCTCACGAGCAGAAATTGGAAGGTTCCCCATCCCCTACAGAGGATGATAGCAGATACCAGAGACGATGGAAAAATAATATACATTGAGCTGGGCACAAAAAAGAAAGATGTTATTTGCACCCCTTTCCTGGGCTTTTTCTGGAAGATTGACAGGCATAATATCTAGAGAAAGAAAATGTTTAAAACAAGCTCCTCAGCAAGGTAGCTAACCTCTCCAAGTTGCTGAATTATTTTACCAGTTTGTGTTTGGGTAATTGTGTAACACTAAGAAATCAAAATGGTACAATTAATGATTTTGTAGATGTTAATTCACTGATCTTGACTCTGCTCCCGTTACTAATTAATATTTTCTGTTCCGTTTGTCTTATTCTATATAAAACACTTTGTAGCATTCTTCATCTTCAAAGCACTTAAAAACCATTAACTAATCCTAATGACATTCCCATGAGAGAGAAATATTGTCCCCATTTTGCAGATAGAAAATTATATATGGAGTTAACTTTTATTAAGGAAAAAATAATCAGATACCAAAAACCATGTGAAGCAAGTAATGCGAAGGGTCAGACAAACTCAGGAAAGCAAGGACAGTCAGAGATTCCACTCTCCCTATCTGGTCCCATTTTGCCTGAGCATTGCAGTCGGTTATCCAACCTCATCTTAGAGCCCTAAAGTAGCTGAAGGAAAACAATGAGTTAATTAACCCTGAGGCTATGTCTACGCTACTGCGGTAAATCAACCTACGCTATGCAACTCCAGCTACATGAATAACGTAGCTGGAATTGATGTACCTGAGGTGGAGTTACCACGGGGTCTACACCGCGGGAGGTTGACGGGAGAAACTCTCCCGTTGACTTACATTACTCTTCTCGTCAGGTGTAGAGTACAGGGGTCAACTGAAGAGTGATCTGCTGTCAATTTGGCAGGTCTTCACTAGACCCACTAAATCGACCGCTGGTGGATCGATCTCAGAGCGGTGAAGCCTGAGTGTCAACACCTATATTAACTCTTGTTTGTTTGGAGGGGGGATGTTAGTCCATTAATGTCACTTAAATTTGGGTTAATGATTGATTATACTTAGAAGCAAGACCTTTACAAAATTTTTAATGCAGTGATATGTTGTCTTAATAGAAGCAGGATCCTTCTGTCTGCTGTGCTTAGTTTCCAAGTCAAGCGGTTTCATTAAAAACACTGTGTCTTACTCTTTCTGTTCACTGCATGGCATATTACACCACATTTAATCAAAAAGCAGTTCTGTGAACCCATGCTTTTGGGAATTCTGAGAATTTCTAACCTTTGGCAACTGCTGCAAAGTGACCTGACTAGCAACTGCACTGCAAATTATTAAAAGTGTTCATTAAGCCCTGTACAGGGTAAAGTCCAACGGCTACAATACATTGTCTTATAAAACTGTTGTTGGGGATTAAACTGTTTGATTTGGGAGAAGTTTGCTTAGATGGGAACGGTGAAGCAAACTAGCCAACAATTGGTGATTTTATTGGTCCTTTATGATGTGTAAATATTACTACTTTTTTTTTAAACTCATTTTTCACATTAGGACCATCACGTCTTGACTCTCCCTTTTCAGCTGGAGAACTTTAGCAAAGACCTGGAAAGCTGAAATATCTGGAATTACAGCTTGCAGCACAGGCTTATTTGGGAAGTTTAGATTTCAGGATCATGTCTGGAAGAGCTGGAGGGGTCAATTACACTTTTTAGCTTGCAACTTGAGCTGCTTCGCCTAAGACTGATATCAGAAGTTTCAGCCTAGAGCTATGATGTCAACACCCAAAGATTGCTCATGTCCCCTAGCAAAACAGAGTAAAGTCATTCATAATTCTTCTGTAATAAAGGCAGGGATTAAAATACAAACATCTGAGGCCAATATTATATACCCTGAAAGAAGAGCAAAGGAACCAAGCCCTTTTAACAAACAACAGTAAAACTGTCCTAAATTAAGAGGTTTTTAATAACTTGTGATCCCAAATTCATAACAGCACATAGCTAGAGCTTTAAAAATATGCAAATACAAGGGATAGAATGGCATCAGGTATTGGTACTGGGATGTGGGCTAGAGACACTCCATCAGTTTTAATCTGTCCTAGACCTGAAATAAATGAAAATTTAATGCCATTTAATGGCTGCTCAGTGACATGCTATGAGCTGATGCTCTCAGTCCAATTCCTAGAGATCATTTGCTCACAGAGTGGTCTTAACTGGTACCATTAGCAGACTAAACAGAGATCAGTGTGCGACATGCATTGAGCATGAACTACCCTCAAAGGGGTGAGGAAAGACAATTGCAGGGCAGATCAGGTAAAATTAGCCCACATTCTGCTCTGCAAAGAGTTTCAAAGTGATCTCACAAAACTGGGTGACTGGGCAATAAAATGGCAGATGAAATTCAATGTTGATAAATGCAAAGTAGTGCATTGGAAAACACAATCCCAACTATAAATACAAAATGATGGGGTCTAAATTAGCTGTTACCACTCAAGAAAGAGATCTTGGAGTCATTGTGGATTGTTCTCTGAAAACATCTGCTCAATGTGCAGCAGCAGCCAAAAAAGCTAACAAAATGTTAGGAACCATTAGGAAAAAGATATAAATCCATATATAATCCATGGTATGCTCACACCTTGAATATTGTGTGCAGTTCTGGTTACCCCATCTCAAAAAGATACATTAGAATTGGAAAAGGTACAGAGAAGGGCAACAAAAACGATTAGGGGTATGGTACGGCTTCCATATGAGGAGAGATTAAAAAGGTGGGGACTTTTCAGCATGGAAAAGAGTTGACTAAGAGGAGATATGATAGATATCTATGAAATCATGAATGGCATGGAGAAAGTGAATAAGGAAGTGCTATTTACTCCTTCACATAACAAGGACCAGGGTCACCCAATGAAATTAATAGACAGCAGGTTTAAGACAAACAAAAGAAAGTACTTCTTCACACAACACGCAGTCAATCTGTGAAACTCTTTGCCAGAGGATGTTGTGAAGGCCAAAACTATAATAGGGATCAAAAAAGAACTAGATAAATTCCTGGAGGATAGGTCCATCAATGGCGACCCCGTACACTGAGTGTCCCTAGCCTCTGTTTGCCAGAAGCTAGGAGTGGATGACAGGATGGATGACTCCATGAGTGCGTGATCTGTTAATTCCTTCTGAAGCACCTGGCATTGGCCACTGTCGGAAGAAAGGATACTGGGCTAGATGGACAATTGGTCTGACCCAGTATGGCCGTTCTTATGTTCTTGTACTTTTTCTGTGACTAAACAGAGCCAACAGCTGTCAAATCAGCAGTGCTTTTTAAGAGTAGTATGATTTGTAGAGGCTGCAATTGAGATCTCAAGGAGATTGCAATCTACATAGACAAAGGGTGGGAGGGGAAACAGGCACATAGAGGTGATGTGACTTGCCAAAGGTCACACAGTAGGACAGTAGCAGAGACTGGATTAGCCTTCATCTCTCCTGAATCCCAGGCTCTTCTCCCCATCCTATGGATCACACTGCATTTCAAACATTTCCGAAGGAAAAAGTTATCAAACTTTTACGCTGTAAAGCCAAGTAGTCAAAGATCAGGGAAGATAGGGCTGTTTTTCTTATATTTTCTTTTGAAATTAATATATTTGTGATTTGGAATTTCCGCTCACTTATGAGGCAAAACTGTCAGCAAGAGGGTGAGTTTCAGGTCAAAACAATGACTGGTTTAGTGGCTCATTAGATACTATACAGTGACTAAGCTCCGAGTGGAGTTGCTTTCCTCATCGCACCTATTGTACCAGGGCTTTGAACCGGTATTTCCTGTTCCACTCTCTCCAGCCAGAGCTAGTCGCGGGGGTGGCCAGAGGGCGAAGCTGCCAGTAAATGTCTGGAAGAGAAGGCACCGAGTCTGGGGTAAGTTAGCAGATCAGCTCCGGCTGCGGCTCTGTGTTTTGGTGTAAGGTCAGCTGGAAGCCGAGCTCGTGCTGGAAAGTTTGTGAGAGTTTTCAGGCAGGATCCCTGCACTTCGGGGGCGCGTTGCCCAGCCAGGGGAAGGCCAGGAGCTGGGCTAATCAAACGCAGGCGGAGCGTTAACGCCCAGTGCGCAGGACTCGGGCACAAACCTCGGGCAGGCAGGCAGCGCTTCCGTGCACTGGAGCTCCCGGCTCCACCTTCCTTCCCGCTTGCTGGGCAACCAGCGAGGGCAGGGCCGGGCGCGCGTGTCGCCGCCTGGGTATTGGGCGGGGGAGGTGAGACTCGAGCCGCAGGTGCCTGCTGGGCTTTCCGGGGATCGCTCTAAGGGGCTGGGCCCGTTCCCATCCCGGGCCCCCGAGCGGCGCGCTCACCTGCCCTGCGGGAGCCTGCTAGCGCCGCGGCCCCGGATTAAACACCTCCCCCCTCGCTCCTTTTCCCTCTGCCTCCAACAGGAAATAGCCTGACTCAGAAACACACCGCAGCCGCACCCCCTTCCCCAGACGTGAGCGCGGGCAGGGGGCCGGCGAGCGCCCAGCTCCATAAGGTGCGCGGGCTGCTACAGGGTCCGTCTGCTCCGGACACATTTCCCCCGGCTCAGCGCCAGCGCCAGGTATGTCACTTACCTGGGGAGTGGGAGTGGGAGCGGGAGCGGGGCTGAGCCTTTGGACTCCCGTTTGAAGCGGCTTCTCCGCTAAACTTCTGGTTCCAACCCACCCCCCTGAGCTTAGTCCTTAGGCGAAACAACGGGGGGTATTGCGGGACATGGGACCGAAGGATGTAATTCCCACTTACCCACGTGTACGCTAGGCACTTCGCCTGTTTTTTAGCTGGGACTCTTCCAGCGTAGATGACGCTGGGAGCAGGAGTGGGGAAGGAATTGTTCCCGTTTGTTTGTTTCTGTTTTGTTCTGTCAAAACCCCTGTTTTGAATTATTTCCTTGCGCAGAGGTGTGCAAAGCAACCCCCTGACTTTTGGGGAGGCTTGGAACTGAACATCCGGCTCCTGGCGCTGAATGGGGCTGAACAAAACTTCTGTTCCCCAGCCAGTGAGGAAGTTCTGCTCCGGAGCCCGGCTTCCCTAAACTTTGGGCATATCTCTGATCTGGATCGGGAAGTTGTAGCTCACCCTCATCTCTGCTTTCCTGCCCTTTTGTGTACGTGCGTGAGCCTTGGTTGAGAGAAGCCTGGATTGGGTGTGTGTGGCTGGCTGCACATTGTACTTTGTTTAGCCTCATGTTAAATTGGAGGCAAGCCTCGGCAGGCTGCCTGCCCCTGGCGTCAGGAGGGAGGGGCTCTTCTTCCTGGCTCATACTACCAACCTCTCCTCTAGGGAGTGTGAATAGCGAGAATCTGATTTACAGATGATCTTTTCTTTAACAGGATTACGGGCCTATATGTTTCTGTTCCCACATTAAGTACTTTCAGGGAGACTATGATAGTAGGTGGGAAGAGCTGTCACTGAGGAATCAGATAGGCTTTATTAGTTTTCTTTCTTTGAGGGTGGGAGAGAAGCACACACCAAAATAATAGGGATTTAGAATGTCTTTGCAATACAAAGAATTCCCAAGATCTTTATGTTGGCACATCCTCACTGAATTCCAGCTATACTTCAAACTTCTGGATCGGGGACATTTCCGAGTGTCAAGGTATCTTAAAACAAGGTGTGGCAATTCAGGAGTTCAGAAATACTTTTACAACTTTTCTGTTTCTTCAGTCAGACCTATTAAGTCCTCATTTCCCCTTTATATTTCTTACTAGGTTTAAAATATTTGCTAATCTTAAACACAAGCATAATATTACCAATATTGCTAATAATAGTATTAGATGAAGTTTCAGACAAGATTTAAAAACAGAGATTGTGACAAGGGCTAAGGTAGTATTTGAAACCTCTAAACCCCAAGGTTGGGCCCCCATAGAAGCCACCGCACGTCTACTTTGATTAAACTCTGGATGTGACTGAGCATGGGTACAAGGAGCCCATTGAGATTAACTAGAACAGTGTTTCCCAAACTAGGGTTCACGAAATGTTACAGGGGGTTCTCGGGGAAAAATTCCCTAATGGCAGACAGAGCTGTCCCTAGGGACCCTGGGCAGCATGGGAGACTGAGGAGACTTAACCTTCAAGACTCCTTATAAGAAATGGAAAGGGAGGTGGATATTTTTTGCTGTTTTTAAAATTAAATAGGCAGCTAGTATTATTTTTAAAATTATTATGAAGAACAAATTTAAGCTTTGTTGTAACGTGCGTTGTTTGCCTGGACTGCTCAAGACCTGAATGCTTGTGTAGGAGGAACTCTGAGTTGGCTTCTTAAATACCTTCATGCTGTTTCACATCTGATACTCCTTGATGAAACATAGGAGCCTTGTCTTATAACAGGCTTATTCAAAGTGATACAAGCTACAAAAGTGAGATCTTGGAAGAGTGTTGCCATTTTCATAATGCAATAAAAATACTGTAATGATAAATAATAATTAATAATACATAGTGTGTAATAAACATGTCACAAAAACAAATTTTATATTTCCAAGATCACTGCTTTTATAATTTATACTCAGGTACAGGAGAAAATCCCTGGAAATATTCATTTTTAAGAGGGGGTTCACGAGACTTGACATTTTAGTGAAAGGGGTTCACAGGTTGTTAAAGTTTGGGAACCACTGAACTAGAATGTATTGGTGCAGTGCCTTGTACAGTGGACTTTCATTTTAATGAGCATCACTTATGGTTCGAGAGACAAGGTGGGTGAGGTAATATCTTATATTGAACCAACTTCTGTCGGTGAGAGAGACAAGCTCTTGAGCTCAGGGCAAGTCTACACTACAAAATTAAGTCAACCTAAATTATGTCGACTATGCCATGGTAGTAACTGAATAGTTTTTTACACATCCACACTATGCTCCTATGCTCCTTGCATTGGCGGTGTGCATCTTCACCAGGAGTCCTTGCACCAATTTAATTGCCAGTGTGAGAAATTGTGGGACGGTTTCTGAAAGGTAGCAAGTCGATGTAAGCAACCCAGTGTCTACACTGACACTGCGTCGACTTAAGCGTTATGCCTCTCATGGAGGTGGAGTATTTAAGGGCTTGTCTACACTACAAAATTAAGTCAGCTGTAGGCAGGGGGCTCACACCTGCCCCCCCCAGCTATCAGGTGGGTGCTGGCTCACAGCTAGGGGCCCAGACAGCACAAGCTGTCAGCCCAGTGTGGAGCTCACAGATGGAGCCTCCTAGCTTTGGGGCTGAGGGCCAAGAGCGGGAGACAAAATGTGAAATAATAGCCCTGAAAATGACAAGAATGTCAATTTCACTGCTGGTAGGCTACCTGCTGTGAAATTGAACCCTGCTATCAGCCCCAAAGTGGTGGTAGTGGTGGCTTCTGCTGTTAGCCCTGCTGCCAGGACTGAGAGCTGGGAGCTCCACCGGTGCCTTCTGGTGAGGGATTGGAGGGGGAGGAGTAGAGCTCTAGCCCAAGCTGCAGGCGGGCTCTGTAGTATAGATCAAGCCTTACTCGGTGTAGTAGGCGAGTTATGTTGGTGGGAGCTACATTTTAGTGTAGACACTTACAGGGATAGGTTGACGTAAGCTGCCTTACGGTGCCCTAACTCTATAGTGTAGACCAGGTTACACAGAGCTCTTCTTCAGGTCACTTATGTTGTCATTTGGCTATGGATCAAAAATAACTATTCAAAAGCCATTTCTAATTGGTGTTGATGTGTTGCTAATTGGTGCTTGTGGTTATTTAGTGTTGGGCATGACACAAAAATAATAACCATGCCTAGCTCTTATTTAGTGCTTTTCATTAATACACTTTAGTTCCTTTTCTGAAGAGTTTACACTCCAAAGCCCCAATCTGCAACAGCTTGCAATATTGGGGTGACAAGAGACAAAGACAAAATGCACTGTTGCAGAGGTGGGGATGATTTAATAGCCTTTTCTGTTTTGTTTAACTTTAACAAATTTGTTCTAATGGGGCCTGCAGTTGTAAGGATGAGAAGGGAAGTAATTATTTTCAAAAATGGGAAAGAAGTTCATACTTTTTGGTAATTATGTGATTGCAGATAAAGAATGCTACAGCCTGGTTGCTGGTCAGAGCTACTTATAAACCTGACCCACCTGTCTCTACCTCACAATGCTTGCTAAAATTGGTCACATCCTTGTAAGGAGGTTTTTCTTCTGTGAATGTATCTGTTTTTAGTAAGCTCACTGCCTGAGTGATTTGGATATAATCATCTAAGTGGGGGTTGCCAAACTGCCTGTTATAACATGTCACTGTATAGTATATTCAACACAGTGGGCCATATTCTGTCTGTTTGACACCCCGGATAGCCCTGCTAATCCAAGAACTGTTAAATCTAGAATTTGTGCTTAGTACAGGTGTGAAATTAGAGGGCTGTGTGTGTAATATATCTTGAGAGCCTAGCATGGGTGAAAACTGACCATAATATTGTGCACAAAATGCAATCTCTACAGAGCTCCTTCACATAGCCTTTTAAGTTTAAAATAAGCCATCACAGTAATTGTCTCCCATATCTTTGCTTAATCTCACCCTTCCCTAGTTCAGTGTCTCATAAGGAGAAGCAGGAGAGAGTTCTTTGATTTTAAAATAGCATGTAGCTGCTGACACTGTTCACAGAGTTGAACTGGGTTTTGTTTTGTTTGTTCGTTTTTTTAAAGAGTATGTGTCAACAGCATCAGAAAAAAGAATTGGACAATAGCCATCCTGAATGATGAGAAATTGAATAATATCCAAATCTTCATTTAGTTCTATTTTAAATACAAAATTGGCAAAATGTTTGGCACCAGTAGCTTTCATTAACAGCCAGACAGCTCTAAAAGCGCATGACAGAAATATTTCGATCCGAATATAGAAAGAGATTATTCTTTGGGGGTGGGGGAGTCACTTTTATATGAATGGTTCAGAACAGAATATTCTGTTACAAATGTGAAATTTTCCCATTTGTGTGGAGTTGTCTTGTGTTTTGTTCTGGATTGAATAGAAGAGAGATCTTTAATACAGTATTTTTAAGTCTTTTTTGATCATTTAAGCAGCAGAACTCAGCATTTCCATTCTAAGCACCATAACCAATTCAATTTTTAGTAGCCTCTATCTACATCCAATTAATCCCTTTTTAACCATCTGTGAGTATTTTATCAGTCATTCCAATTTAAAAAAAAAAAAAAAAAGGTGCACAATTATGGAGAAACAGCTACAGTGTATTGGGCTTGGAATATATATTTTTTCTTGACACATTCATATTGTTTTAAACAGACATGAAAGTATCAAGTTTAGTTGAGACAGAGTAAATCTAGTCATTCTGACATGGTTATCTTTCATATCAGATAATTGTGTAAAGTCTGAGTTTTAATCCCAACATGCACTAGACTTCAGCGAGCCTTTGATGGCTTTTCCAAGACAGTCCAACCAAGCCACCAGTAAAACAAATGCACACAACAACAGGCATACAAGGGCATGTTTTAACATGATGTGTGGTGAATTAGGCCTTGTCTATATTAACAGAACTAGCATCCATGTAACTACTAAATTAATCTACTCCAGATAGCTTTGGAGGGTTCTGTTCAAATCTGAACATGACTTGTTCTGAAAACATTCTAAAATAGAACTGTATTATAATGGGGCAGGAGGTCTGTGGAGCTCCTGACACAATTCTGGCTGTCATGTTGATGAGCACCCTTAGTGTGAGCTGAGATTTTGTAGGGTTCCTTCACGACTGTGCACATTATAGCTGCATGTTTTGCTTTTAGGAAGCATGAGAAATCGTAAGATGCTTAGATTTAGGTTAACTGTGGCAAGAAGGTGCAGCTTGGTCTTGTGAGTCATATGTCCTCATACTTCTTAATTGGAGCTATGCAGAAAAATGAACAAATCAGTATTTTTTTAACCAGATTTTTAACGCAGTATAGTTTTCATTCAGCTACAGAGGAGTGCAGACTTGTCAGCGCTGATTTTTCCCCATATTAATTCACACATTCCTACTCATACTTCTCTTAATATGAGTTACTCCTCTATATTCTTCACCCACCACACTAAACAAACTAATTCCAAAAAGTATTTAGACCACGTTTTCTTAAAAACTAAGTCTGAACTCCAGTAAGGTGTGCATTCCTCTATCAAAGGTTCCACATGCTTATGCTACACAGCCTACATTTGCTCTGCTTGTTTCCTGTAGTCATGTTGAAAAGAAAGGTACTTGCTACTCCTTAAGGTCTGACTGGAGAAACCAGCCAAGAAATCTCCCTTCCATGTAGCCATTAGCAGTGATGCTGTGCACAAACAGTGGCTGATTTCTCTCTCTTCCTTCTAGCATCTGCTTCATCAGCTATCTCTGCTTAATAGCCAGCAGATTTGACTTGCTGTGCCATGGAGTGTCTAGCCTCTTTAGTGCAACTTTATATAAGCTGATTCTGAGAATCTCTGGGACCATATGGGCTGTTCAGGCTAGGGACATTCTCTAAGAAGAGGTCAAAAGCATTTCCAATAAATGAAATAATTTAAAGAAGTTTTCTGGCCCTCATCTTCTGTTTCAGTGCCTTCCCTGATTTTTGATATGCCCTCTTTTCCCCACATTATTTCAACAGGTCTAGCTAAATATGATCAGCACTGGGCATATCTTTACGGGAGAGCACCCATGTTGATTTGTAACTATACAAAAAAACAGAGTTAAAAAGATTCCTTAACATTCTTTTTTAATCGTTATTTGTCTAATACTGAAACAAGTGTGCAGGTGGGCCAGATGTCTTGTTTCTTTGTCACTTCCATGATTAGTTTCTATAATCCGTACATGCTCAAAGTAAAAGCTGTTAATTTGGGGCATGTGAGGAAGTGAATTTTGTCTTGTATCCAAGACACTTTCTGCACTGGGGAAAATAACCTGTGGCTAATATTATCAGTTAGGGTACGTCTTCACTACCCGCCGGATCGGCGGGTAGCAATTGATCTACTGGGGATCGATTTATCGTGTCTCGTCTAGACACGATAAATCGATCCCCGAACGCGCTCCACGTCGACTCCAGAACTCCACCAGGGCGAGAGGTGGAAGCGGAGTCGACGGGGGAGCCGCGGCCATCGATCCCGTGCCGTGAGGACGGGAGGTAAGTCGATCTAAAATACGTCGACTTCAGCTACGCTATTCTCATAGTTGAAGTTGCGTATCTTAGATCGATTTCCCCCCCCCCCCCCAGTGTAGACCAGCCCCAAGTTATCTCCCTGCCATCTAGTTCAACTGGTTCTAAAATGGTTAAGCTGTGACTATATGCTTAAGTCACAGGGTCAAATTGCTCGTCACCCTTTATATTAAGTGTGTTTGACTCATAGTAGTGTGAGGGATCTAGCACATTTTCTATAACAGGTGTTGAATATGGTTTATCCCTATCTGTGGACTAGATCATGCCTAGCCTCTGCACATGAGTCGTTCCTTGCCATAATGCTGTATATACAAGGTGATCCAAAGGAGATAGGAAGAAGAAAAGGCCATGGCCTCTACAGCAGCGTTCTTACCCGGGGTCCACCAAGCATGGCTAGCGTTAGACTTACTGGGGCCCAGGGCTGAAGCTCTGGAGCCTCACAGTGACTGGAGCCTCACGGCGACTGGAGCCCCACTGCCCTGCTATTTGAGTTGAAGCCCAAGCAACTGAGCTTCATGGGACCCTTGGCAATTACCTTGCTTGCTACCTCCTAACACCAGCTCTGGCATTTATATGCAAAAAGACAGTTGTGGCACAGGCAGGCTGTGGAGTTTTTATAGCATATTGGGGGTGGAGGGGCGTGGAAAGAAAAAGGTTGAGAACCTCTGCTCTACAGCACTTTTGAGGGGTGTAACCTTGGTCATGCTCCTCTTATGTGTCAGGAGCTCTGGGAAGCACAATGCCTCCCTGGGCTCCTGCTGGGGTTGATACCTCTTTGCAGTTTCTCTAATCTGGGCTATAGCTGAAAGTCACATGAGAGCTCTCTGAGAGCATGCATCTGACGAAGTGGGTATTCACCCACGAAAGCTTATGCTCCAATACATCTGCTAGTCTTAAAGGTGCCACAGGACTCTCTGTTGCTTTTTACAGATCCAGACTAACACGGCTACCCCTCTGATACATGAGAGCTCTCTGTTTGTCAAACTATTTTCAATCCGAGTTGAACCACAGACAGTTGTCCTAATGTAGACATTGCTCAGACAATCTTCTTTGGCCTTCTCCTTTCCTTCCATGTTGCATTTCTTCCTGCCTTGTTCTAGTTTCTCTCTCTGTTCCTCAACCCAAAGTTGGAGTGCATCTACACTAGGAGATCTTTCCTGGAGCAGGGTCAGATGACATGGTAGCCCCAACAGTAGTGCATAGCCTTCATTAGAACTTACATGATTGGCTGTACCAGGGCAGCACCACTATTGCTGTCAAATGAGAATAACATTTCTAGCATAGTCAAGGTTTTGGAGTTTCCTCTTTCATAGAAATTATACATTGAATTGTTTGCAGGCACCTGTAAATAGGTACTGAAACTGGGAATCAACTTTTATTCTGAGGCATAAAATTCACTAGCCACGAGAGTGCTAAATCTGTAGTGTTCTGGGGTTGAGCAAATCCTTTGGGTACTCACTGGGAAGGGTTTATTAGATGCGCCCAGGTGAAAGACTGGAAAATCCATTCATTTTCTACCTTGTATGTGTTAAACAGAGGTGGACAAATACTGGATGAAATTTCTATGCAGGTATGTTTGCATTTTTAAATGAATTTGCTTAAGTCATATTCTCACCTGTCTCATGTTTGCTGCTTGCAACCATTTATGCAATCAAGTTTCACAAATGTGAATAATCCTGGAAGGTAGATTTTTAAGATTACACCATCAGATACTCACAGGAAAACAAATTAAACATCTTCCTGATTACGAGCTCTCTTAAGGAACAGAAATGCTACTGTGTGACTTACTTGACCAAGCCCAACTAAGCAGCACAGCTCAGGCAAGTCACAGAATAAAGCAAATAAGGGGTGGGGTGGGGAAATGTCATCAAATAATTTAAAATAGCAAATATATTTGAGAAAATTATGAACTATGCATATGCTCCACAGACAGACAGAAGTGAAATTAACCTATAGCAGTGTCAGTTTGGTGGAAATGTACAGAGTGGATTTTTTTGTAAATCAACGTGATTAATTTTGGGCGTCTCTGCTGAAGTTTTCTACGGGAGTATAAATATGTGGATAAACCAGTAAGGATTTTTCTTTAGCTACATTTGAAGCCTGTTTTTTTTTTTTT
>NW_020664464.1:14035064-14038762 GCF_002925995.2 Terrapene triunguis | reverse complement strand
CCGCTGCTCCTCCTCCCTCCCAGGCTTGAGAGCCTGGGAGGGAGGGCGAGTAGCGGCGCGCGAGCAGCCCAGCAGCGGAGGCACATTTTTAGGGGCGGCATTCTGGCGCCGGCCATGCCGCCCCTAAAAATGCCGCCCCAAGCACCAGCTTGTTTTGCTGGTGCCTAGAGCCGGCCCTGTGAAGATCCCCTTTGGCAGGCAACATTTCCGCTTTACTGCCAGGGACAGTTCAAGCAGCCAAGCTAACTTAGAAGAAATTGCTTTAATTCCCTTTTCTTATGAACGTCACTATTCCAGGCTTCATGATCACCCTTCTGTGATGCTGACAGGCTAGGTGCCAGCTCATTCCAAGGTCCCTTTGTCTCCACTGAACACTGACAAATACATAGCTGGAACCAGTCTGGCTCACCTGTGTGTTAATATTGTTAAAATAGGCATTAGAATTATAAGGGTGTGCTTAGTGTTTAGACGTTATGGAATGCTTGTGAGTTGCTGCCTGCATTAATCTCACTTATAATATCGGTATCCATATTGTAAGGTAACATTTGAGCATTTCTATTGTAAGCCTCTGTAATTGTGTAAATCACCAGACCAGTGTGAAACGCTGGTCTCCAACAGAAGGTTTTATGTCCTGCCCATCAAGGAAGGCTCCCTGATACTAGATGGACTAGTGTGGAATGTTCGAGGACTAAAGACTTTGTTGTTTACTCTTTCCCCCCCAACACCTCCATTAAGATGAGTGATGTAAGAGATTTCCTCCCGTCAGCTGAGTCTGCAGCTCAAAGCAGAAGGGGGAAAGGGAATAAAAACTCCTAATAAGGAACCATATCTTTATGTGGCTTGGACCCTGGAGGGCGTAAGCAAAAGATCTCCAGTGCTTAGACAGGGTTAGACCTAAAGGACCTATAGAGCTTGCTTATTATTGAAGTTTCTATTACTTTTTCAATTTTAAGATTGGAGCTAACTTGTAGTTATCTATGTTTACCTGCTTTAACCTTGTAAATAACTGTCATTTCCTTTTCGTATATAATAAATCTTTAGATAGTTTATTATAGGATTGGCTACAAGTGTTATCTTTTGGTGTGAGATCTAAAGTGCAGTTGGCATGGGGTAAATTACTGGTTCTTTGGGACTGAAGTAACCAGAATATTGCTGTGATACTTGGTGTAAGGGACCATCTATCACAAAGGTAGGCTCACCTGGGTGGCAAGACGGGTTGGTGTACCCAAGGGGACTGTCTGTGACTCCATGTTAAGGCTGTTATAGTGCCTGAGGAGTTTATACTTGATAATTGGTTGGTGAAATCTAAGTATAGAGCTCAGGGCCATAGCAACAAAGAACATGGCCACCTCCGAACATATTTCCGGGCGGGGCCCCTTACAATGCAGAAACTGGAATGCGGTATTTATTTTGCCACTTTTAGGGGCCCCCTTCCTTGCGGGGCCCCCTCCGGTCGGAGGGTATGGAGGGTGCTCGCTACGCCTCTGATAGAGCTCACAACTATTTGGGATTCTTAACAGTCTGCCCTGCTGTTGGTGCTCATGCCTTGAGCCAGTGCAGGACAGCTTGACACATTCATTGTGATTATGCTTGACTTAAATGCAATTTTATTTTTCAGGAAACAGAATACTACCCTGCCATCCCCTTGCGAGTGGGACTGGGTGCACAGCTATACCTCAAGCCCGAAACACTTGACCGGAAATAGACAGAGTGTGTCGAAAAGCAGCATTCCTCACCAGGTACTAGTTAACAGATCCATAAGGTCAGTTAGGAAAAAGTCATCAGCCTGAAATCTGTAAAATGTTATAGCTAATGCTTTATGATATGTGACAAATTATCATTATTTCCTTCAGCTGTGGTTTTAAATGGATTTATCAGGCTGTACTCTTCAGGTGGTCATGCAGTGATCCGATGTAATTCTATTGGAATTCCCTTATAACTTAGGAGCAATATATACATGCATACTATAAAGTTTGGTAGTGCATAACATAGGCTCTTTGAAGTAGAGACCTTGTCTGCAAAACATCAAGTACGTTGGTGACAAGTAAATAATGATACACTGGGTTGGATTAGTTCATCTGTTAAATGCTATTTTAGGAGCAAAACATTAGCTAAGTACTTGTTTAGTTTCATTTGTGTTAATGTCTTCAACCAACATAAATATTTGTGTGTGTGTGTGTGTGGAGAAAATCAATTACTTTAAAGCACACAGGGCAAAATGATTGTGAATTACTCAGTTACTGAGTCTTGGATAGCATAGAATACACAGAGAGAGCAGTGCTGTGCCACATATATTTTCTCAGAGTACATCATTAAGGTAAATGTATCTTTTAGGCATCTTAGAAAATATTGCATTTGAAACCCTGTCTCAGGTGCTTTTGATGAGAACATCAAATATATGCTCAGCTGGGTTTCATGTGGAATAAACAGAAGGTAACTTTAAAGGAGCATAGGGGTCATCATATCCTACTACATGAGCATGATACAAATTAATTTTGGTCTTGAGACTCCTAAGATGTTGCTCAGGTTCTGTGGTGACAGGTGTCTGTTACTTGTGATAGACAGGCTGCAAGAACTTGTTGGATAGTGTATCTGACACACTAGCAGCTTTGATTAATCTAGTTTAATAATCTAGAAGCAAGAATAGATGGTGCTAAGTGAAAGTCTCTGCCTGAACACTACAAATAGGAAAATGGGGTTTGAGATCCCTTTCTAGCAGGACTTTTCTTACAAAAAACATATTTGCTTTGCCTACATTGGGGAAACTGACATGAGGATTACCACCAGTTCTAAGAATAGTTCAGCTGAACTGCTATTAGAACTGGTGGGACTTTTGTTTTGTCAGTGTGCCCAGCATGGACATGGCTATTGAGAACCTGGAAACTTGTGCTGCCTTCAAATCTTGAGTTTTACCTGAACAAGTAAAGGACTTTGATCCAGTTGTGTTGAGCTATCTCTGCCTCCTGCTCTCTGTTGTTTGCCAAAGAGGGTGAAGTTAGGAACAAAAACCTCTGTTCTCTTGGTCAATTAGCCATATGAATTTAGAACCTAAGTTTTGTTAAGATGGCTTATGGCGTCAAAGGAAGAAGCACACTGACAGTCAGGGCCAGTGCTACCATTTAGGCAAACTAGGCGGTTGCCTAGGGCGCCAAGATTTGGGGGTGCCAAAAAGCGGTGCCCCCAAATTTTTTTTTTTTTACAGCGTTCCTACGCCCCCTCCCCGAGCGGTCGCCGCTCCACTTCTCCCGCCTCCCAGGCTTGCAGCGCCAATCAGCTGTTTGGCTAGGGTGACCAGACAGCAAGTATGAAAAATCGGGATGGGGGTGGGGGGTAATAGGAGCCTATATAAGAAAAAGATCCAAAAATCAGGACTGTCCCTATAAAATCGGGACATCTGGTCACCCTATGTTTGGCACCGCAAGCCTGGGAGGGGAGGAGAATTAGAGCGGGGGTGGCGTGCTTGGGGAGGAGGCGGAGCAGAGGTGAACTGGGGTGGGGAGCTGCCGCACGGCTCCCCGGGCCAGAGGGGTGGGGAGCTACCGCGGGGGTGCCTCAGGGTGGGGGTGGGAGCTGCCGCAGGGCTCCCCACCCCAGCTCACCTCTGCTACGCCCCCTCCCCGAGCATGCCGTTGCTGCTCCACTTCTCCCACCTCCCAGGCTTGCGGCGCCAATCAGCTTTTTGGCACCGCAAGCCTGGG
>NW_020664464.1:14027742-14034964 GCF_002925995.2 Terrapene triunguis | reverse complement strand
GGGGGGGGAGCTGCTGCGGGGGGGCGCCTCAGGGCGGGGTGGGGGGTGGGGAGCTGCCGCAGGACTGGGAGGGGGGCACAAAGTGGAAGTTTCGCCTAGGGCGTGAAATTTCCTTGCACCGGCCCTGCTGACAGTGGAGAGGTAATGGCAGGAATGCCCTCCTTGCACTTTCCAACAGATGTGTTGAGAACATAATCCTGAAAACACCCGTGGGAAGGAAAGGCATTGTGCACTGCACATCAGGAACAAGACCCTGTTCTGTTTTAACCTGCACCCACCTGGGCAGGCAAAAAAGCAGATTCTGCTTTCCGCTGTAAAGTTCTGTCTACATTATGGAGTTTAGCCTATTGAAAATCCCCTACTGCTGCCATCAGTTCAGCTGAACTGGTGGGAGTCCATTGTAGAAAAGGCTCCAGTGACCAGGCCCATTTTTACTGCTGGCACACTCGTGAAAATGCATCCAGCTACCAAAGCCTGATGTACGTTTGGGCTCCCAGCAGTTCAGATGAACTGATGATCATAAGCGAAGGGTGGTTTATGTTTAATTCCCTAGTGAGGATGTAGACGAAGTCAGCGGTCTGGGGATAAAAAGGCTGAAACAACACCCGTGTTGCTGCAGAGAAGACAGTTTTATGCTGGGGGGGGGAGGTATTAACTCCAAGAGGAGGGCTGGTAATATTTCCTCACCCCCCTGTTTTGGGGGTTCTGCAGGGTTAGGTGCAACTATAATTTTCACACTGTGCTTTGGAGAGGATAGCAACAAAGATGTGCTGAATCAGCAGGGGTGATGTGATGAGACACAGCAGATAAGGGGGGAGAGAGAGAGTTCTGAAGGTGGATTTATGCTGTCAAGGAAGGACTTGGTTAAAGAGCTGCTAAAGCCTGTTGGAACTTATTTTTTTCCTTAACTGATGTTTTTTACAAGCAAAGCTTTTTTTTTTTTTTTTTTATTGTATGTCATATACTTTCTGTATTTTTCTCCACTTGCCCTTGATAAATATGGTAGTCTCCATGAAAGCAGGATCTTTCTTTCCACCTGGTGTCTGCTTGTTCTGTTTGTGACTTAAACATTGATGATTGTGGAAAAGATTTTTAATATTAGTGGAACTTGACTTCATCAACTCCCATTGCCATTTCTCTCGAACTATTAAGAGACAAAGATCCTAATGTCAAACAGATGTGATTAATAATCAAGAACTGTGGAAGAGAAATGAAGAATACAGGAGATGCACAATGGAAACAAAATCATTTTTAAACAGAATGTTTTCATGTCATCTATTCTAAAATAGTCCAGGGGAGTTTTGCCTGTGAAATGAGTGCTGAATAGGTCCTCTTTTTAATGAGGTTCTGCAGAGAGAAGAGCATATATTAATTGTGGCTTTAAAATTGCTCCTCTTTTTGTTCAGAATATTTAGTAGTACAGTGCATTTAATATTGATTAATAATAATAATACCGGTCTCTTAGCTTAATCACTAGATATCAAAGCATTCTACAAAAGAGGTCAGTATCATTAACCCCATTTTAAGATGGGGAAACTGAGGCACAGAATGGTCATCTAAAAGGCCAGTGGCAGAGTCAGGAATAGATCCCAAGTCTCAGTACCAGTTCAGTGCTCTATCCAGTAGACTGGGGTAGTCAATTATTTTTTGTCAAGGTCCAGACTCCAGAGAAAATAATTAAAAAATAACGATGATGATGATGATGATGATAAGTAAATAAAAAGATTTTGGGGTCTGTTCAAAAGCATCTGGCAGTCAGGATTTGGCCCGCGGTCTGCCCATTGTACAGTAGACTGTACTGCCTCTCCCATTTGCTACGGTTCAGGATGCTGTTGCATGTATTTCAACATTATACAATAGGTGAAAATCTATTCAGAGTAAACAGTTGCTTGGCACTGTACTTCTCTGTGCATTTCATCTCTATTTTTGCAGAGATACAGTTCTTCTTGCTTTGTGTGCTCATGATGTTTTGCATTGTATTTTAGCATAAGAAAATTCTGGCCCACTGCTAAAAATCTTATGCAAACAAAGTAGCCAAAGATTTCTAAATTATCACTATAAATAAATTGATAGGTTTGGTATCTTGCTCTTTAAAGTATAATGTTGTTCTTAATGTAGTGATCTCTCTGCAGTGGGTTTTTAATTTAGTCTGTCACAGTGGCTGAAATAATTTTTCACTTTGTGAACTGTAATCAAGTGCCAATCATAACAATTCATCTTAAAGTTTAGCACACTTTCTCACTCTAAGCTTACATTAATCTAAACTACTTCAAAATTTTCAGTTCCATTTGTGTTGCATCTCTACACCGAAAGAGAATAATCTGCTTTTCCCAGCAGAGTTGAAAATGTGTAGATATTTGGTGGTGGTTCTTTTGTAGTCATAGAAGCCAGACTAGGGGTAGCCACAAGTGCCCTATGTAGTTCTACAGTGGCTGTTATCTCATTGAGACAACCGATTATGATGTGTGATGAACAATATCAAACATTGTACGCTGGGACCTGTAATCTCTGCATTAAAGCTGAGTACAGCTTCAGTATGCTATGTCTTGTAGCTTGTATGTTGCACCTGATTGGGTATTCCTGCACTAGCTAATCCTCTAAGCAGTGCTGAAGGCTCTTTCTACTGTATGTCCTCCACCCCTCAAATCGCTATAAAAGATATTAATAAATCCATCACTTTCAATCATTAAGGCTAGACAAACTGTTTTATGTGTAACTTGGAATGCTGTTTGCCATCACCTTGAAAAAGCTATGATGTGGGGAAGGGGAGCTTAATAGCATGGTGGTATTAAAAAATAATTATCACCTTTCATCAGAGGAGCTTAAATAATATTACTGTGGTATGTGTTAGCCCCATTTTATGGATGGGGAAACTGAGAGACACAATTGATGTGCCCAAGATTGTATAGGAATCTGTGGAAGAGCTGGGAATAGAACCCAGATCTTCTGGGCTAAGATTTTTAACACTAGATGCCTAAAATTAAGCTTCTAAATCCTTATTTAGGTGCCCGAATAAGTGGTCTAATTCTCACAAGTGCTGACTGTCCAGCTGTGACAGAATACACCCCTGTAGTCACACCCTATGCACTATTGTAATAATCTTTGTACAAAGTATGCCTTGTAAGGTATGATTTGAAAACTCATTAATTGCTGGTCAATATTGTCCTGGTAAAATGTGTGTGTCAACATAGTATATGAAGTTATAAGATCCCCCTGTATGGTGTTGTTAACACACGTTCCAAACCCCACAGCCCTACCCAAGCAGAAGTTGGCAAACAGGTCTGTCCTAAACAAAGGAATGTGTGCTCTGGTTAATTTGCATTTAAGCAGTAAACAGAGTCATCAAGCAGGAAGGGAATACAAAGGAAGTTGAAGCAGGTGAAAAAACAAGCAGGGAATATCCTTCCACATAGACTCTTTGGCTCCTGGTTCTCAGCTGGAAATGTATCCTTCTCGCTCTCTGCCCTTCACATTCACTGCACCTAAAGAGACAAATGGGGAGAAGTAATTGGACTCTGGTGGAGGAATCCTGACCTAGAGAGTTTGGTCAGTAATCTGCTGGAGCGTATGATGAGAAAGTTTGTATTGCAACTAAGAGAGTTTCTTAAGTAGATACTAGTAAGAGTTTTATCTTTTTCTTGTAACTATTTCTGACTTTTATGCATCATTACTTAAAATCTCTCGTTGTAATTAATAAACTTGTTTTGTTGTTTTATCTAATCCAGTGTGTTCAAATTGAAGTGTCTGGGTAACCCCATTTGGGGTAACAAATTGTGTGCATATTATTCCCTTAAAGGGAATGTATTTGTACTGTCCAGGAGAGGGTTGGGCAGTCTAGGACATGTATGTTTCTGGGGAAAATCTGAGAGTGGGAGTGTTTTGGGGTCACCCTGTGGTGATTTTTTTTTTTTAAGGCTGGTAAGAGCTAAAGTGTAGCTGACCGTGTGCAGCACACACAGAAACATAGCTGGGAGCGACTTACATGCTGAAGGCTGTTTGTGAGCAGCAAGGCATTGTAAAGGGCACCTCAGGTTAGAGAGTAGGGGTCACACAGCTACTCATTAGTCTAGATCAGTGGTTCCCAAACGTTAACAGCCCGCGAACCCTTGTCACTAAATTGTGAAATCTCGTGAACCCCCTCCTAAAAATGAATATTTTCAGGGATTTGCGTTTAAATTTCCTCAGCGTGATGGATGCCCCAACTGCCGGCCCCGCTCTTCCTGGGGCTCGGGCTGGGGTTCGGGCTGCCGACTCCCCCGCTGACGGGGGCAGGGCTCGGGCTGCCAGCCCCAACTGCCCAGCCCCGCTCTTCCTGGGGCTCGGGCTGCCAGCCCCGTGTGGAGCGCTGGGGTTCGGGCTGCCGGCTCCCCCGCTGACGGGGGCAGGGCTCAGGCTGCCAGCCCCAACTGCTTGGCCCCGCTCTCTCTGTGGCTCAGGCTGCCAGCCCCCCGCGGAGCGCTGGGGTTCGGGCTGCTGGCTCCCCTGCTGACCACCGGAACTCGGGCTGCCAGCCCCAACTACCCGGCCCCGCTCTCCCTGGGGCTTGGGGTGTCTGCCCTGCTGTCTCCAATACCCGGGGTCCTCTGTCCGCCATTAGTGGTTTTTTTCTGGCGAACCCCCTGTAACGTTCTGCGAACCCCAGTTTGGGAACCACTGGTCTAGATTGTACCCTGGTATGTCACACTGGCATCTCTCACTGAAGTGTGTTCCTAGTCCCCTGACTTTACCATTATATATCACTGCCTAGTAGTCATGACATTGACATAAATATTACATGTAAAAATACATAAATATGTTTGTCAGAAAATGCAGGAAAAAGGCACAGTTCAGAAATAATAAAATACAGCATAATTCATAACACAACAAATAACCACTTGGTTTTGATTAGTATAACCCGGGGGTCGGCAACCTTTCAGAAGTGGTGTGCCGAGTCTTCATTTATTCACTCAAATTTAAGGTTTCGCGCGCCAGTCATACATTTGAATGTTTTTAGAAGGTCTCTTTCTATAAGTCTATAATATATAACTAAACTATTGTGGTATGTAAAGTAAATAAGGTTTTTAAAATGTTTAAGAAACTTCATTTAAAATTAAATTAAAATGCAGAGCCCCCCGGACCGGTGGCCAGGACCCGGGCAGTGTGAGTGCCACTGAAAATCAGCTCGCGTGCTGCCTTCGGCACACGTGCCATAGATTGCCTACCCCTGGTATAACCAGTCGCCAGTCAATGGGGGATGTGTGTGTGTGTGTGTGTGTACTGATTACTACAAGATACAAATTAAAACTAATGTTAAAATATTACAGTCTGGAGTGTTCTTGCTGAAGCTGATGGCTGCACAATTCCTTCATTCACAGTAATATTTGATAATTTGCAGAAGTAATAATGGGTTTCTCATGATCATATGCTCTAGCAAGTCATCTCTCTAAATTGTTGCTGCATAGAATGTAGATTGTTTGCCCGTGGTCAAATTCAATGTCTGCTTTGTGTATTTAAACTAGAGAGCACAATGGGAGATGTGGTTATGGAGAGAGTTGTTTGCACATTTGTCATATAGTTCAGTGATGTTTAATTCTCCCAGGAATGGGATTGATTTTAAAATGTCACTCCTTGCAATGTCCCTGTGCACATGGAGTTTCAGCGGTGGCCTCTTCGTCTTGTTTGGCCTGTAAAATAATGACTGGATTGTGTAAGCTGTGGTTCACAGATATCACTTCTGTCCCCTCTAGAACAGACAACGAGAATGCTTTACTATTATTTTGAAATGGTAGTTCTGCTCTTGCATAACCCTATCCACTGCAGTATTCTGTGGGACAGGCAAGTGTTCCCACTTAATGATTTTCAGAGAGTTAGGTAACATTCCAGCAGGGCATGCTGCTCTGCCTCAGAATATTCTCTCTCGCAGGTCCCCAGGGCACTGAGACCTGTGAGAGGGAGAATTAACTGTGGTGTTAGGAAGTGAGCAGGAGAAGCCCTACTTGTGCAGCTGACAGTGGCTTATGTTTCGGCTTAGGGCTGGGTGGGTGTGTTAGTTATGACACAGAATGGATCCTATTGTGGCCAGAGAGTCACTTATGGTCCTCCAGGCACTAAATTGGGGCCTTCAAGGGCAACTGTGAGGGATATACACATTTTCTTCCTATATGTTTAAAATATGCTCCCTGAGACATGCCCTCAGACCTTGTGGCTTTGCTTCAGCTTTGATTTATCACTATGGGGAGAAGATTGGGAGCACTGCTTGCTCCACTGCTTTCCCTGCTGCCTCCATAGTAGCTTTGTTGTGAGCCAGGAGTGATCTAAGTGGTTGCTGTCCCTTCCCTGCCATTCCGGGTCAGCACATCCCTGGCACTGCAGAAGAGGGAAGAGAATGGTAGCTGTGGCTACTCCATTGTCTGCTTACCAGCCAGGCTAAGGGAGCTAGGGAGAGCAAGGTAGGAGCTTGATTAGCTGTGCCTGAGCTTAGGAGAGGGCCTAACAAGGGAAGACTCCCCTCCCATCTGCTACCCTCCTCCACCCAGGGTAGTCCAAGAGAGGGAAAAGAAGAGAAGCTGAGAGCAGCATGGGGTCTTCTCTAACTTGTGCCAGCTGCTATGGTCCCCAAGGGACCACCTGCTGGCTAGGGATAGCTGGAGCATGCTGCATTCCTGCCCTTAACAAGCCCCATGCTCTATGCCTGTTGGGGATTCTTTACCCTCCCCTTAGCACCCCTACACCCATCACATAAATTCCTGGCAGGGAACTTGCAGATGATTTCTCTTCTTTTTACAGTACAGAAAATTAGGGTTACCATATTTAAAAAATAAAAAAAGAGGACACTCCACGGGGGGCCTGGCCCCGCCCCTTTCCCACCCCTGGCCCCGCCCCAACCCCGCCCCTTCCCCAAAGTCCCCGCCCTAACTCCGCCCCCTCCCTTGAGCGCCCCGCATTCCCCCTCCTCCCTCCCAGCCACACGAAAAGGGCTGCCCAAGCACTACCGGCTTCACGGTTTGCCGGGCAGCCCACAGACCCTGCGCCCCCGGCCGGCGCTTCCCCAGCACAGCTGGAGCCCGGGACGGGAAGCGCCCAGCTGGGGGCGCAGGGTCTGGAGGCTGCCCGGCAAACCATGAAGCCGGTAGCGCTCGGGCTTCTGGCAGCCCCCATGCCTCCAGACCCTGCGCCCCCGGCCGGGCACTTCCCCTCCCGGGCTCCGGCGGCTGCTGTGCTCCCTGAATTCCTGGGCTCTGTA
>NW_020664464.1:13955435-14027342 GCF_002925995.2 Terrapene triunguis | reverse complement strand
GGGGCTGCCCGAAGCCGGTAGCGCTCGGGCAGCTTGGCGCTTACAGAGCCCAGGAGTTCAGGGAGCACAGCAGCTCCCGGCGCCCGCTCTAAGGTAAGCCAGGGAGTATTTTTCCTGGACATGTTCGGCTTTTTGGAAATTCGCCCCGGACGGGGGTTTGATTACCAAATAGCCGGACATGTCCGGGAAAAGCCGGACGTATGGTAACCCTAAGAAAATGAGAGATGGGGACGATGGGCCTCCTGAAATAAGTTTGGCCCTCAGGATGAAAAGATTGGACATTGCTTCTATAAAACATTTGGCTGCAATTCTGCTTTGTTGTTCTGCAATGGAACGAGCTGAAGACAAGTGTGTGTTCTGAATTTAAGTCCTCATTACAAATCTTGCCTTTTCAGGGTGCTGCTGCATAGCAGTGCTCTCTGTGAAGGGTAGTTTAGAAAGAAGGGTCGGGAGACTGAACTAGAGAAGAATTGGGTTACAAGGCTTGGTGTACAGCAGCAGTTCTCAGCCGGGGTCCACCGCTTATTGGGGGGTCTGTGAGCCTTTTCAGGGGGTCTGCCAAGCAGGGCCACCCTGAGCCCCAGTACCCGGCGGCTGAAGCTTGGAGTCTTGAGCCCCGCCCTGTGGGGCTAAAGCCCTGACCCTCAGCACCCCCTGCTCCCCCGGACAGAAGGCCTGAGTCCTGGCTCCCTGTGGGCAGAGGCGTAGCGAGCGCCCTCCGTACCCTCCGACCGGAGGGGTCCCCGCAAGGAAGGGGGCCCCTAAAAGTGGCAAAATAAATACCGCATTCCAGTTTCTGCATTGTAAGGGGCCCCGCCCGGACATATGTTCGGAGGGGGCCACGTTCTTTGTTGCTACGGCCCTGCCTGTGGGGCAGAACCCCAGAGCTCCAGCAGAAGCCCCACGCCACCCCCCGCCCCATGGGGCAGAAGCCCCAAGTCCTCCAGACCCCCCTCAGCCCTGTGGGGCAGAAGCTCCCACCTGTAGCTGAAACCCAGAGCCCTTCCACCACCACCACCCGCAGCTGAAGCCTGGAGCCGCCCCTGCCCCTTGCAGGGCGGTGGCGTTTTTACAGTATGTTGTTGGGAGGGATTCGGAAAGAAAAAGGTTGAGAACCCCTGGTGTACAGGAAATCCTCCATTGTTTTCTCTGTAAGCATGTGCATACATCAAACAAAGTAATATGCTGTTTGCACTTTTCTAAAGTGTTATTACATCTGTACGCTCCCTGTATTACTCAGCTGTTGTCTTCTCTTCCCTTATCTGTGCATCTTATATGCACAGGCAGGCCTCTCTGTCTGGGGTAGGCATGGGGGGGAAGCAATTTTTTTGAAGCTTTAGTTCTTTGCAACCAACTCTTGCCCCATCCTCCTGGAGTTGCGTTGTTCTGGTGGTTGAATGATAGAGCTGGAGAGAGAAAATTACAGTCCCTTTTTCTGATTCAAGCAGTGTGATTTCTATCAGACTCCCTCTTTTCAAAGCTTCTGTACATTCCTTTCTAGTTTCAGCAAGCTTCTGAATATACTGTCGAGAAAATATGCTCTTTCTCTGCAGACCATACCAGCTTTAGCTTTGTGTTCTATAAACACTGCTGATCTACATCCTTCTCATAGATTTGAAGGCCAGAAGGGTCCATTGTGATCATCTAGTCCAATGGTTCTCAATCTTTTTGGGCTCAGGACCCTACTCAGACTGCTTTTGTCATGACGGCTGGGCCAAACCTGAGTGGTGCTGGGACCCCAGAAGTTGCAGTCCCTGGAGCAGGGAGGCGAGCCCAGACAGCCACATGGGACAGGAGCTGCCACGCAGTGCTATAACTAGGCATGGTATGGTACTGCCACCCTTACTTCTGCGCTGCTGGTGGTGGCAGCACTGCCTTCAGAGCTGGGTGGCCAGAGAATGGAGGCTGCTGGCCGGGAGCCCAGCTCTGAAAGCAGCGCTGCTGCCAGCAGCAGGGCAGAAGTAAGGGTGGCAATACTATGCTTGCTGCAGGGCTTTTATCCCCTACAATTTTTTTCATGTTTTTGTCTGTCTGTCTCTCTCTTCCCGCCCTCCCCCCCCAGCTTTGCGCCCTGGGTGGCTGGCCAGCTCACCCTGCCCTGGTTACAGCCCTGCTGCCACATGACCCTTTGAAATATTTTGGCAACCCAATTTTGGTCCCCACACATGGGTTGAGAAACCTGTGACTTCCTGTGTAACATAGGCCATAGAACTTCCCCATAATTATTTCTAACGCTAACCTTTTAGAAAAAATACAATCTTGATTTAAAAATTGTTGGTGATGGAGAATCCACCACAATCCTTGGTAAATAGTTCCAATGGCTAATTTACCTTCACTGTTAAAAGTTTGCCTTATTTCCAGTCTAAATTTGTCTAGCTTCAACTTCCAGCCATTGGATCATGTTATATCTTTATCTGCTCCATTGAAGAGCCCATTATTAAATATTTGTTCCCCATGTAGATATTTATAAACTGTAATCAAGTCACCCCTTAACCACCTTTTTGTTAAGCTAAATAGATGGAACTCCTTGAGTCTATCACTGTAAGGCATGTTTTCTAATCCTTTTAATCATTCTTCTGGCTCTTCTCTGAACCCTCTCCAATTTATCAACATCCTTCTGGAATTGTGGGCACCAGAACTGGACACATTATTCCAGCAATGGTTGCACCAGCGGCAAATATAGAGGCAGTGCCGGTGCTAGCCAACTGGGGACCCGAAGCAGGAATATTTTGCCCCCACCCCACATACTAATAATTAATAGGTGGCCCCTTTGAATTGCTCTGTGCTCTAAGCAGTTGTTTAGTCTGCTTATGCCTAGCGCCAGCTCTATAATAGAGGTAAAATAATCTTTCTACTCCTACTCTAGATCCCCTTGTTTGTGCATCTAAGGATTGCATTAGCTGTTTTGGCCACATCATCACACTAAGAGCTTGTATTCAGATGATTATCCATCACAACCCCAAAGTCTTTTTTAGAGTCACTGCATTCCAAGATAGAGTCCCCCCCATCCTGTAAGTATGGCCTACATTCTTTGTTCCTAGATTTATACATTTACAGTTAGCTGTATTAAAACCCATGTTTGCTCATGCACAGTTTACCAAGTGATCTAGAGTGCTCTGTATCTGTGACTTGTCCTATTCATTATTTACCACTCTCCCAATTTTTTGTCATCTGCAAACTTTATCAGTGACAATTTTATGTTCCCTTTCAGGTCATTGATTAATAATGTTAAATAGTATAAGGGGCCAAGAACAGATCCTTGTGGGACCACACAGGAAATACACCTGCTCAATAATGATTCCCCATTTACCATTACAATTTGAAACCTATCAGCTAGCTATTTTTTAATCCATTTCATGTGTGCCATGTTAATTTTATGTTATCTGAGTTTTTTAGTCACAATATCGTGTGATACCAAGTCAAATGGCTTAAAGACTTCTAAATATATTATGTCAACACTATTACCTTTATCGACCAAAATTGTAATCTCATTAAAAAAATACCAAGTTAGTTTGACAGTATTTATTTTCCATAAACCCAGGTTGATTTGCATTAATTACATTACCCTCTTTTAATTCTTCATTAATTGAGTCCTGTATCAGCCACTCCATTATCTTGTCCAGGATCAATGTCAGGCTGACAGGCCTATCATTACCCAGGTCATCCCTTTTGCCCTTTAAAAAAAAAAAAAAAAGTACTTCAAGACTTATTGAAAATCCACATTAATGGTTCAGTGAGATCCTCGGCCAGCTCTTCTTTAAAATCTTGGATGCAAGTTATCTGGACCTGCTGATTTTAAAATGTCTAACTTTAGTAGCTTCTGTTTAACATCCTATTGAGATACTAGTGGAATTAACAGAGTGTTATCATCAGCATGTGATGAGACTATATTATCTGTTCCCCCACCCAATGCAGAACAGAGAAGTGTTAAATAAATATTTGGGGGTTTTTTCTGCATTATTATTGGGAATTCTACCATTCCCATCTACTAATGGACCAATACCATCCTTGGGATTCTTAAAACTCCTTATTTGTCCTGTGACATAGTGCAGTGGGTGAACTGGTGAGCCTGCACTCTAATCATCCAGATGTTAATTAGTTCCCCTTGAGAAAGCTGATGGGGGTAATCAGACAATCGGGGCTGGCCAGGTAAATGGGCGAAGGAGCCAATTACCCCATCAGACCAAGGCTGATAAAGAGACAGGAAGGACATGCCAAAGAGGAGAGCGGGGATCAGGGCTAGTTGAGCTCAGCAACTCAGAGGCCTCAAGAGTGGGAGACCTCTGTTCCCCTCAGGTCCTGGGGAGAGGGCCAAAAAGCACAGTTGGTGCTATAAATAGATTGTTCACAGGGGCTGTTGTAGAAATGGTGGAGGGAAATAAATAAAATAAAAGGGTATGGTGAATGCACAACAACTGGAGTCCATACAGTTTCTGCAGGGAAGAAGGCAGGAGTGGAGCCATGCCCTGTGACCGTTCTGAACTCTGCTGGCCATAGATTTCTCCTTGCTTGCTTTTCTTATCCTTGTACTAGCACATTCAATTTCTGAATTAATGTAAAAGTTTACATATAAAACAGCAGCCCATGAGCAAAGCATTTTGGTTTGTTTTATTTGTGTTTGTTCTGGATGGGGAGAAAAGTAACATTTTTAGATGACAAACTTTATTAGGAAGAAATATCAAACTTTCTACACTTAAGCAGGCATAACATATCTGTTTGGCACGAAAACTATAATGTTGAGATCTCTGCTGTTGCAAGATATTACTTTGTGGAAAGTAGGGTAACAGTGAATTATTCAGAAATTGTCTAAAACATATATAATAAAAGATTAGACACTATTGCAGGAATGCTATTACCCATCTAAAAGTCACTGTCTTCCCATTTAGATCTTGAATACATAATAGCTTTTTTCCCTCTTAATAAAAAGTATTAATCCTTCCTAGAAAAGGATATCACAGATGCTAGCCACTGGGAATATGAATAGGTTGCTCAAAAATGAAGTTTTACCAGATAGGGAGGTATAATGATCCAAATCAGGAAAACAGAAATCCCCAGACCAGGAATACCCTGATGTGGAAGGGGAGAGGAATAAATTTATTTACAGTCAGTGGATGCTATTTATGACTACTCAAAGTGAGCTTTGGGCAATGGGAAGGAAGTCCTGGAAACAATGAGTTTTTCAGGGAGGCAGAGATGGGGAAATGTTTTTATAGACTAGAGATGTGCCAAAACTTTTGAGTGACTTAGTAATTTAAAAAAACAACACCCATAAGCTATAAATAACCAATCAAATTTAGATTAGGCTTTTCATATGGTGAGTGTAAATATTCTGCTAAAAATAGGGCCACAAACTTCCCTTTTAATCTTTGGCAAGTCCTTTTACATCTCTGTACCTGTTTCCACATCTGTGAAGTAGGCATGACAATACTTCCCTACCCAGTGGGAATGAAAATACTTCCTTACTTCCCAGCGTCGTTGTAAGGCTTAATTGGTTAATGTTTGTGAAATGCTCTCAGGTCCTCTTTTGGGGTGGCTCTAATAGTACAAAGTCCTATTATTGGCATGGGATTTCATGAGTAGCTTCTCTGTCTCTGACTCAGCTATTCTTCTTGCTTCAGTGTGTGACAGGGGCCAGGGCTTGATGGACAGTATGTCTCTGTGCGCAGCAGTCTAATTACTTTGCAAACTTCCTTCGAAATGGGGTCAGCTGATCTGAAAGCGGGCAGCATTTCTGGAGCTGGTGCATTGAATGGGTAATTCAATTCCCCCCTCCCATCGTGTGAGGCGTAAAGCGAACAATTAATTCCCCGCAGGCGGCTCTCTCTGAACTTCCAAGGGGGAAGAAGAAATGTTACAATGGGAGCTGCACAGGGTTCCACCAGGAGCAAACCAATTGGACCTGCAGGGGGGAGGGAACAGGTCTGTAACAAATATCCTCAACCCATCCCTACTTCCCTTCCTGCCTGATTTCCATTCAGCTCAGGGAGGCTTCTTTTGTCCACTTCCCCGTAGGGTAAAGCTGCTGTGAAACAGGGAGATGTATGTGGTTAAGCGACACCCCTGCACAGAAAATGGTAGTGACGTACAGTACAGTGTGTTGCCCCAGGGTGGTCGCACTTGGCGATGGAAGGGTTAGTTACAGTTGCATCGTGGCTCTGGGATTAACAGTCCCAGGGGAAGGTGAGGGTGCGGGGGGTTCTGGGGGTGGGATCTCGGGGAAATTATGGCCCAAAGAGCCTGAGTTTGTTTAGAGTAGCAAAGTGCAAGAGACAAGCCACTCCAAAAGGGAGGTGGAGGTGGGGGTGGGGTGTGTCTGCATCTCCCCTCCCAAGTGCGATACCCCAGAGATGCTGGCCAGAGGAGGAGATCACTTGCTGTACCCTGGGCGGGAGCTCTCAGCATGGCTCGGGGTAAGTGTGCTCTGTTTTGGCATAATTTCTCTCTCCCTCCCCCTCTCTTTTAAGGGGGTTCTGTGAAGCTGGAAGGAGTTCAGGGGACTACAGCAGAGATGCTGATCTGCTCAGCCCTGCTGTAGCTGGAACTTTCTCAGTTGGCAGGCACAGTTACATCTATAGCAATAAGTCTTTCAATGAATAAAAAGCTGACTATAAAGTTACTTGACTGTTGACAATGGTAATTTTTGTAACAACAATATCCTGCCTTTGTTGACATAAATGCTGCCCTGGTCCTGTTTTCCTCCCCCATTGGTGGTGAAACTCTCTTTGGGATGCATTTGCTTTGTTAATTTCATAGCACTATAGGTTTGCATGGTGCTTTTAACAATACAAACAGAGAGGAATTGTGGATATGAGAAAAAAACGTTTCCAGTTATTATGGGCCTGAGTTAGGCTGATTTGTTCTGCTCCAGCAATCGTAGATCTGTTTTCTAACTCTTTAGCAGCAGCGTGGGTTAATGTTGAAGGATTATGAAACTCCTGGATTTTCAGTTAAATCAAACCCTAATGAGCTTTGTTGTAATTAACATCCTTCCTGGAATGCTCTAAAATATGTTATGGTTTGTTTGTTTTTTGGTCTGAGATTCAACTTCAATTGCTTGACTTCATGCATTCTATATTTTTAAACATATTATTTGTGCTCTGGACAAAAATAGTTCTTACTGGGAGTAGAGAACTACTGTACATGTAAGCCATTAACTTTATTTTTTTTTTAAAGAAAATAATTTACACATTTCATGCAAAAGTATTTGCTTTTTTTGCACTCTCCTGAACTAAAATAACTGACTTAAGTGTTGTACAATTAAATTTCTTTTTTGTTTTTAGTATACATGGATTGTGGGACTTGGGGGGCTCAGGTGATTATTAGTGTGAAATACAGTTTCTTATCTCTAGTTCCCCAGTTAAAATATGACCAACGGCCACAGTAAATAAAAAGTAACTTGTTTAGTGATTTGTGGAATCAGTTGGTAGTCTCAGACCATTTCCTGTATGTTTTGTGGTAGGATTTGTATTTTGTTTTTAATAAGTATATAATATGTCAGTATAGTAATGTGGACACACATCAGCTGTCACATAAACTATAATTCAGTTTTCTTTCCTGTTTTAAAAAAATAAAATAAAAACCACCCTTGAAACATTCAAATTATATACATAAGTAATCTGTGTAATGCTGTGCTCCCATTACTGTTACCCTATTCTCCCCATCCTACTCTCTTTGTCGTCTGCTGCACCCACCTGTTTCAACTTTCAAAATCAAGTTTGTCGTTTTGGTAGAAGAGATGATCTTTCACAATATGTCTGTACAGCACCTAGCACAATCTTGATGTGGAGTCTCTGGGGGCCACTGTAACAGAAATAACTAGAGTTACCTGTGCTGCTAGACTGAATATAGATATATAAGCCCTTGTGAAAACCGACTGATTATCTTATCCCTAGGAGTGGTCCCTCTAGGCTCGATTGTGTCCCTCTAGGCTCGATTTGAGCTACACAGATCAAGGTGAGTGTTGAAGCTTGACCTTGCACAGCCACAGTGTCTGTTCTGGTAGCCCTGGGATCTGAAATCTAGAGATTGGCACTGTGCACAATGATTACTTTCTCACTTAAAATAAATAAAACAATTGTGCATATTTTCAGTGTAAAAAATGAAGTTATTCCTGGAATAAGACATTCTATGATGAGATTCAGCTCAATAGCCCACCCTTAAATCTCAGAAAAAAGTTCTGTGTTGGAAAACTTTGATTAACTGCTGTAGAGCAGTTCTGAAAGCACAGAATTCAGCCTGTGAGAATTCAGATTTTTGATTTTTTTTTTCATGTAAGGAAACCATTTTGCTACATGAATTATTTTACCTAATAATACCACATGTTCAAGGTGTTAAGGGGGCCTGTGGAGTTCTGCATTAATTTAGGGAATCATGGAACAGTTTCTCTCTTTTCCAGCCACTTCAAACTATTTAGATGGCAGAATGTGGCCCTAACTGGCCAACTGAGAATTTCTCTAGAGCAGATTGCAGAAGAGTTCTCAGCTGGCATAAACCCCACATACCCAACTACCACACCAACTTCCCCCAAGCTGTGGTGTCGGACACAAGTTAGGGAAGGGGCAGACCGCATCTGTGCTACACCATTTCATAACTGGCATGGTCCCTTAGAGATCATCACCAACTGGGGTAAGTTAGAGCAGCCCCAAAACTGTTCTAATTTACATGGATGGGCTGTGGCTGGAGCAAATGCATCACGAGAATCAAGGATGTGAAACTTGCTCCCTTATGCCCATCCCACACTCAACACAAGAGAGGATGTCAGCACAAGGAGGAAACTGTGCCTATATTTGTAGAAAGACTACATGTATATTGCTGACGCTTATTTAACTTCTGGTGAAATTCTTCAACACTGATTAGCTGTAACTGACCAGAGTTCAGGGAGGACCAAATCCACTTCCGTTGTCCTCATATTTTCAGAGCTCAGCATGTACAAAGCTAGACTAGTGATTTTAAGTGTAATTGTGAGATTTACTGTCAAATTAGGGTTTGATGGGAGAGAAAGATTAAGAGTTTAATAAAATGGATACAAATTTTAGTACTGCTTTCATTGGTGTGAGTAGAATTCTGGAGCTGTTGAATTCTGTGGCAAAACTTCCATTGACTTCAGTGGCACCAGGATTTCACCCTTTGTCTTTATTTGCACTGTGCCACAAACTTTCTTTGCCTTCAGTATCTGATGTGGAGTCAACATCAGAGGAAAATTTGATACTGTCAGGTATCCATTGAATGAAGAGGCTGTTTGAAATAGTTATGATTAGAAAGCCAGTCACTCTTTGAATACACTGCACTCTCTCTTTGTTTTATATATAGCAGGAAGGGACTAGATGGCTCAGGGATACAAAGTTTCTCATCATTCCAATCCAGCACAGCACCATAATGACTTATGGCAGACACTAAGTAATGGTGGTTGGTCTCAGTCCAACCGCAGGTTCCCATGTCACCAAACTATCGTTATAACCAGCAGAAAGAATGGAAGGATTGAGCTACCCTCTTGCCCATTAAGGTGATGGTTTTAAAATATGTTCGGAGGCTTGTGTTTCTGTTGTCCCATTCTGTGGACAGAGGATAAAACTCTCCAGTGCAGTCAATCTGACACCTTTCATGAGCATATTAACTTATGATATTTTAAAAACTCATTGTTAATTATGTTCCTCATATGCAGGGCCCGCTCTAGGCACCAGCAAAACAAGCTGGTGCTTGGGGCGGCACATTTTTAGGGGTGGCATGGCCGGCGCCAGAATGCCGCCCCTAAAAATGTGGCCCAGCCGCCCTAGCTCACCTCCACTGCTGCTGCTGCTCGCGCGCCGCTACTCGCCCTCCCTCCCAGGTTCTCAAACCTGGGAGGGAGGGGGAGATCCCGAGCGGCCGCAGCGTGCAAAACTGCCGTTTCGCGCGCCGCTGCTCCCCCTCCCTCCCAGGCTCTCAAACCTGGGAGGGAGGGGGAGACTCCGAGTGGCCGCGGTGCGGGCGCCGCTTCTCCCCCTCCCTCCTAGGCTTGAGAGCCTGGGGGGAGGAGGCAGGGAAGGGGCGGAGTTGAGGTGGGGCCGGGGGGGGGGGATTAAAAAAAGGGGGGGGGGGAAAGGTGGCCAAAATTGTTTTTGCCTTGGGCGGCAAAAATCCTAGAGCCGGCCCTGCTCATATGCTGGTTATTAGTGGACAGAATAACTTTTCTCTTAGAAAAAAAGGCATCTTAGGCATCATCTTTCCATTTTGTGTTCTTTAAAATAATCTAAAAAGAATTTATCTGAAATTTTCTTTTCGTAGTTTCATGCATATATCTTGTCCTTTGAAGATCTTTATTTAAAAAAGAGAAAAGGTGGCCACAGTGCCCAGGTATTTCTAACAATGAGTCATGAGAAAAGAGAAAACAATAGAGGCACCAGAGCGCTTTTCAAACATATTAAGGTCTTTGTACATCAGTGGTAAGGCAACTTCATTGGGATTTTATGTAAATGATATTGTAGAATTTTTTAAAATTTCCTTTCAGATTAACTGAACTATCTCTTTGAAAAAGTTGTTCAAAATCCTAAATCACTGACAGAATTAATAGGTGGACTTACAATACAAATACATTCATTTTAAAACAGTATTTTGAAAATACTTTCACCTGCCAGACATAAACTCAGAGTTCTGTGTTTTTCCTACCAGCATTGATTACATCTTTCTGTAAATACCTATCATAGAGGAAAATTCTGCTCATGAATTCATGCCCGTAGCTTCCACTGTATGATTTGGTATGTATGAATGATATATATTTATTTAGATTTATAAAATAGCAGGAAGTGCCTTTCTGAATTCTCCAGATCCTCTGTCAAAGACTTTAAAAATAAAATAAATAGAGAGGTAATACCAAATAACCAGGCAGCACAAAAATGAGCCAATTTCTTCATCTTCCAAAAACATACCACTATCAATATTTGCTTCATCAGCAGCCCTCCACAATATGTGTGCCTTAAAAGATGTCCTGTTGATATACAGTCAACAGCAACAAAAGAGATTAATGGCAAGATAGTCTTGACCTAATGGTTTCTTGATATAGCTGCGAGAAGTGAGATGCATATATATTATTCAGTTATAGTTTAAATAATGTACATATGCAATATATGATGTTAGTCTTCCCTTTACTCTCTCTTCTTCAGTCTGTGTTGACAAGGCATTTCAAAGGCTCTTATCTGGTAAAATGTCACTTATGAAGCTTGAGAAATTTTGAGTGTCTCATGTGCTTGTCAGGGGGTACTTGGGTCATCCAGTTATGCTGTCATACCAGGCTTCACAAAGAGATCTGTGAGAAGTAAATTGGCTTTTTTTTTTTAAAGCTGTGTTGCTTGCTTCCAGGCTCAGCAGTTGGCTCAAATTACACCTTGTTCTCTGTTCCAAAGCTGACACTGCAAAATCTGTCTGCTATTGTGAAATTATTTGTTGTCGTCTAATGGCCAGGGTTCTTCTGCGTAATTCAGAATATTTATTTGAGATGGACCTATCTCAGGAGACGTGAAATATCTTGGTTCCACCATTAAATGGTTTTATGGATAACCCTCAGTTTCACGTGCAATAATCTAGTTGAGCTATTCTAGAGGTAAAAATAGGGACACTTTTAGATGTTCTGCAATATCAATTTATTTTTAAACAATTATTTATATTATTACCATGACGATAGCTCAGCAAATCAATAGGGTATGTAACAAGTACAGTCTTGCATTCAGATGCCACTGAAACCTTACATTTCTATAACTAGCTTAACACAAGCATGTGAACTATGTTTATTGTTCAGTTTATCATATTGTTGTTATAGTGATGCTACAGTCTGGGTCGGTGCAAGGAAGTTTTGCACCCTAGGCGAAACTTTCACCTTGCGCCACCCCCCCCCCCCCCCCAGCCCCCCCCCCCCCCCGGGGAACCCCCCCCCCCACGGAAGCTAACCCCGCCCGGGGAGCCCGCCCTAGCTCACCTCGGCTCCGCCTCCTCCACTGAGCATGCCGGCGCCGCTCTAATTTTCCTCCCCTCCCAGGCTTGCGGCGCCGATTGGAGGAGAATTAGAGCGGGGCCTGTGTGCTCAGTGGCCCTCCCTGTGCCCGCCCCCCCCACCCCCCGCCGCAGCTCACCTCCACTCCACCTCCTCACCTGAGCGGGCTTTTAGGCACCCTCAACCACTAAGCGCCCTAGGCGGCCGCCTAGTTCGCCTAGTGGTTGCACCGGCCCTGGCTACAGTCATAGTTGAGAAGACATTTTCATTCTAAACTTCTGTTTTCAAACACTTCCAACTTTCCAAAAATATTACTTAGCATGGAATTATGTATGTTCTTGGCCAAATGTTTAATTTGTTTGGCTGCACTTCTGTTGGGCCACTTACTGAGTTATCAGATTTTTGTGTGTGCATTAGCTCAAACAGGATATATTTTTATTTTTATAATCAGCCTTTCTTATCAAGGACTGTTGCATCAGAGATACTCCTCACTGATAATATTCTGCTTCATAGTTCCAGGGGTGGGGTTGAGGCCAGAGGATTACATTCTTCAAAATTGTGTATAAATGCTGTACTTTTTTGGTTTGTCAAATGAAAGGCACTGTGATTTCCACTTTTCCCCTAGTCATGTCATTTTAATATTCTCAGGGCCTGATTTTGGAACCCTAATTCCTGGGGAGAAGTAGTTATTCATGCCAGTAGTCCCATACTACTGATGTGAATAGGTTCTACCCAGTGTAAGTAAGGCTTAGCTAACATTGATTGAAAAGACAGCCCAGAGAAGATGATCAAACAGAAAATAATGTAACATTCCAGTCCAGAGATGGGCAGGATAAAATTCTTGCCATTAGTAGGGAACTTTACCCTCCCTTGCCCTTCTCTCCAATCCCTTGAGAAGGGAGTGGAAAATCCAAGAATTTTCCATTTTGTTACGTTACTCTTATCTCTCTCTGATCCAAAAGCACTAAGGAGGCTGTTGGCAGAGTGAGCATGTAGGTGAGTTGCCCTCACAGCCTCTCACGGAATATTGTCGTAAGCTCACTCAAATGGAGGCAACCCTTGAAGTAATTTATTTTTTTTAGAGTCCTAACATTAAATGTGTGTAAGTTTAAGGATCAACATAATTTTAAATTGGTAAACCGGCTGCTCCTATGATGCTGTCTCAGAAGATTTAGTTCTTACCTACCCTAAAGGCTCAATGTAGGATAGAAATGTGGGTTCACTGCTCCAGGAGGGACCCTGGGGAGGAAATATAGTTATGGGTCCTTTTCTGCTCCCCTTTGCTCATGGGGGAGAAAGTTAACTTACTACAGCTCTTTATAGGGTGTGGTTCACTTAATCCCCCTGCTTCATGGTAGCTGGCATGTTGAATAGGAGGTTGGGCAAAATCAAAGCTCCACGCCCTTCATCCTTTCTCTGCCCACCTGCTTGGGAGGAGTGCAAGTACCTGGCATGCAGACCCTGTTTTCCCAAGCCCCCGCACCTATAGCCTTGATGAGGGGTAACGTGATCAAGTATGGGGTGGGCTTGGTCCCAATCTAGCTTTTAGTCAGTGTAATCAAAACCTAGTTAGTGTGTGTGTGTGTGTGTGTGTGTGTGTGTGTGTGTGTGTGTGTGTGTAAGTAAAACCAGGCTCAACTTTCACCACTTTGAGAATTCTCAATTTGTAAACATGGACTGGTTCATCAGAAGCCAGGTGGATGTTTAAATTGATGAATGACTGAGTCAGGTTCATTGCTGACTCCCCATATGCAATCCCAGTGAAGCATGTGTAGAGCAAGCCCCTGAGACACCTTTGGAGGAAAAGTAGAGCTAACTGAGAGATTTTGGGGGGGGCCTGAACTACTGATTTGATGGGCCACAGATCACATAATCCATGTGAGATGAGGCCAAGGAAGAGATGAAAATTCAGGAAGCAGTTAAAGAGCAGCAGAGCGGATAGTTGCAGAATGTGCTGACCAATGGAAACTAGCAGTTTGGTGAAGAGTTTGCTAATGTATCAAACTCACACACTGACACATTCACAATTTTATCTTCTTCCTTTGCCTAGACCTCGCCTGCTGTTGCCAAGATCTAACAATTGCAGCGCAAACAGTTTACAGTGGTTGATACAATAGACAAAGAGGTCAGTGTCTGAATTCTCAAAAATAGCAGAAGTTTTTTGTGGCTATTGCTCTAATTCACCTCTCTGCGAGGTGACTTAGTGTACTTCCATGGTTCATAATTATTTTAATTGGCCATGTTGAAGTACGTATAAAGACATTAACAAATTAATTTAATACTGGCAGTCAAAATGCCAGAATTATTTTCTTCCAAAGGTATGAATTATTTGAGCAAAAGAGAGAACCTTCAAGTTTGACAAAGTTGAGACTAAAATTTTGTCTTTACCTATGCTATGTGATTGGGGTACTGCCTCGCATGTGGTATGTATATTTTGGAGAGAACTGTGTTGTGACCCTAAGTTCTGGGGTGAGTATGTAGTATTGGGGGGGGAGAGGCGTGGTGGACGTTGGTCTTTGAACACTTTAAAATAAAGACTGTCCAAACCATATAGAATTTGAGATTGTTCTGTGCGCTTTTATCCTCCAAGAAAAGAGAGCTAAACTGACTGATTATAATCTGTTTCTTATTGCTACAGGGGAACACTTTTATAACAACAGTAATGCCTGGAAGGGTATGGCCTATCATTCTTCTGTTAATAAAGCTAGAACAAAGGATAAGAGAAATGTTAATGGGAAAAGAAAATCTAATTTGGCTGAGACCAAACTGAAAAACTGACAATTGTTTTGAATTGTCTTATGTTATGACTGGATGATTAGGTATAAATGCTGACCTGCCTGGTTTTTATCCTAGCAATGAATGTGCTAGTGCTGGCTATAGTTTTAGTGCTTAAAGTATTGGATATTGATTTGTTTGAGGGGAGGGAACATTGATTATTTTGTTTATTATTTAAGGCATAATATAATGGTACTCTCATTGTGCAAGAAAATCTAGTTCTGGAGTCGATATCATTCCAATTGAGCAAGAAGAATCTAAACTACTGTTGTGGGTCATGGACACCCATGAGCTATTCTATTAACTGAGGCATGTTTGTTTTTATTTATATGCAAGGATAGCATCTGTTTAAAAAACCTTCTCCTGTTTGAACATGTTTACCTGCCCTTGTAACAAGTAACATATACGATGTCAATGAATAAAATAGTTGGGAGGTGGAAAAGTCCTTATTTCTGTCTTAGTTTGTTTACTTTTGTGCACTTGTCAGTACTCTGTGCAATCCGTTTTGCTGTTTTCCCTGATCAGTTAGGCCCTGGTCCTGCAAACACATGCCGGGTACTTAACTTTACATCCTGACTTAAATGGGACTACATTCCTGCTTGAAGTTAAGCTTGTGTGAAAGTGTTTGCAGGACGGGGGCCTTAAATTATCTTCACATTTTTTGTGTGTGGGTCTCTTATGCAGCAACAGGGAGAGTAAAACAATGTTAAAAATTAGAAAATATACTTGTGAAACCACAAGAATTGACAGGGAGACACAGGGAGTAACTGAAACTGCTTTTAACATTTGTTTTAATTTAACTAGACTTGAATTTTATGGTGTCCTTTCAATCATGCAACCTTGTTGCAGTACATTTAAAATGAGATTTATACTATACTATTCTGTATAAGTGGTGTAAGATGAGATATAGGTAAGGATGAATATCAAGAAAGAGGAAACAGAAATAAAGAAAAAAAATCTTAGATCTTCCCCTTTTTTACTTAAGGGGCTTAATTTATTTTCCAACACACATTAGAGTGTATTTAATTTCCAGGAAATCTTTCCAGATATCTTGAAGCTTTGCCAACTCATCACTATATTCAGAAGGAAAAAAGAGGAAGCCAAGCTATTAATTTTGTCAGATCTTTAGCCATTTGAATATTGTATTACCTGGCATGCCCAAATCTCAAGAAGCAGGCTCTTCATTTTCTGTACAACTGCAACAGCATGATGGGGACATAAATAAACATGCCCAAGATTGTAAAATTACTACTGCCTTCACAGGAGTGATCCTGTACCTCTCAGGATACTTATGACAATCAGTTCCTCCCTTTTTCTCTGATGATAAGCCACCATACACAAAGGAACAAAATTTTGAAAAGGGAATGTTTTAGTTCCCAGAGGCTTATTTCTCAAGAGGAAGAAATGAGCCTCTATAAAAGATAACGAACGTAAAATATTTTGGCTCTATTTTTTAAAACAGGATATAATTTTTTATTGGCTGAAACTCTGCTGCTTTTTTTTTTAGTTGAAGTTGTTCCACGTCTAGATTTTGAACAATTTGTTATTTCCTGCTGGGGGAAATAGAGGAACAATTACAGCACGATTCTGTAATGGTTCTTGGTTAGAGTCTTGAAGAAATACAATGTATGAGATATTGAGGGTTGACCTGCCACTGCAACAAAGTAAGCCACATTTTTGTCACGGCTTTTTAAAGTTTCTGGTAGGTGTGATCTGTGTCCACCACAGCTATATTTGGATACAACCTGCTCCATTTTTCCAGTGTAAAATAGTTTATTTATATTGACATGGGCATGGGGTATTTGTTGTGCTGGTATGTGATGCACATATACACACAGTAGAATTCCGCTGTTTTGGAAGTAATGTCCATTTTCCAATTCTTTTTGAAATAAAAATCTGACTCAGTCTTTTTTCCCCTTTCTCCTCCAAATTGGGTGCAAGATTGTATGTGAATTTCTTAACTTGAAGAACTACTGCCCAGGTATTGGCTCAGATTTTAAATGCCCAGAGTTCTGTTTTCATTGCTACTTTTTTCTGCCTGCACCCCCAGGTACAAACTCACATGTTCATGGTAAGAATGAAGACCAAGGCCCAAACCCTGTAAGCACTTGAATTCAATGGGACTACTCCCATAGGTAAAGTTATTCCCTGTGTGTAAGTGTTGGTAGGAACAGGGTCTCTTTCAAAAGGTAAAAGTTGCTTTACAAGCTTACAGTTAGAAGTAGGAACCCTTTCAGGTCATGGTTTTGTGGTGGGGTGAGGTGTTTTGTTTTGTTTTTAATTTGTTTAAAGTATTGAGTTTGAGTATTTAGTTTAAATGTAATCCAGAATCCCAGAGCTCAGGCTGCAGCCTGAGGCCCCACTCCCTGAGTCAGCTGACCCAGGCCAGCCGCAGGTTTTTTTATCCCTGTGCAGACTTCCCCCTCAGAGCCTGGGTCAAGTGACTCAGCCTCATGCTATGGGGCTAAAAATAACAGTGTAGATATTCGGGCTTGTGCTAGAGCCTGGGCTCTGAACCCAGTAAGGGGAGGTTGGGTCTTGGAGTAGGGTTGCCAGGCATCCAGTTTTCAACCAGAATGCCCGGTCAAAAAGGGACCCTGGTGGATCTGGTCAACACAGCTGACTGGGCCATTAAAAGTCTGGTCGGCAGTGCAGTGGGGCTAAGGCAGGCTCCCTGCCTGCCCTGGCTCTGCACGGCTCCCGGAAGCAGCAGGCATGTCCGGCTCCTAGGCTCAGGGTTGGCCACAGGGGCTCTGCACGCTGCCTCACTCCATGTGCCAGCTCTGCAGCTCCCATTGGCTGGGAACTGCAGCCAATGGGAGCTGCGGGGGCGGCTGCCTTAGCCCCACTGCGCCACCAACTGGGACCTGAGGTAAGCCCCAGAGCCCGAACCCCCTGCCCCAGCCCTGAGCCCCCTCCCGCACGCCAAACCCCTCAGATGGGAGCCCCCTCGTACACTTCAAACCACTCATCCCCGGCCTCATCCCAGAGCCCTCACCCCTTCCCGCACCCTTGCCCCAGCCTGGAGCCACGTCCCATACCCTGAACCCCTCATGTCTCACCCCACCCTGGAGCCCGCATCTCAGCCGGAGTCCTCAACCCCCATCCCCACCCCAGTTCCAGCCCGGTGAAAGTGAGTAAGGGTTGGGGAGAGCGAGCGATGGAGGGAGGGGGGATGGAGTGAATGGGGGCAGGGCCTTGGAGACTGGGCGGGGCAAGGTTGTTTGGTTTTGTGTGATTAGAAAGTTGGCATCCCTATCTTGGAGCCTGTGCTCCAGCCCAAGCCTGAACATCTACACTGCTATTTTTAGCCCCATAGCGCAAGGCCGAGTCAGTTGACCCGGGATCTGAGACTCCCTGCCATGGGTCTTTTTTGCAGTGTACCCTGTACGACTCAGGGCCGCCCAAGGGGGGAGGCAAGTGGGGCAATTTGCCCCGGGCCCCACAGGGGCCCCCACGAGAATATAGTATTCTATGGTATTGCAACTTTTTTTTTATGGAAGGGGCCCCCGAAATTGCTTTGCCCCAGGCCCGCTGAATCCTCTGGGCAGCCCTGGTACGACTTACATATGCATGGCTTAGAGCCTGGGCTCCAGCCATACGTAGTATGACAAAGGAGAGATAAATATGGGACTTGAGAGCTTGCTGGATGAAAGCCACTTCAAAAATATAGAGTGGGATTTTCAAAAGTACCAGAGCGATTTAGAAGCACAGTCCCATTTGTCTACCAGTGGAACTAGTGCTCCTAAATCCTTAGAAGCTTGTGAAAACCTCACCATTAAATTATAGCCACTATTTTTTTTGGCCCAAAAATATGTAGCAAAATCTGCAGATTAGTCCAAAAAAGATGACTTTCTATTTATTTTATCTATTCAGATTAAATGTAGTCACGCTCTAGTATTTTACTATCCATTCTAAGTGCTCTTTTATCAATCTGGAGGAATATTAGGTAGAGAAATAAGAAGAAAAGTTCATAGATTGGCCTCTTTTTCTGGAATATAGCTTGAATAATTTTATAATACGCTATTCACTCAGCTATATTTCGAGTCCACTCTGTTGCAGAGATAATTAAGGAAAATTATCATTGCACTAGCACCATATTGAGGTATTCTGGCCAAAAATAATATGCAGAAAAATCCAACCAAATTATCCAAATCCAAGTTATTCTGCGCCAAATCTGCTTTGTTGTTATCTTCAACGTATTACCCCCCCCCCCACACACACACACGCATACACACACTTCTAGTTTCCAACATAACTCTGCATATGAGAGAGTCGGTGTCCTGACTTGTGTAGTTGTATCATTGCACCATCTAGTGGAATATGGAGTGTATAATGTACATGCCTTGGATCGGGACACGAAACTGTGCTGATTTATGCCTGCTGAGGATCAGGCCCACAGTATACAGAAGTGATGTCTAGATAGCTAGTGAACTGTTGGAGGGATTTGGGGTTTTTTATTCTATTTTTGGGTTTTAGCATTTAACTCTATAGTTCCCTTGGTCTCTGAGTACACTTCTGTCAATGCATTTAGGTTTCCATGTGAGAGAAAATTTCAACTCCTGTTGTTAAATTTTTCACTTAATTTTAACATATAGTGTGAGGAACGAGGGAAGGAAATGAGTTGTCTCTTCCATCTATTATAGACTTAATTTTTTTTTCCCTTCAGTAATACACATCCCCAGAGATGGAAAATTTTAAGTAAACACCTTTGGAAGGTTAATCCAGGTGGGGTGGGTGAATGGAGAATGGAAAGGTAAAAGGGGATGGGTAGAGAGGGTAATTAAGTAATATAAGAAACGGTGGAACAAGAACTCTGCAAAGAATTTTTTCTTAGTTTTTCAATGTCTCTTAGTGATTTTTGGGTACCAAACTTGAGACATTTTTACATGGATCTGCTTTTCAGCCCCCAGGTTTTGAAAATGAGAACTCTTTTGATGTCTCAAGCTGATTGCTCCATATCACTCTTGTAGAGTATCTCGGCCTTCACATTTTTAGATGAAAGTGGGTAAGACTGAAATGTTTTGAATGGGAGTGTCTTACTGGAATATTTTTTTTTTTACAAGTTAAGCCGAGATCGGCAACATTTCCATAATATCTTTTATTTACTTATATTTTTCCAAATTGCCCTAATTTTATCACTTCCCAGATAATTATATGCCTGGTAACTAATGTGTTTTATTTAAGGTGTCTTGAGTGGCAGTAAAAAAAATAGGTAAAACTATGCCAGGGATATTCCTGAGGGAATTCCGCACCAAAAAATTATGCGCACATTATTTAAAAATTCTGCAAATTTTATTTGTCAATAAATAAATGTGGCTCCAGCATGGCAGTGGGGAGCACAGGCCACTGGCTGCATTGAGGTGGGAGATCACCCTGAAGCCCCCACCTCCCCGGTACAGGGACTTCGCAGTGGGGCTGCACCTGACCCCGACACAGTGCAAGGGCTGGGCCTGCCCCAGAAACACCCCTGGACCCTGCCCCTCTGTACCAGGTGTGGGTGGGCAGGCTCAGCCCAGCAGGATCCAAGTGTGGAGGGGCTCAGTGTGGAGGGATCCAGGTGTGGGGTGAGAAGTTTCTGTGGGGGGCAATCTGGGTGCAGGTGGCTCAGTGGGAAATCTGGATGTACAGGGGCTCATTCCAGGGGTCTGGGTGCAGGGTCAATGGGACTCTCCAGGGGATCCAGGTGAAGGTGGTTGGGGCTCAGTGGGGGAGTCTGGGTGGTGGGGGTGTAGTGTGTGGGGGGTCCAGGTGCTGGGAGAGTGGGGCTTGATTCGGTATAGGTCCAGGTGCAGCTGGTTGGGGATCAGTGGGGTGGGGGTCAGGGTGTTGGGGGCTTGTCAGAGGGGTCCAGGTGTAGGGGGGGTAGGCCTGTGTTCTGTTCCTGGTTCTGCCAATGAAATCGGGTGTCTCTTCACTAAGCAAAAATGTATGTCCTTAGTTCTTTATGTCGAGTTAACTAACACAAGGTAAACTCCTAGTGAAGCCAATGCAGTTTAGTCTTCACCCATGTTAGCAAGTTGAGTTAGACTATGGGGGAGCCTAGGATTTACCTTGACCTGCTAACTTGTGTGAAAACTATAGATTTACCTTGGAGACACTAAGGTTTTACTTTGTGTTAGTTAACTTGAGCAAGTGAATTCAAAGAGTTAAGGACACACCTTGTTTGTCTCCCTGTGAAGACAAGTCCATCATGGCTAAATCACTCTACCTCCCTGTGCCTCAGTGTCTCCATTGGTAAAATGGGATTTATAAAACTTTTCTTTATAAAGTGCTTTTCCATGGTGCTATATGAGCCAAGTCTTTAGAAAGATTGTGCACTTGAACAAAACTCTGTGCACCAAATTACTTTCCATGTGAAAAGCATGTCTTGTTTCTCAAGGACGGCATTCAGTTGCTAAACGAGTGCCATATAGTGGGTGTCTATTAATACTTGTATAATAACTAATATTTATTATTTGATTTGGGGTGATATGACATTGACTTTACACTGCAAGTTTGTGTACCCTTGTAATGCATCCATCTGGAGAAAGAGGTAGTTCCTTGCTTTGCTTGAGTGGCAGGTAGCAGCACCAATCATGTTGCATATAGCACTGTGCCGTCATTACTTGCAGTCCTGCCTTGTCGTCTTCCCAGTTTTCTCTGCTTCACTGGGAAGCAGTTGCACGCTACTCCTCGTGCTGCTTCTTCTCAACGTCTGTGATGTTAACCAGAATGGACCAGCAACAGAAGAAAGGCAAGAAGTGTTCCCATTGTGATCATCCTTCGCAAGCTACTTTTATGGGTCCAGTTTGTCTCTGTTGTCCAGGAACCTCAGCCATTCAGCAATCCGGGACTCTGCTTCTCAATGCCGGTCAGCTGCTCTTTTGAAGGAGTTATTTCAGCAGCACAGAAGTCTGCATGGGAGGTAGGAAATTCTGCTCTTATTCCTCCCTCTGCTCCAAGATTATCTGTGGAAGATGTGACCTTGCCTCCCACTCTTTTGCCAGACCGTGCCTCTCTTATCACTAAGGCATTTGTGAAGGCAAGGGCTCCTTCTGCTTCCCAAGCACTCCCTGTCGAGATTAGCAGACCAGTGACTTGACTTAGAGCTTTCACAGCTCCACCCTGCACAAACGCAGTTCCTTTTACTTCAGCTCCTAGAGCTCCAAAGGAAACGAAGATGGATTTCAGAGAGTATAGAAGATTATCAGCCAAAGGGAATTCAGTGCAAGCAATGTCCCTGATTCCTTTCATAAGTGACTCCTTTGAGGAAGGGGAAGTGATGTCCTCTGAGCCTGAGGAAGGGCCATATGAACCACATTCATCCAGCAAATCCCTGATAGAAGTAAAGGGGAGATCCTCTACCAAGGTTACCCAAGTCTCCTCTGACTTCATTGAGGAAGGGGAAGTGGTGTCCTCCGAGCCTGAGGAAACACCTGGGGAAACAGACTCATCTCGAAGATTCCTGATTGAGGATCTACCCTATCTGTGCAAATATTTTATGAAGCAACTCAGGCTAAAACGTTATACCTCACGAAGTGGCTCAAGGAAATTGCCCCATCTTGTGGAGGAGAAGCCAGATGATACCATTCCCCTTCACCCATCCATCAGTGCCTTAATTAAAAACATCTGGGAGGCTCCAGATGCTCAGTTTATATTACCTACTCATCTGGCTAAGCTTTACAAACTTCCAGCTGGGAAAGGTAACCTGTGGGCCTCTGCACCAAGAGTTGATTCTGCAATAGCATCTCTCTTCACCAAATCTTCACGTCCTGTTGAGGGAGAAACTGTTCTCATGGACCCTTTAGAACGTAAGGTAGATGAGGCTCTTAAGAGTGCCTATGAATTTGCTACCATCCAGCTTTCAGTTTCCATTTACTCCCTGTATGCAGCTAGGTCACTGGTGGAATGGCTAAGGAAATTATTGCCCCACTCTAAGAGGCCTGTTTCTAAGTCATCTCGCAAGGTGTGCACCCTTTGTGATCTGGCATCCCGCTATCTTCATGATGCAGCCCAGGATTCCCTCCACCTGGCTGCCCATAACATAGCAACTCTCACAGTGGCTAGGAGAGCCCTTTGGCTCCGTCCCTTAACAGGTGGGGAACTTTCAGCCAAACTCAAACTTGTTGGCCTTCCTTATGATGGGGGTCATCTCTTCGGGGAAACCTTAGACCAGGCCTTAAAGGATCTTTCAAAGAGTACAGTTATGACAGGAGATCAAGAAAAACCTCAGGCCTCTAACTCCTCCCGTGCCTCCAACAGGCCTAACAAGGGTGTCAGGTATCCTCTCTCCTCATATAGACCTGGCAGGTATAGATACAGGTATCCGGTAAACCAGTCCGTTCACTTCTCTGGCTACAGGGGAAGAGGTCGGACCAACGAATACCAGCCTCACCAAGAATTCTGACTCTCTTTCCCCTCAACAGAGGGTGGCAACAAGGAGGAAGCTTTTGGTTTGTCTCAATCAATGGAAAGAAGCGATCTCCAACAGCAGGCTTCTCTCCTTTATTTTCTGAGACCCTCTAGGTCAAGAACTTCCACCTCTCCCTTATATTTTCCTCTCCTCGCTGCCCCAAGTCCTGGGGAAAGGAGACATATTCCTGCTCACTGTGCATCACCTGCAAAACATTCACATCCTCATTCCATTCCACTTAGAGAAGAGATTCACAAGCATCTAATTTGTTTATTTAGAAGTCCGCAAGGAATCAGGGAGCAACCTTCACATCCTGAAATGGGTAAATCAGTTTGTCTCCAAAAAGAGCTCCAAACTAGAATCCACATGAACTCACCAAGATTCTTATCTCCACATGCCATCCACTTCCTAACTGTGGCAATTTTGACTGCAGTAATGGACTCCTTCTTTCACCTTTGCCTTGGTCCCAGGTCTCTCTGGCAAGATGAAGACTGTCTTCACAGCCCACCTGAGAACAGGTGGTGGGGAGCTGTTGATACATCACTTGGAAAGTTGTTTGCTTCAGGGCACCTTCTTACCAGTGGCTTGGGGAGTTCCAGTTGTGAAGATATTAAAATATCTCATTCTGGAGGTGAACAAGTCCAAAAGTCTGCTGTCTCCTACTCAACATATGACTTTGGGTGCCTATTTCCTGATATATGTGGGAAGAGCATCCCGCTGTTTTGCACCAGAAGCATGAAAAGTTGGGCATTTTGTAGCGATGATTCCGCCAGAGCAAAAAAGCAATCTTTCATCTCTCTTTCCCTCAGTTACTCTGCTGTACAAAAGGTTTGGCAAGACCCAAGCAAACAAGGCCCCCTGTACTGTAATTGCTCCCCCTGGTCCAAGCAGGTGTGGCTTGTAGGTCTGGTTCTACTATTGTTGGATAGATCCTGGTTCCTCCTGCAAGTTTTTAACTTCTCACGGCTAGGCACTGTCAACGTATTTCATTTTTTGTTACATTTTTCCTATTTAGTATTTACTTTGTGTTTGCAACGCTGTGGACACTCAATCTGGGAAAAAGAGGAGAGCCAAGACAGGGCTACCAGTGAGTGCCAAAATCTGTGCTTCCGTGTAATTGTTCCTGCTGCCTATTTAAGCAACAAGAAGACATCAGAGATACAGAAACAATATTTACAGGTAAAAAATGTTCTTCTGAATGGTTTTTTACTTTTGTTTTAAATTCTGTTCCCACAAGCCCTGCCAGATCATTTGTACTTGCCCATTTTACTTTTATTTAACTCATTCTTCTACTTCAATGGGTCTATCCATGCTCTGAATTTGGGTCTCTGATCATTCTGTATTAGTGATGTCAGTCTTTTTACCCATCCCAGACCTGTGCCCTCTCTTTGGATTTCTTGCAACTGACCATTTTTTGTTGGTGGGTTTTTTTTAATGTAATGTCTGGGGGTGCGGCGGAATATGTGTATTTTACTTGCTTTTGGCCTGTTTTTTTTTTTCTTTTGTTTTTTTCAGACTTGCTGAGCATGTACAACTCTTAGGTCTCAAACCTACCAGCTACTGAGCACTCTGTCCCTGATCTAGCAAAGCACATGGCTGCAATGGGACTCCTTACATGCTTAATGTTAAGAGGTTTGCCAAGTCAGGCCAGAGAGCCCAGCACCTGCAGGGTGGAGCCCCCATTTTGCTGCACATTATGGGTGAACAGCATTTCTTAAAAGCAGGCCAGCTTTATATTTGCTATGCCACTAGTTGTTTTGGTGGAGGAAAAACTGTGAAATTTGAAAACTTTTTTGTGAACTAACTTTTGTTTAAAGTATGAAGTTATTTTTGAGTAACCCCACATTCCTTAGGGATGCAAAGCCCAGCTTGTTAGTCCCAGGTTCCTACAAAACAACTTTCTCCTTGTTGGTGCTGAAGGAACGGTCCTTGATGTAGTAGAACGCGTTGTTGGCAGTTGTGTCTTGGAAGCTCAGTGTTGTTTCCATTCTAGACCTCCTGGTGAGTGCAGAGAAATATAGGAGATTACATGTGCAAGCTTGCAAAGCAAGGCTCTGCATTAAACCTGTCCTGTGGAAAAATGGCCTGATGTTTTCCAATGTTGCATGAATCTTCAACAGTTTACAAATGTGTTCCAACACTGAAAGATGAAATCTACAAGCTATTTTTTGTGTGTGTGAACGTGCTAAACTTGCCACAAATGCCTGTTTCTCTGTGTTTGACGTTTAAGTTAACTCTCTGTGAAGCTTTCTTATATAAAGCCTAGGAGGAAAGACTGTAGGTATAAATCTGCAAAAGTTTACAGCATTCACTGATAATGGACCAATAGTTTATTTTACAGTAAAGTGATCTCTTTAGGGTGTATTGCTAACTTTTTGTCCTGTTTTTATTGATTTAGTATTCAGGAAAAAAACTAAACAGTATTGGCAGTCACTGAGAGATTGGCATGATGTTCCTTTTCAATATTTTGCTCACTTTTTGTTTGCTGGAGCTAAATAAGGCCCTAATCCTGCAAGTATTTATGCATATGAATAATTTTACATACATGAGTTCAGTGGAATTACTCACTTGTATAAAGTTAGTCAGGTCCATAAGAATTTGAAGGATTGGGGCCTAGAGTTCAGCTTTAAGATTTATTCTAGTCATAGGTTATTAATATAAAATACTACTAGCATAGTCTGACTTTTTAAATAACCACAAATGTACACCTTGTCTTAAAGTTTCAGGTATACTTATAGGAAAAAATATCATAAGTATTAACTATTTAGAATTAAAAAAACCTCCTGCATATTAATCTGTGTTGAGACATTTAAAATTGTCTTTAATTAAGATTGGTTTTTGTCTCATAAGTGGAGTTTGTTTAGGTATTAGATTTTTCTTCTTTGTGTTTTGATGTGTGACTGTGTGAAATGACAGCAGGATTTGTTGAGTATGTAGGCCACTATTGTATTAGAATTACATAACATTGTTGAGTGGTGGAAACTGATGAAAAGACTGGGATGCACAGAGTCCCCTAACAGATTATATACCCTGCAACAATGAAGACAGCTCAAGCTCTACAGAGAATGTGGGCACATGCAGTGAAAAAGTTGAGGATTTTAAAAGGGCACGTGAGTTGTTTTTACATTATAGCTTGTTATAAGCCCTCCCTACACTTTCACACCCAGGTATTTATTTTTTATTTTTTAAAGTGTGTGTTTGGTAACTCAGTAATAAGAAATTGTATAAATATGTGATAATTATCCGCGAGGGTTGTGTGTTCTGTACACAGTGTAATTTTTATTCTAGCAAACTGTCATTCAAAATTTCCACCGCTGAATAGTTTTGTAATCAAGGGGCTACTGATCCATCTATTCTAGCTATTAATAAGGCATCTGTCACCTTGGTATCTGAGCACCATGAATATTTAAACAAATCCTGATAGTGATATTTTAATTAGAAGTATTGTACTGGCTGAAGTTACTACTGAACTCATATTGGCTAATTACAGTAAGTTTCATTTATATACAAAAAAAACCCAACAGTTCTAGTTGAAGGAAAACCTGAGTAAACTCGCCAAATAGTTACTTTTAGTAATTTGATAAATACATAGGATTCATTTCTTTTGCTTGTGCCTCTTGTCAGCAGTTCTTTCTCTGTGTGTGGGTAATGCAGTAACCATTGTGTTCCTGTGAGACTTTTTAAAAGATACAAAAAACATAGTCTCCCTTTGCATTTCTTTACAGCTAGCCAATGACATGAGAAAGTCTCAAGGATAAAAGGTGCTTTTCTCTTGGTGCATTTAGAGTAGAGACCCATCTTCTGCCTTAGGATAATGATTTCTAACAAAGCAGGAATTTTGTTCTTGTGATAGAGCAGGGGTAGGCAACCTATGGCACGGGTGCCAAAGGCGGCACGCGAGCAGATTTTCAGTGGCACTCACACTGCCCAGATCCTGGCCACCAGTCCGGGGGCTCTGCATTTTATTTAATTTTAAATGAAGCTTCTTAAACATTTTAAAAACCTTATTTACTTTACATATAACAATAGTTTAGTTATATATATTATAGACTTCTAGAAAGAGACCTTCTTAAAACGTTAAAATGTATGACTGGCACGCGAAACCTTAAATTAGAGTGAATAAATGAAGACTCGGCACACCACTTCTGAAAGGTTGCTGACCCCTGTGATAGAGGGTTAAATCCTAGTTCTGATACAGTCAGAGCTCCTCAGCTGGTGATTTATAACATTCGTAGTCTTTCCCTCCCTCTCATTCTCCTTCTTTCCATTAATCTGTCAGTATTGGTTAGCATCTCAGCACTGGCAAGCAGCAGTACATTTTATAATGTTCAAGAGATTATTAGTTGGAGATTTAGGGCAGTGCAGATGTTTTCAGGGCCTGATAGACTACCAAGGATGACCATTCAATACTGTGCATTATATAGCTTGTGTAATTTTATCAGTATGTCAAGAACTAGTTCTCCTATCTTGGTAATAGATTTTTTTTCCCCTTAATTTCTTTTCATGACCAACTAACATATTTCTAAGCATGACTGTCCTTTTCCACTGACACTGATCTGTTCAGGCTCCACTGCTGGCAGTCTACGAGATAGCTGTGAAGAGACCTCGCTGCTGGGTGTTCAGCCTCCAGAGTCTGAACAAAGTCCAGCCACAGTCTCAAGGTGCAGATCCTGTCTAGCACCCTGTCCTGACAGCTGTGACCATGTGGTCCCCAGCCCAGACCCCGGAACCAGTGCTAGCCTCTCCGAATACTGCTGTATCTTTACACACCTTCTCCCAGAACTCTTCCCAAAGTTTACATCTTCAAGGGGCCACATGGTGGGTATAGCATATAACACAGACTCTTTGCCCAGAAATCTAACACAGAATTGCTCTTTATTAAATCACGAGACATGTACAGATCTGTAAAAATAATAATAATAATAATAATAATAATAATTAATAAACCCTACATGCATTTCCCTGCCTCTGTTTCCTCATCACTCTAGAGCATTATTTGGGCTTGGCTCAGGGTTCGTTCAGAGTCCTTGTGTTGTCATGCATGGCTTGTGTTCTGAAACATGGAGCCTTCTCCCTAGGTCAGCTTGCTTCCTCTGACCTTGGCCAGTCTATTCCTTTCCTCTCCATCACTGGACACCTTAATATGCCCAGGGCCGGCCTCAGAATCTTAAGGGGAGGGACAGTAAGACTATTTGAAATATACACCAAATTTAACTGACTGACTCATTTTACACTAAAAATGTTTTGGCTGTTTGGTGGGAGGAGTCCTTTCAAGTTTTACCACTACTAGCCCACAGCCTGTTGCTGCAATAATTGAGCCCAGCTGCTTGTCCTTCCAATTTTAGAGATCACTTGATATCTGCTCACATTTTTAAGGCTCTCTTAAAGGGAAACTGCTAGATGGAAATGACAGCTGAGATCCCCTGCCCCCAAGCCAGTACTGCATATAGTTTAAAAAACAAACAAACTAGAAAAGCAGAACAGAAGATGCATCAGTTCCCAAGGATTTTTTTCTGTGCAGGATTCTCCCACATGTTGGAATAAGGTAGAGAGAGACAACAAAGTAGCAACTAGCAGCAGCAATTTAACTGTCTAGTTATACTGGCCAGCTGGTGACATGGGAATAGCTGGAAGCACCATTATTTGACAGATGATGATTTCACTGACCATGTGTTTCAGCAAGTAGGTTAATCTACTCAACCCAGGGCAAGAATGCTTTAATAGTAATGATTTTAACTCCGTAACTCTTTCTCTGTCTGTCTCTGTCATTGTCTCTCTGTCACTAGGCTAGATGAGAAGACAGATATTTAAAAATATTTATTTCTATAGGTTTTAACACTAGCTCCTCTCCTCCATAAAACCTCTGCTTTGACTTTTATAGTGTATTTTTGCTAGCTGTAGTTCTAGATCTTGATTTGTAGGATCTGCTAACTTCTGAATTAGAAAACTTAGATTATCTATCCATTTTTAGAAAGACCGTATGTGTGCATTATTAATATAAATATGCTTGTATTGGTGTATGCTAAGACGTATTTCTGTATTATAAACGGTTTGGGTGTTCCTTAAATAATGTTTGGAGCAAGAACTATAAGCTTTTTTTCATCCAGTGACCCCATAGCAAAACATGACCACCTAGTCCCCTTCAGGTGTACCCAGAATCGGCTGTGTGGATTCTTTTCCTGTGACACTTCATGGGGTCTTTGACCATCCAAGAGAACAGAAACAACTGTGTGCTTAATGGTCTGCTTCTGCAATAAAACAACTGTACTGGAAACATTGGGTACACTTCATAATAGTTAATTAAGATGGGGATAGTCTAATAGAGGTGGACTTATTGTAGTTAACTGTACTTCTAAAAACACTACACTTACATACTTCCTTCCTTCACTTCTACCCCTTTCTTGATTAGTTGTCAAAGCTGGTCAAAGTTCTATTTAAATTACTTTTCTATGGAAACTGGGTTTTTGTGTAACGGAATTTTTGGCAATTTTTGCTTTCCATGAAACATGTCTACTTTCAGTCGAAAAACTGAAGTGAACATCTTTTTTGTTCATAAACAGAAAATTTCCATTCAGAAATGCTACTTTGGTGCCCCATGGGATTGGTAGTTCGGGTACCTCATGCTCCCATTTTTCTCTGTGGGCCAGAGATTACATCTCCTCTGTGCGCAGCAGCCATGTGATTCCTGTGATGCACCACAGTGTCTCAGCAAGAAGAGAAACCGTGGTGCATCTTGGGAGATGTAATCCAGCCAAGTCTGTTACCCTGGCTCTCTAATATCAGTGCTGATATTATTTTCTTAGGTTTGGATGCTTTTTTTTCCTTCCTAAAACTTATTGCTGCTAAATTAGCATCTCGGGGAGGAGGTTTCCACTTGTAAATACTCTTTTTAGCACTGGAATCTTATTAACTATGATGTAGAATTCAAAAGTCAGATTTCCAGTCATTGATTAGAAATGTATTCTAAATTGCCCTTGGTCTTGAATTTGCAATATTTTGTCCATTTTCAGAATCCAGACAGTCAATGGCAATATGTTATGATTTATTTTGTATTGGCCCAGGGAATGTTCACTGCACAGGGTGTTACCAGAGCATATCTACGTACATATGTGGGTGCACACACAAAGGTGTGCGTATACATATAACCTGCTAAATTCTAATATATATTCCCTCTCCAATTTTTTTCGGTTAGTCTCATTGTCATTTGACATAAAAACAAATGTGTTCTGTAGCCGACTCCATCGAATACTTTAAATAGTTGTTTCAACAGTTTCTGAAATGGGATCTTCCAGATTTTATTTTGGGGTAGTTATTTGTTTATGTTGCTTGTTGGTTAATTGCTTTTTGGTTTTTGTGTAACAGGCCCCAGGCATGGAAGAGCTGATATGGGAACAGTACACTGTGACCTTACAAAAGGTGAGAGCTTGTGTTTATATTTTTAGTTTTCAAATGCTCTATTGCTGCTTTTATTTTAAACATGTGCTACTACAATTTTTATTAACCTATTTGGAGCTGAAACTTGGTTATTTTTGCTGTCCAAAATGGATATTGCTCATCTTGAGGTTTTTTCAGCGCTGGGTAATCACAAAATTCTCATGATTTTTTTAAATCTATTTTGAAAAGACTCCATTTAAATTCCATCTTTATTACTGTTCAGTTTTGAGCAGTGATGGTCTAAATGCAATATGTACCAGCCAAATAGATAAATATGTAATTGACTAACATAATACAAAAACAGGATAACTCTGTTAGCAGATACAGTTACCAGGAGTACTTCATAATCTCAGATGTGGAGCTGCATTGCAAATACATTGAGAAATCAATGGAAAATGTATACCATTATACTGAAGAGTAGAATCCTATGTAAAAATTATTGTAATCATGATTAAGGCTGCGATTCTGTCACAGAGGTCATGGAAGTCACGGATTCCATGACTTTCCGTGACCTCCATGACTTCTGCAGCTGCAGTGGCCGATGCGGCTGACCCTGGGAAGCGCTCAAGCACCAGCAGTCCTGGGGGCAGCCGGAGCAGCAGCCCCGGGGATCGGCTGAGCATCAGTCCCGGGGCGGCCCTGGCGATCGCCCAAGCAGCAGTGGCCCCAGGAGTGGCTGGGGCTGTGGCCCCAGAGGCCGCCAGGAGAGCAGTCCCCAGGGGCCTCAGAGCAGCGGGCCACCAGAGGCAGTCAGCTCCTACCACTGGAGAAGTGGAGCCCAGTAGCAGAGATTTAGTAATGGGTATTTATAGTAAAAGTCATGGACAGGGCATGACTGTGAATTTCTGTTTATTGCCTGTGACCTGTCCATGACCTTTACTAAAACTACCCATGACTAAATCTTAGTCTTAATCATAATTATCAAATGCATGTGCTGCTATTACATGAGAGAATAGTACAACATGTACAACTCTCATTTTTCCTCTATTAAAGGCAATGTCAGATATTTCTATCTTTTGAAAACAAATTTTATTTCTGTACATTTTGGGGATTACAAGGATGGTTCTACACACTTTTGCATTGCCTGGACATTCCAGGCCCCGGAGCAAAATAGAGCAGTTTCGATGATGTTCTCTCTCTGTCCTGCCTGACTCTGGCCCCCATAGGCCATTTGGATGGCCAGGGATCAGCTAAAGGTTGCAGCTTACTTATCCTACAATTTATTGCCTGCTCTGCTCAAATGAGGCAGAGGTCCTACAGACAACAGCCTCCTTCACAACACAACTCCTAATTCATTCACAGAGCATCATCCCTCCTGTGCCCTGAATAAGGCAAGAGTCTACAAAAATAGCATGTTATCTTGTAATTAAAGATTGTATCATAATACATACACATAAGGGGGGCAAAAATAAGGTTGCACAGGCAGCCTTAATTCTGGTTTCCTAAATTTTGAGTGGTTGGCTTTGCAACCTTAATGTTCTTTTAATGTAATTTTTGGGGGAAATAATGTATCTTACATGCAGTGACCTGCTAGTGTTCATTATCTGCTACAGAAGACGGAGCACACATCTGTATGGCCCCACAAAGGGAGTGTGTGTAACTTTTCATTTCTTGGAGTTGTAAAGGCAGATTTAAAATCCAGAGGACATTCCCAACCAGATCACCGGTGGTTTCCGTTCTGAAGGACGGGTGGGTAATGCACATAGACAGATTGGCAATGACTTTAGCCTCATTCATGAAGAGGCAGAATAAATTACTCATCTAAATTATTCTTTTCCATGAATATAAATGTAATAATTTTGTGCTAATTATTACAAATGCAAAACCACTTCAAAAACCCACTCTTAAATACAATAGTTAAATTCAGTCAAGAAATGCAAAAGTTGGGGATTGGACAGAAATGTTTACTTGGCTGCACTTCACATCCTATGTGCCTTTGATGGTACACAGTACATTTACACTTTGTTATATCCACACTAAAGTACACATTTAACTGGAAAAACAAGACTAGAAAATACTGTAACACGCAACATGGTTTAGTTAACATTGTTCCCTTGCATTCCCTGATTTGCTGATTGTTACTATGCAATCTTAAATTTGCATTTAGCAAAAAAAAAAAAAAAAAAAAATTAAATGCAAAGGGTCTGATTCTCAGCTTGTGTAAATCAACACAGCTCCATTGGGCCAAGTTGTCAGTTTATACCATCTAAGGCTGCTGCCCAAATGGTCTAGAGCTTGTTGAGATAACAAGCTCCATTAGCTCTGTCAGTGGATCAAGTCTTAATTCTGTGCTGTTTTTAGCTTGAGGCCTCCTGAACCTGGCCAGTGTCAACCAAGGCTCAGTGACTCCAATCAACTTCATAAAACTATTTATTGGCCTTCCCCTGCTCCTACTGAGAGAACTGAGTTTTGCCACTGCCATCACTGGGAGTATGGCTAGCACAGGAAGGGCTGTGAAATACATAAATTAAACTGAAAAAATGGAGAGAGAAAAAATTGTTTTCTTCTCTAATGTTTCAGTTATAGTGAACTTTGATGTAACAAGTAACTCTAGGTATTTTTTTAAACAAACCAGACAGAAATGTGACTTAAATTGTTCCTTTAAGTATAGCAGATGCTACTGGCTCTCCAACTGTACTAAATGATCAGTCAGAATGTGTACACACACACACTCTATGTGTGTGTCCATATATATATTGCACACTCTGTTGTACTTTTCTGCATTCAGGATTTACTGGTGTTCTGGTTTAGATACAAGTCTTGCTTCCTCTTTCATTGCCCCAGTATATGCTTTCTGGTTCACATTCAAGCATTCCAAAAGCCCCATGTTATGACAGCCTACCCTTTCCTCAGAGGCAGGTTTGGCATAGGTACCTCATGATCCATTAATGCACTGCTTGGGGGTGGTGGATGGTGACACCAGACGCTTAGTACACATTTGTAGCTTCTTCTTTTTTTTATCAGCAACAATTTTGCATAGTCCCTTTCATGAAGTAGTAATTAGAATTTAGATAGCGTTGCATGTTCAGTTGTTAATTGCTAGAAAAACTGCTCCAGGGTCTCGAGCATTCTAATCAACTGCAGCTTTCTACTCGGCAGTTAATTCAGTGTGAATTGTTAGCATTAGTGGGGAAAAAACAAGAGATCACACAGGAAACAGCGAGTCCTCTCATCATTTTTATTGGTCACAGGATGACATGCCTGCTAGGTTTTTGACTTTCACGATGGAAACCTCAAATTGGTTACTTTGCGGATTGTTTTTTCATTCTAGTTTGTGCAACGCTTCATCAGAACTGCATTTTTCTATCTAAAGTGAGTGTTGCTGTGATGACAGTCTGTTGGCTTAATCATAATCTCTGTCTCCATGTTGAAATGTAATAGTGTTCAGTTCTGTTTTATGTATGTGTGTGTGGTTTTTTTTTTTTTTTTTTTTTTAGGATTCAAAAAGAGGGTTTGGGATTGCAGTTTCCGGTGGCAGAGACAACCCTCATTTTGAAAATGGCGAAACGTCCATAGTTATCTCAGATGTCCTCCCAGGTGGCCCAGCAGATGGATTACTTCAGTAAGTGTGCTTCCCTATATCCCCCATGTCTGGAATGTTTTGCAGATAAAGGTGCAGGTTTGATTTGAGAGCCTGCCCCAGCAACTTGATCCAGGGTGTTTCTTTCTGTAGACTTGTGTGTCAACTGTCCATATTTTAAATGAAATCATACCTCTTTTTTTTTTTATCTCATAAACAAGTTAATCTACTTTAATGGTGGTATATTGTATTGTTCTATACATAAGCATGTCTTCTTTGTGTGTTTTTAAGAAAAAAAAACTTTAGCAGGACATTACTTCTCATGGCAGCCTTCTTCACATACATAGTGTCCTTGTTGACAGCTTTCAAATGCTGGCCCTTAACACAACAATATCTGAAGCAATTTCCCTCCACATTTAATATGTTTGCATGATGTCTTCATTTAGGCATTGTCTGCACTAGATCTGTTTTCCTGAAACTTTCCATTATTTATGCTGCTTGTGTAGCTCCACCAGCCGTAGGAATGTGGGGATGCTAATGTAGACCAGCCAACGGTGACTGCCTCTATTTTAGCAACAGTATCATCTAGAACTGCTGTGACCAGGGTCAGACAACACAGAAGTTAAAATGCCAATGGCATTATCTATGCTAGGGCGACCTACTTGTGGAGTTGTAGTGGTGAGAAATTTTACAGAAAAAAGGTTGTTCACATCCCCCTAGAGATTAATCTTTTTTCCCTGTAAAATGTAGCTAGTTGCTCATATTCACCTAGATTAGCTAGGGGTTAATGTCCAGAGTGTGATTTTTGGCTAGCACGGTTGGTTTACAACAGAAAAATCTTCTTCCAGAGTGGGCAGGAGAACTGTACGATTACCTTGCCAAACAGTTCTTGACAACATTTGTGGAATGTTGTGGCTATAACAGTTCAAGCTATAGCATCAGGTGGAATAAAGGCTGTAGTTCTAATGTGGCTGTGGAAACCTCTGCTGGACGTAAAATTCTTAAAATGTGTGTCAAGGTTTAAAAGAATGCACCCATTGATCCTTAACAGATTTTGTAAGTTATTGTTTACAGTGTTGTAGCCATGTATTCATGGACTGAATAGACACACTGGATTTATGGCTTATTACAACAATCTATAATACACACACACACACACACACACACACACACACACTGTCTTTCCCCCCTATAACTGGAGGGGTGTTAAGGGCCATTTGACCTTGAATGGTCCCTTGGAATACAGCTCTGTCGCATCTTACGCGCATTTAACATGCCTGATTTCAGCTTTACGCCGTCGGCAAAACCAAAAAAAGAGAGAAAAATAACAATTTTAATACTGTACCTGTAGTGCGGGCGATTTCGCCCGCCATTCAACTCATTGTAATTTTGACTATACACGGTTTTCGCTTTATGCGCTAACCGCGGAATGGAACCCCCGCGTAAGATGAGACTCGCCTGTATATGCTTATGCTAACCAATCTGTTCCACCTTATATTTAGCTGTGACAGCCTGAGTACCCATCCCAGACCTCAAAAAGAGCTCTGTGTAGCTCAAAAACTTGTCTCTCTCACCAACAGAAGTTGGTCCAATAAAAGATATTACCTCACCCACCTTGTCTTGTAAGTTATTGTCGATCCTGGAATCAGCACATCAATCAATCACACATAGGGGCATTTAAACCAAAAACCACCAACAATCAATGAATTGTTAAAACTGGAAGAAGCCTTCAGCATGTGCCTTATTTAAGCTCTCCCAGTTTATATAAACTAATATGGATGTTTAAGACTAGCTTGTGTTCTGTTTTTTGTTAGTGAATGCACAGGACGTTCAGAACAAAAGTGGAATTCAATTTGAAAATTAAAGGATGTCCCTTCTAACCCATCATGTACTTCTTTTGTAGAGAAAATGACCGGGTGGTCATGGTTAATGGGACCCCAATGGAAAATGTTCCCCATTCTTTTGCAGTGCAGCAGTTAAGAAAAAGTGGGAAAGTGGCTGCCATTGTAAGTTAACAATTACTAATTCGTTGCATTATAGTTGTACCTATAACCCCAACCAAGATCAGTACCCGCTGAGCTAGGTGTATACACTAGTTCATACACACAGTAAAACCTTTCATGCCTTAGAGCTTGCAATTTAAATAAAAAAGCCAAACTGTATGTGGGGAGAGGAGAATATTATCCCCATTTTATAGATGGAGAACTGAAGCAAGTGGGGAAGGGTTAGGTGACGTGTCCAGTGTAACACAAGGAGCCTGTCTGTGGCAAAGCAGGAAAATGAGCTCAGCTCTCCTGAATCTTAGTGCAGTGTCTTAACCATATGACCAACCACAGTTAATGTCTCTGTTGTTGCCTATTTATTTATTTATTAAGATGGAGACAACATGCTGTGCCCTGTGCAAGACACACAATGTACAGTCCCTTTCCAAAGAGTTTACATCTAAACAGGCTTAGCATGTGTTTCTTACCTCCCTTAAGTAGAGAGTATTGTTTGCTTGGGCACAGCACAGTTTTTAGAAGCTTTTAAAAAAAATTACTTTATCAACTTATGCCGTTTAAGGCAATTTAAAAAAAACAAACCACTCTTGCTCTGTTTAGATGGATGAAACTAAAGGGATGTTTCTAACAACCGACATAGAATTTTAACCTATCACTTCACAGTGTTTTGAAAACAAAGCTTCTTGAACAATAAGTTGCTTAGAGGCTCTTGCTTTTATGACCTAGCATTTGAGATTTTCAGCATTTGGAATAAGATTTAAAATGGATGTTGAGAGAGGTGCTCTTCTTTGTTTTTGTTTTGTGTTTAATACAAACAGGTAGTGAAAAGACCACGGAAAGTGCAGCTCACCGCTCTAAGGAGAAGCCCCTCTCTTGACCATGATGATAGAGCTTTCGATGTACTGGATGACCCAGCAGAGTTCGATGGCAGGAGTGCTCGAAGTGGCTATAGTGATCGGAGCTGGCATAGTGGCCATGGAGGTCGCAGTCAAAGCTGGGGAAACAGCCCTGATAGGAGCTACCGAAGAGATCAAGATAGAGGGCGCAACTACAGCAGAGACCACAGCAGGGAACGCAGCTACAGCCGGGATGGAAGTCGTGGCAGGAGCATCGACAGGGAGAGAAGCTTGGACCGAGAACGCAGAAGAGACCGGAGCCGGGGCAGGAGCATCGACAGGGAGAGAAGCTTGGACCGAGAACGCAGAAGAGACCGGAGCAGGGGCAGGAGCATCGACAGGGATGATGGCTATGAACGTGCCGCTGGTGACTACAGCCCACCCAGGGATTACAGTCACAGACATCAGCCTGACCCTAGATACGACAAGGAAGCAAGGAGTCATAGTCGAGACAGACTGAATTCCCACAGCCCCTTGCTTGAACCACGACGCCAGCATGAGTACCCAGGACAACAGGATAGACCTATCGGTGTTCTCCTAACAAAAAGCAAACCGAATGAAGGTAGCTGTGGGGGGGAGGCAGGAAACGCTTCTGGTGAAGGGATAGATTTAAGGGGAAAATGCTGTTCTCTCCATTGGCTATTGGGTGGGTGGCTTTAATACTCTACGTACAACTGCTTACCTACATTCCTCCTCCACTCCCTTACCGTTGTGTGTGGGTGCCGTCTACTCTTTGTCCTTGGACATGGGACTTCCTCCTTGCCTGTACCATCCACTGCTCTAGTCTCTCCGGGTCACTGTGCACTCTCGTTCTTTCCTCCTATGAGCTCACTACCCTTCCAGTTCTGATGGAATCCATGACTTTGATCATGGTTAAATTTACACCTGGCACTTATAGATTAAAGAGAACCTGCTGCATCCTGTCTTTTAGTGTTTGGTTTGGCTTAGCTTATTTGCTTTAGTGGAAGGCAGACGAGGTTTCCAAAAGTATAGTTTGGGTGAAATGGGTTGATACATGCACCTCTAATAGCTCAGGGTTTGGTTCAAACTAGAACTAGTTCATGCATCATTAGAGTAATTAAAAAGTAAACTTTTAACAAAACATTGGAGGGTGCCTGGGTGTGTGTGTGTGTGTGATGATTTTAATAGTGTCACAAAAATACATATGTCGTGCAACAAAACTACACTTTAGATTGGGTTGTGTCAGCATTTCACTTTATAAATCCTGTTTTCCTGGGATTTATAGAAATCCACTGCGTGGGGGCACTTGGCATATTGTAAATCGTCTCTCCATAGGAGCAAACCTGTTCTTCTAAATCTGGAACACACCACTGCATCTATCTTAATAGCATTGGTGGAAGGGGGAGGCTTATGTTTTGTTTTTTTAAATAAAAATTAATTTTGCACATGACAGGTCACTTTCATTGAGTTTACCAAAAAAAATTATGCTCCAATATGTAAAGATAATGCACACAGAGATACGTACTGTGCATGTAGAGAAAATCTGTTTAACGACTTTGCTTAAGAAGTTTGTACGTAGCTAACAGGCGGTACAAAAACACCATGACCATTCAGAGCTGTAGTAGCCTGTTTTGTATGTGATGGTGTTGAAAATGGGAAAATAGCTTAATTTGACAATTCTAGAACAGGCTGCTTTCAAAACAGATATTTTACTTTTTAAAATAGAATACAGTGGTTTTGGCCCCTCTACGCTGCTGGAGCTGTACTGGAATCTAGCCACAGCTGTCCTGCTGACAACTCCACTGGCGATGGGACTGTACTGGCATAAAGCCAGAGAGCCAACCCCCTCCCTATCCCCCAATGTAGGGGGTGTATCTGGGGAGGGGAGGGACCATGGCTCCACTTCTCAAATACTGAAGTCTCTTCGGGGCTATGCTAAGTTATCCTAAGTTGGTGCCATGACGAGCCACTACCATTTGAGAGTGGGAGAACCATAAATGCCACCCTAGATGCCCCCACTGCCCTCCCCAGCCTCCTGCACTAGCAGAATATGGCACAGGAGAGAATCTGACCCATTAGGTACAAAAACCTGTCATTAAAAAAGTGAAATGTGAGACTGTTGGCAGTGTAGGACTGATGTCCCGTCCTTGAGTCTCACCATGTTACCTCTGCTTCTTAAGGGGCCTGATTCCCTTTTACTATAATGTGCTGTGTTGCATGTGATTGTGGTTGATGTGTACACAGCCTAGTTATTAGATGTAAACACTTACTCATTCTGCCAAACTACAGGCTGTGGATTTTTTTTCTTCGTTTTCCAGAGTATGGTCTCCGACTTGGAAGTCAGATTTTCATAAAAGAAATGACCAGTACTGGCCTGGCAACTAAAGATGGTAATCTGTATGAAGGAGACATAATACTCAAGGTATGTTGTGGACAAAGGCATGCTGAAGCATATATTTATTACAATGCTTCTTTCTGTGCTGAGGTGGTTTTTTTTGTTTTGTTTTGTTTTTTTGTTTTGTTTGAAAACCTAATTAGAACATCTGCTCACTGGAAAGGGGATGAGCGGATTTGACCTTTGATATGACTTCTTATTGCCATTTGTGTTCTTAATTGTTTGCTTATAATAGTACTTCTGCCTTATATGTACAGATTAATGGTACAGTGACAGAGAATATGTCGCTAGCTGATGCCCGAAAATTGATTGAGAAATCACGAGGAAAACTCCAGTTGGTAGTCCTCAGGGACAGAAAACAGACACTGCTCAACATCCCTTCATTGCATGACAGTGACTCAGAAATAGAAGGTGAGGTGTCTTAGGGCCAAAAGGCAATGTCCGTTCTACTCCCTGTATAAACAGAAAGTGAAGCTGTTTATATAAAGGGTTTCTCATAGGAGAGTGGTAATGCAAGTACCATATTTGATTGGTACCTATATTGCAGCTATTCTGTAGAAAGACAAAGAAGCAGCAAACCCTTTTCCTCTGGTGTAGGAAGAACCTTCAGTCACTCAGCAGGCATTGTGTCTTTCAGTGACCTTTCTAGCTGATTCATGAGTAATGTTGACTAAACAAAGCAAAGCCCAACTCACCATGGCTAGAAGGAAAGTCATTTTAATGCAAGGCCCGATTCATGACAATGGTGGGATGAGCTCAGTTTTATTTCACTCTAAGGACACTTCCACTCCTTCCAACATTCCAGGGAAGGAGACAGAATTATGGAATCAACAGTCCTGGGGGCTTAGTTTAGCCTCCTCCAAGCAACTTCCTGGATCTTTTTCATATGAATAGTCCCTCTAAGCATAACCTGCATTGGGAAGGGTGCTGGTGCTTCACTGGAAACATGCTGTTAATTGATTCAGGAAGTGTGTTTCTGGTGTGAGAATATTCAGTGCAGCTTCTTGGAGCTTTTCCTGCTGAGAATGGGTCGTGGCTTGAATTTGTGAGCTACAGGGAAAATTGTTTTTCTCTCTGAAGGACATTTAACAGCTCAGCTTCATGTTGTTTAACAGTGAACCCTCTGGACTTCCAAAGAAGAAATTGGGGAGGGCTATGACAGACAAGCCATTTTCTTTTATTTAATCTTTTACTATGCAAGATTCGGTTTCAGTTCTTCGCAACCACTATCTCTTCTTCATTTTATAGTTCTCTTATTTCTATAATAATAAAGATAGGCCTCTGTGTGGTGTGTTTTTCTAGCGAGAGCTCAAACCAGTAGAATGTTAATAATAGTTGGGAAAAGTTTACACTTGCTTTTGATGCTCCTTGGAATTTCTTTTTGGATGTTACAAAACCTTCCTGAAATATTTTGTGGGAGACAGAAGCTCTGAGAGGTGCAGGTCACTTCTCTTTCTAGCCCCAGCCACACTCAAATCTCTTTTCCAGAGCGGGGATAGTTTATAAATACTTCATATTTTGTATCTAGATTATTGCAAGTAAGTAGATGTGGATAAATGTGCAATGAAATTGAAGACCAATATCTTAAACAGACTTACTGTACTGTTCTCTCAATAGATATTTCTGAAATTGAGTCAAACCGATCAAGCTCCCCTCAAGATGACCAAAAATTACATCACTCTGATTTCGACTCTCATTCCTCCAATGAAAAACTAAAGGAAAAGCCAAAGTAGGAAGTGTTACTCTTCTTTTTCTTACTAAAGAAGAAATTTTTAATTTGTACCAAATTTTGTTTCAATGTTCTCAATTTGTTGTTCTTTTTGTTAAGTACAAAAGAGGATCCACCCAACAGGTTGTCCAGGATGGGAGCGATGCCCACACCTTTTAAATCAACCAGTGATATAGCTGCTGCTGTCATCGTCACCGAGACAAACAAAGAACCAAAGTACAAAGATGACCCGCCAGGTCAGAGCTACAAATGTCCCATTTGAGATGTTTTTTTTCCTCCAAACAAAACCCATTCGCTGGCGGGAGGAGAGGCGGGGGGGGGGAAGGGAATTCCAAGGGGTATAAACCCGCATGCTTCAGGAATTAAGCCAAACGTGAATTGGAGGGAGTTAGGAAGAAACTTTTCCTATGGCTCCCCAGATTATTCCATAATTGTTTACTACAGGGTTTCTTGCACCTTCCTCACCTGGTACTAGCCACTGTCAGAGATGGGATGCTAGACTAGATGGACCACAGATCTGATCTGGTATGGCAGTTCCTGTGCAGAGCAGCCTGCAATTCTTCTTATCTATAATAAAGAACTAAATAACCAAGTCTTTATTCCATTGAAAAGAGAGGACAGGAGAGAGCTTAAAGATAAAGCACAAAGGTTAAATGTAGGTTGAGTGCTCTTATCCTCAGAAGTGAATCTATACAATTGTACTGACAAAATCCTGGCTCTGTTATCTCCCAGGAAGGTAGGGTCTGAAGGCATCTCTTATCCACATCTTCCCCAGCTGATTGACAGTTGGCATAAATTGGCTTAGAGGGAATTCACATCCAGCCTTCTTGGCTGGCATAGGCTGACTGGCCTTTGGGGAGACCTTAAAAGAGGACAATTGGAGCAAAAGATTGAATAACAGTTTCCTGACAAAAAGAAAATTGTAGGGGGGGGAAAACCATTTGACAAGGATTACATGATTGGGAGATGAGCCTGAAAGCATAAGTTAATTTACTGCCTTGACATTTGTTCTTTAGTTACTTTTTACTTTTGGACACTGCAGTCAGTGCCCTGTGCATTAGGCTGCAGATCTGCACTCTCTGCTGGCATACATGATATTGTTGTAACTGCTGCCTGTAACTAAAAACCTTTCATTCTTTTATGTCTTGTTTGTCCAGTTAGATAACTTTATGGTTTTTACACACAGTATTTCAACCAAAAGTAGCCCCAAGAACCTTTCTTCGGCCTAGTCCTGAAGATGAAGCAATATACGGGTATGCTTCTTTCAACACCTGGTTTTTCTCACCATCTATCCATATTGCTTTTTTTGTTTTCTTTGGCTGCTTTCTTCATGCATTCGTAGTGGTTTTCCCCTAAACAGTCCTATGTCAAGAAAAGGTAACTTGGGTTCTGTATTAAATAGCTGACTGACAACATTTAGGATGAACTTAGTTTTAAAAAAGGAGGCCTAATGTATATGCACAAGAATGCATGCCCCTATATTTGTATATTCAGTCCCCGACTTCATAGACTGATTGTAAATGCAGATTGCTAGTTAAATACCTACCTTTGCAATTTGCACACAGAAACACAATTGCACTTGCAAATGTAGGTATGTATCTTTATGCATGGTCCTTGGACCTCCTCCTCTATGTTAATCTATGGTCTCTAATATCCAAAAATCTAATATGCAGAGAGAAATGTAATCTATAAAAAGGGCATTGATAACTTTGAATAGGATAAAACTTTAGAGGCTGGATTATCATAAAGTAAGGCCTAAGGTCTGGGTGTGGGGGTTTTGTGTGTGTGTGTTGTGCCTGCTTTTGTACACACCCATTCCACAGTTGTGTATATACAAGCTGGAGATTTTTGCAGCTAAATGTGTATCTTCTCAATCCCTAGTTTGTGTATTGTATGCAGCTGTGGAATCTGCACACTGAAAAGCAGTAACAAAATGTCTGTGGACCTAGGACCTAATTTTTTTTAATCTACCCTCAAGTTAAATGTGATAATGTTGACCTCTAGAACTTTGACTGTCTAGAATCTAATATTTGAAATCACTAAGGTGCTTTATAGGAATACAACCTGGATACTTTTTTAACATAAATTATTAAATGGGGAAATGGTCTGGTGTTGGGGAGAGAGTAATAAATCAGTTGGAGATTTGGATTGAAGGGGTGATCCCTAAAGAAGGGGAATTGAAGATCTTTTTATTCCATAGTTCCAGTAGAGAGTTGGGTTTAAAGATCTGAGACCTGATAAACTTCTGAAAGGCTGTCTCAGGGTCAAGTCCTGTGTATTGCAGATATGGATAATGGGTACAAATTGATATATCAGTGTTTAGTTATGGTTCAGTTGAAGAGAATTTATGGTACAGGCTCTAACTGGTATGTTGAGTGAATGATAACAGAAAGGCAGTGTCCTCTAAGTATGTGAAGGTCATCCAGGCATACAACATTTCTGGCAGAGAAAAAGCTGAACTTACTCCAGTACTTGCTGTCTCCTTGGAACAAGAGAGGATTGATTCAACTTACCAATTGGGCATTCTTGACACTCTGCCAACAAAAGAAAGTCTGAAGACTTCCATGTTATCTGACTCTCCTATTAATGACCTGGTGGAGTATTACACTGCATTCTGCATAATGTAGAGAGAAGAAAAAAATCTGAGTGTGATTGCTCATAATTCATTTAAACTGGTATATTTTAAAAACAGCTCTCTATGTGAGGCAGATGGCCCAGTGGTTAGGGTTCTAGCTAAGGACTGGGGAGACCTGGGTTCAATTCCCAGTTATGTCACAGACTTTCTCTGTGGCCTTGGGCAAGTCGCTTAGCCTCTCTGTACCTCAGTTCCCCATCTGTGCAACAGGGATAATAGCATTACCCTACCTCACAGGGGTATTGTGAGGAGACATACATGAAAGACTGATAGATGCTCACACAGTACAGTGATGGGGCCATATAAATACCATAGGGGGATTGACAGCAAGCATGCTTAAGTTTACTTCCTACAAATGATGGGTGTCATATGTATAATATTTGGCCTGGCTTTTTCTTTCTGCATTTGAATACTCTAGTCCTAATACAAAGATGGTAAAATTCAAGAAAGGAGACAGTGTGGGTCTGCGGCTGGCAGGTGGGAATGATGTAGGGATATTTGTCGCTGGAATTCAAGAAGGCACCTCAGCTGACCAGGAGGGGCTACAGGAAGGAGATCAGATTCTTAAGGTACCAGTGTAAATGTTCAGCCCTGCAACTAAAACTGCTTGTTCCTTGATACCATGTGAAAGGATTTGCTTTTTTTACTTTTATCAATATGAAAAAAACCATAATTCCATATTACTTTATTCCTAGGGACAAGGTCACTGTTCCTAGAGCATGATTTTTTTTTTAAATCTGAATTCTTAAATTTTGACTTCTGCTGTTGAAATTTATTAAGATTCAATAGGAGAAGCAGTTGGTAGAAATGTTACACAACACAAATGCCCAAAGATGGAAGTGGATACGCTCACTAGTGACTCTTCCAGTCTCCAGCTGAGAAAACAGACCACAGAGCATGAGACCAGAGTATCTTCCCCTCTCTCCCACGCATCGTTTAGCTGTTGTTCCTCTATGATCTGATTATTTTCTCCCTCCCTTTGCTCACATTTTAGTGAATAAAAGGTGATAGATGTTATTTTATCAAAACTCCTTAGGTTTCCCTCCTTGTTGTTTTTCTACCCCAAAAATCTCTTCTGAGACTGTGGCTCTCCTTTTTCTGTCTATCATGTCCTCCTCCTGAGTTTTCTCTCCTGTCTAAATCAATTGGGCCTGATCCGAAAGCACTCTGAAGTCAATAAAGATTCTAAGTTGATTTCAATGGGGTCTGTCTCAGTCCCATAGTCCCCTGCTTCTCATGTTTTCATTTCTCTAATTGGTTGCTGGCCTGAACAGGTTTTGAAATAGTAACTCCTTTTCTGAAGCGTTGATTCTCCTTCACTGTCTCATTTTTCTCTCTCAACTTTCCTCCTGCAAATAGACCCTGACTGGCCCAAAGACCTTGCACTGGGAATCACTGCACTCCAGTACAGCTCTTCCCCTAGCGCCTCATAGTTTGTCCAAGGCAGTGGACATCACTTCTATGTCCAAATAAACAGACGAGACACACATGGAAAAGGGGGTAGGGTGAGTCCAATTGAGAGGCAACCACAGGGATGTGCTCACAACTCTAGGTGACCAGAATGCGTCTGGATGATATTGAAACTAGGGTACAATCCTGTGATGAATTATAACCATCTGGAGCACACCAGTGCATCAGATTACTTGAAGTTCCTTGATTACTTAGCACAACAGTATACTTGGAATACGTGGGGTTTTAACTACAGAACAGCATAATATGTGGAAACAGATATATCCTTACCTGGACATGGACCTTTTCTGATGTACCTGGGCCATCTGTGCCCATGTTCAGGCATTTTGTAGCCCTTCACAGAGTTCCCTTAACAGCAGGGCACTTTCAGGACGTCACTCGTAGTTACAGGTAATCCATCTTCTGCATACCTATAATGTCCATTGGCATAAGCCAATGAACCTCTGTATTGATGATACTTTTTTTTTTTTTTTTAAACCATAATAAAACAGCCTTTTCCTTTCCTCTTTTAGGGCTTTATTAGACTAACTTTTTCCTAAAACATTTCTTTTGCATCAGGTAAACACGCAGGATTTTAGAGGCATTGTGCGGGAGGATGCTGTTCTCTACCTGTTAGAAATTCCCAAAGGTGAAACTGTGACCATTTTGGCTCAGAGCAAATATGAAGGTAGGCACCTGGCACCAAAGGTGTGACAATGTTTGTTATGATTCAGTATGACAGGCATTGAAAAGAACAGTAGGCCTTTCAACTCAGCTGTGTTTTGTTGGGGACATCACAGATGCTCTTTCTCATTTCTCACTTTTCAAAACACTTTTTAATTGCCCTCATTTTAAGTATTGTAGAAAATTATTGCTGTTGTGTCCAGCTGACTCCCATCCTGGACATGTGGAGGGGGAGAGGTGGGCTGGCCGCTTCACCGTTCAGCTGGTCAAAGAAGAGCCCTGCTCTACTCATCCACCCAGCCTGTAATACGCACCTCTTGCTAGCTCTGAACCTCCGCCATTTAGTTCTTGTCCCCCATGCCCAGTAGCTTGGGCGGCCAAGATGCTGCTCCTTGCTGCCTTCCCCTTCAGCCATGGGATCTGTAGGGGGATTGTTGTCAGATATCAGCAATGCAGGGCTTTTATCCATGAGGCAATAAGAAAATACAAATGTTTGTTTGGTTTTAGATATTACTATGTGTGTGTGTGTGCGCGCGCATGTGTATGTGCTAGAACACTTAGTAATATACAAATATTTTTAAAATTGGAAATATAGGGAGAGAGCTGGGAAAGCTGACAGGACTGCATGAAGAATCAGTTCAAATATCCAGTTCCCTGTGCTGGCAGTGGTTGGGAATGCTATGGATGCAAACCCTGAGGCAGGGAAAACAGTTTTGTGTTGCTCTGCAGTACAACGCACCTCTCACTTCCATTTAGGGTGGCCAGACATCCCGATAAAATCAGGACCGTCCCGATATTTCAGTGTCTGTCCCAAAGATCGGTCGGGATGCAATTTGTCCCAATATCCGCCGGCAGCACTGTTGTTGTTTTTTTGCTAGCCGGCAGGACTCGGCCCCCCCACCCCCCATGTGTCCCAATATTTTCTTCCCCTCATCTGGTCACCCTACTTCCATTGGCTGACTAAAGCAATGATGTTGACAACTTCCAGAACGAATCAGATGGAATGAAGGGCGGGAGGTGGGGGAGATTTTAGGGAATAAAAGGGTGGGCAGGCATAGGGAACATGCCAGTTCACCTTTTCTTTCCCACCCTGGGGATGAAGAGGAGAAATTTCAAAGTTTTTAGACTAGAATAACAGCTTAATCTCTCCTTCACTAACTTACAGTATTTAAGGTTTTAGGCTTGAAGTGCAGGTGAGTAAAACACCACCCATAGAAGACTGTCACAGCAAGGTATAGGACATCTATTTAGCAAAGTTAAACTAAATGATGTCATGTCTTGTCTTTCAGTGTATAGAGACATAATGGCCTGTGGCAGAGGGGATTCATTTTTCATAAGGAGTCACTTTGAATGCGAGAAGGAATCTCCACAGAGTTTAGCATTCACCAGAGGGGAGATCTTCCGAGTAGTTGATACACTGTACGATGGCAAACTGGGTAACTGGCTGGCTGTGAGAATTGGAAATGAACTGGAAAAGGGCATCATTCCAAATAAAAGCAGGTACATTGATTTCCCACCTGCCCACCCAATGTTTAAAATAAGAGATCCCCCCCCCCACACACACACACACCTACTTTTTATTCTCACCCTATTCACCATTTGTATAACCCATTTGGGAGAGGAAGGAGGGGAAAAGAGGGATGGATGGTGTCCATGTTCAAGCGATCACATTCATAACAATAGTGTGTGTAAAATCAACTTTTAAAACTATGGAATTATTCGGTAACAGCTGAGCAAAGATGGCCTTGTAGCGAAGATACTGCACTCAGACTTGTGAGATCTGGGTTCTAATCCCAGCTCTGCTGTAGACTTCCTATGAGATCTTGCACTAGGTGTGTACTTTTTCCATGCCTTAGTTCTCCATCTGAAAAATGGGAATAATACTTTCTTACCTCAAATGAGAGAGGAGAGGGTAAGATAAATTAAATAGCATATGTGAGGCACTCCGGTATTACAGCGATAAGTGTTGTGGAAAAAGCCTCTAATACTTTTCTGTATGCTGCATGTTCTTAGGGAAAGTGTGTTTTCGTGACTTGACAATTTTAATTGTATTCTTTGAAGTACTAAGGGTGACTGTATTGTTGTGGGAATTTTTTTGCTAAATTTGCTTTTACAAACCCAGTTAATTCAGACATATTTTAAAAAGTGATTGGTTATCTGATGTGCTTTTAATGAAGAATTTCAGAGTGCAGCAAAGTCGTATCTAAGTGATATAACTTTCAATATAGTCGCAGTTTTATTTTAAGAAAAAATCTTCAATTCTCCTATACAAAAGTTCCTAAAGTTACTTTTAAAGTGACTTTACAATGTACTTCCATGCTGTCCTGCTTGGTTTTCCTTTCCTATGTGGTGCACCTTAGTCTATTCCTTGTTATGCTGATCTGACCAAGGGGGCTTTACCTTTTGGACTCAATTTAAGATATCTGAGGAAGAGATGATGGAGAACAGGAGGTGGTCGTTAGGCAATTTGCCCATCATTTCATGATGGGTTGCTTCCTCTCTTTCCATCTCCACATACACCACCTTTTCCTTGAGCAGCTACTTGGCATACATTACGTTTGTCATTTGCCTTAGCAGCTAGAGGATTGATTCATGCACAATAAACCTTGCTGCTGAGGCAAGTCAGAGCATCTCTGATATTAATTTTGCCTGCTTCATGGCAAGAGTCCCTGGATGCCCCTCCACAGATTGCCTACCTGCCGAGTTGTCCACTGTATTTACAAATTCATATCCTGGATTCTGCTGAGCTTCTTCCTTTAGTGTGGCATGTTTTCCCTTTGATTGCATTTTTCAAATGGATTCCATGCTGTTCCTTTCAGAGCTGACCAGATGGCCAGTGTTCAGAATGCCCAAAGAGATGGCTCGAGTGACAGGGCAGATTTCTGGAGAACGCGTGGCCAACGATCTGGAATGAAAAAGAATCTGAGAAAGAGTCGTGAAGATCTGACAGCGATTGCATCTGTTAGCACAAAGTTCCCAGCCTACGAGCGAGTTCTGCTGCGAGAGGGTGAGTGAAACTTTACAGAACTGAGCACCTATTCACAGCTTGCTGTTATTGCCCAAGTTTTACTGTCATTTATGTGGCAACTTAATAAGTGTCACCACCCATCTTGGGCTCTAGGCTAAATGTAAAGTATAACAGAAAGTGGTAACATGCTATTCTCCTGGTCAAGATTCTAACTTCTGAGTGCAGCTGTTCTCTGCTCTAAAAAGTGTCACTGCAAACACTGCTTCTTGGAAGTCCATGTTTGTCTCTTCTTTACTTCTACATCAAATTTGCTCACTTCACAAGTAAACAGATGCGTTCTGGTTTTGGTATGTTTTGGCCAGCTTTGCAAACATAACCTGGGATATGAAAGTTTAGCTGTGTTCTTTCTGGCTTATTCATAGACACCTGTAATAATGATTCTTTAGGGCAAATCCAACCCTCAGTTACACTGGTGTAATCCCATTGCCTTTATTAATAGAGTTGCCTAGATGTAACAGAGGGAAGAATTTTTGTCCCCGTAATAATTCCCCTGATGTTGCATGAGTCAGGATAGTTTCCATTCTCCTGTGCTGTTTTGGTTCTACTGTGCTAACAGGAACAAAAAGTAGTAAAAACACTTTCAGGGGTCACCGAGCACAATATGGCCTTCTCCCACTGGCTTACAAGGACCATTATGTTACTTGCGTTGGCCTCAGAATAATAACACTCTCTCATCTCTTTGCCACTGTAAAGTGCTCTGATCCTGCAAATGCTTAAGCATGTTTGTAACTTTAATCATAAGAGTAGTCTCACGGCATTTAGTGTGGCTTCGAGGGCAGTCTGCAGGGCAGACTAGTGAAATTGTACTATACGTGCTCAAATGGCAGAATCATCTCAGCTGTTCTTGATTCTGAATAATGTGAAGGACTATCTACGCTTTTCTTTTTTTCATTCTTCTCCCTTCTAACTTTTTATAATTGTGTGTGCGGGGGGTGGTGAATGACTCACTTTTCCCCATTGGTAAGTCATACATGAAGTCCTTTCGCATTAGGAAGGGTCCTGCATGAATCACTGGGAACCAAAAGGTAGGGGTGGGTGGGTGGGTGTGTGTGGGTGTAATATATAATATGGAGCTTAGATACTTCCAAGATATTAGTCTTAAAGATTAAATTGAACCTTTTCTGCATGTTTGTTTCAATACGTATTGCCCTGGTGATTTTATATGTAAAGACCTTCTGTCTAAATATTTTTTTCTTCAGCTGGTTTTAAGAGACCTGTGGTGATATTTGGCCCCATTGCAGATCTAGCGATGGAAAAGCTGTCAAATGACTTGCCTGATCTGTATCAAACTGCCAGTAAGTCATTCATTACTTTTTCTTCAGCAGTTTGGCTCTTCAGCATTGAATTTTGGGGGAAGGGTAATTTGAACACTCATTTCACAACTGAAAAAAAAAATCTGTTATCATTGCAGAGACAGAACCCAAAGATGCAGGTTCAGAGAAATCAACTGGTGTGGTGCGTTTGAACACTGTGAGGCAAATTATTGAGCAGGTAAAGTATTTCTGTTTGAAAAACGTTTGCTATCAAAAGCAGATTGTTTGTTTGTTTATTTTGTTCCTAAAAACTTGGAGAAAGAATTCTAACATATTAATATGCAAGAAAATAAATGTGTTAATGTGCATTTGAAATTAAGCTGGAACTGTGGGGAAACTGGATCACCAGTCTTACTTGATTTTTGTTTTTTCTCATTTCATTAATTTCCTGTGAATGTGTACTTCAGAGACAACATTAGAAATGAGCCCACTTATGTTAGCCATGAATTTGGCCCCATATTAATCCAATTAAAATGTTCAGATTTTTAAAAAAGCTATTTGTGGACTTGCCTAAGTTTAAACCACACCAGGATCCAGTGCTTGAACAGAGCTGGAATGTTCCAGAATGTCCTCCTGGCTCTACTGTATCTATAGGTACATCTACACCGCAAGTGAAGTGTAATTGTAGAACAGGTAGGCATTTTCACGCTAGCTTTAACCTAGCTAGAATGGGTAACAAGAGTAGTGAAGATGTGACGGCCCCAGTACAAACCTGCTGAGGACTCTGGTTATGTACATGAGTTGATAGTCCCGGATAAAGTCTGTGCCGCCACGTGTTCGCAACTGTTGTTAGCCATGCCAACTGGATTAAAGCTAAAGGTGGGTATGCAATACACTTATATCTTGGTTTGTGGTGGAGACATACCCTATAACTGCCAGGGCCACCTTTACCTTCATCCTAAGCTCCAACTGCAGTCATGGCCATTACAAAGTCAATATTTGACAACAGTTACTACCTATGTATTTGAAATAGCTATGGTAACTGTGTGAAATGTCAGCAAATGCTGACTTTTTAAAGATTACCACTGGAGCTCAAGAGTCCAGGGATGGCAACCAGGACGCCTGAGGGAGAGAGAACCCCTGTAGGCAAAAGAAATATGTGCTGAGGTGAAAACGTGACCCCATTGAAGTCTATGGCAAAACTCCCATTGACTTAAGTAGGGCCAGGATTTCACCCCAGAAGCCTTTCCCAGAGTGTAGTTTCCATGGGATGTGGCCTACGGAGGATATTTGCTTTAAATTTTGGCAGTATAGGTATGAGGCTCTAATCAGCAGAAAATGTGAGCTGTGTCCTGGCTACTCACTCAACATGAATAGCAGCCCAAAGACTGGGAAAATAATTCTGGTGAGGGAAGATGATGAGTGGGCAGGGGCACACTAAAGAGATGGGGAGGGTGGGGAAAGAAAAGAAAATCTCTGACAGGTTGGATCACAGAAACCCCCTTGGGAGCGGCCCCCCTATGTGCCAAGACTACTTCTATCCCTGCTTTCCCTGCCAGCTCAGGACTCCAGCACCCTGTCTTGTTGAGCCAGACACTCCCATCTGCTCCAACACAGACCCAGGGTCTGAATTACTTGCCCCAAAGCTGCAGGTTTACCTGAAAGCAGCTAACAGAAGTGTTCCTGTCTTTAACACTCCGATGCCCAACTCCCAATGGGGTCTAAACCCAAATCAATCAGTTTTACCCTGTATAAAGCTTATACAGGGTAAACTCATAAATTGTTTGCCCGCTATAACACTGATAGATATGCACAGTTGTTTGCTCCCCCAGGTATTAATACGTACTCTGAGTTAATTAATAAGTAAAAAGTGATTTTATTAAATACAGAAAATAGGATTTAAGTGGTTCCAAGTAGTAACAGACAGAACAAAGTCACCGAGCAAAATAAAATAAAATGCGCAAATCTATGTCTAATCAAACTGAATACAGATAATCTCACCCTCAGAGATGCTTCAGTAAGTTTTTTCCTCAGACTGGACACCTTCCAGGCCTGGGCACAATTCTTTCCCTGGTACAGCCCTTGTTCTAGCTCAGGTGGTAGCTAGGGGATTCTTCATGATGGCTCCTCTCCCTCTTTGTTCTGTTCCACCCCTTTATATATCTTTTGCATAAGGCGGGAATCCTTTGTCTCTCTCTGGGTTTCCACCCTCCCCCCCCCACTAGAAAAGCACCAGGTTAAAGATGGATTCCAGTTCATGTGACATGATCACATGTCACTGTAAGACCCCAAGCCTTCATTCCTCCCAGCCTGACTCACAGGAAGGCTTGCTTACAAACAGAGCCCCAGTCAATTGTCCTGGTTGATGGGAACCATTAAGATTCCAAACCACCATTAATGGCCCACACGTTGCATAATTACAATAGGCCCTCAGAGTTATATTTCATATTTCTAGTTTTAGGTACAAGAGTGGTACATTTATACAAATAGGATGATCACACTCAGTAGATTATAAGCTTTGTAAGGATACCTTACAAGAGACCTTTTGCATGAAGCATATTCCAGTTACATTATATTTTTATAAAACCATGTAGACTGCACAACCTCACAATCTCTATGCAAATAAAAGGAAGATAATGAAAACAAGTGTGAAGGGAATAAAGAAATGGGAAACAGAGTACGAAAGGTGCACACAATGTCAGAGTTAGTATATTTGTATCTGAGTCATAGATTCCAAGGACTGAAGGGACCACTGTGATTATCTAGACTGACTTCCTGTCTTATGCAGGCCATAGAACTTCCACAAAATATCAGATCTTTTGGATGTTTCTAATCTTGATTTAAAAATGGTCAGTGATGGAGAATCCACCATGACCCTTGGTAAATTGTTCCAGTGGTTAATTACTCTCATTGTTAAAAAGGTATATCTTATATCCAGTCTGAATGTATTTAGCTTTAACTTTCAGCCATTGGATTGTGTTATACCTTTCTCTGCTACATTTAATTGCCCAATATTAAATACCATGTTCATATACTGTTTTATTTGAATGTCCAAAAAATGTAGGTGAAAGGCGAGGGGAAGATGCCCGTTGTAGTCCCAGCATGTGGTGGGATTTTGGGGAGATTTGGGCCAGGTATGGCCCTGGTTGGGAGGGCCATAACTGGCCTTTTTGTTTTCTCAGCTCTTTTGTTTTCCAACTACAGCACTGACTTGGGCCTTGCTGCTAATAAAGGCTTTTTACCAGACAACATTCCGGTTGTGTATTCAAATAACAACCAGACAACATTCCGGTTGTGCTCTACAGCTTTAGTAATTCTAATAATGTCAGACCATCTGCACCATCTCCCCAGCAGGAGGTTTTCCATTATCTTCATATCCTCTTCTTGTTAACAGAATAAACATGCTTTGTTGGATGTGACTCCTAAAGCGGTGGATCTGTTGAACTATACCCAGTGGTTCCCAATTGTAGTCTTCTTCAACCCAGACAGTAAACAGGGTGTGAAAACTATGAGACAAAGGCTAAGTCCCACATCTAACAAGAGTTCCCGGAAGCTTTACGATCAAGCAAATAAGCTGAAGAAGACTTGCTCCTATCTTTTTACAGGTAAGCAAGAATCTGTCTCTAATTCCTTTTCCAAAAGAGTGGTGGATGTAGGAGAAAGAATGTGTGTGTTTGAGAAACTAAATTAATACTGTTCAGAGTAAGAGATCATCTTGTACAGTAACCTGTGGTCATGTGAAAACCCTTCCTAGGCAATTAGGAGTTCACTATCTTGATGTATTTCATTATAAAGAAATGTTCATATTGAACTTTACTACTGTAATAAAACTATTTCTGAAAAAAAGTGAATAATGAAAGGGCTGGCATTTATTCAGCATTCCCTCCCCCTCCCCCCCAAGCCAACAAAAGTGCAAACATTGTCCTTTAGAAAGTGGTCTAGTAAAAATGACCATATGATTTTCTTGCATTACCCAAAACCTTGTCACATGGAAAAGATTGGATAAAGTAGGTGCACTGAGATTTTAGAATGAATAGAAAAAATATATGAAAACACTAATGCATATATTTTTTTAAATGTCTACAGCTACCATCAATTTGAATTCAGCCAATGATAGCTGGTACGGCAGCCTCAAAGATATAATTCAGCAACAGCAAGTTGAAGCAGTATGGGTGTCGGAAGGAAAGGTATGTGGTCAAACAGCTCATACTGTACATGCTAAATTGTTTTTCTGTTCTGGGAATAATTCCCCTTCAAAGTGGTCAGATGGCAAACTCATCACCCTAAATACTGAACACATGTATATATTGAAAAGTTATACTAATCTGAAATCTTTGCAGTGGGTAACTAAGAGAGAAAAAATAGTACAGGATAAAAGTTTCTTTTTTTTTTTTTATAACTTTATCATGTTGCTCCTGTTATTAAAACCAAGGCGTATAGCTGCTGCTAGGGCATACATATTAATTTTTTATTGGAGCTATTTTCATGTTCCTGGGAGACCCAGAATTCTTGCAGTTTAATGTGCTTCTGTTTCTTAGGTGTTGTGTACCATAAATGTTACTGCAAACTAAAATGGGGGATGAAGTCAAATCTAATCCTTCCACTTTTATAGATGGAAGGAATGGATGACGACATGGAAGATCGCATGTCATACCTAACAGCTATGGGTGCTGACTACCTGAGCTGTGACAGCCGCTTGATCAGTGACTTGGAAGACACAGATGGAGAAGGAGGTGCATACACGGACAATGAGCTTGATGAGCCATCAGATGAACCAAGTGTTTCCTCTATTAGTCGATCTTCTGAGCCTGTGCAGCATGAGGAGGTAAGATATTGGGACTGTGTTGGCAAGACAGTGACTTCCTGAAAGTCATGTGTGTCGTAAAATGGTAATAGAAAATGTCCCTTGTAATTGGTGCCTGAGAAAAGTATGATTACAGCTGCAGCATTATGCTAGCTCCGGTACAAAATTATAAAGTCATATTAATTCTAGCATAAAAGTTAAGCTGCTTCCCTAACTCTCTAGTTTCATTGATAGTGTCACCTGGAGTGCAGATGTTCACTTTTACAGTGATAGTAGTCATGTCATTGCCAGTCATGTGACTACTGGTAATTGGCCCACAAGGCTAGGATTAAAACAAGTCAAGAATTACTTGAATATTCTTGTGATTAACTTCTTATATTTTTGTAGAGTATAAGAAAACCCAGCCCAGAACCAAAAGCTCAAATGAGAAGGGCTGGTAGCAGAGAGATACTTAGAGATCCCAGCCCACCTCCAGCATTCAAGCCCGAGCCACCGAAGGTAATTTGTGGAAATCAATTTGAAGATAGAGTTCATCTTTCTAAAGAACCCACCTGGTGCTGTACATCGTGGGCTATGTTTCTTCTATTAGGGTAACCTGCTGTTGGAAGCTAAAATGCAATTTGGGAAGAGGAAGGAAGGGGAATTGACAAAGAAGAGGATTGTGAGCTGTCGAAAGAGCTTGGCAGCTGGTTGGGAAGGGAATGCTTGAGATTTAGAAGTGGTACCATGTGTTTCATTAGAGGGTTTGGTGACTAGCTGGAAAACTACCCATTTCTCTCCTGATCTCTTCCCCGGGGGAATTCCGGCACTCTTGCTCCCTTACCAAGCCCAAAACAAAGATCTTCCTGAATGTCTCAGCTGAGGAGAAGTTCAGACACACTCCTTCTTGATTTTAATAAGCTCTCTGCTGGGAGCTGGTTCAGAATGGCAGTGGAATGGCAGGAAATCCTCTTGGCTTTTTTATTTTTACCTTTTAAGTAGTAGTGCCGAACTGTGCTCCAGGGTCACTTCAAGAAAGGTGTTGCAGCTATTAATGAAATCCTGTGTTCTCCTCTGACTTTCTTCATGGAGGTGGACACCAACATTGGTCTGCATTGCGCAAAATACACTTACTAGACAGTTAAACAACCATCCTTTCAAATATGCCTTGGCAATAGAGTTTGGGCTGGGTAGCAGTACATGTAAGTGAAATGATGATTGCAGGGAGAATAGGCGTGTGTCCTGTGTAATAGTTTCAGCTCGGAAGAATATTCTCCATATAATCCAGAAAAACCTCTTGCTCTGGTTCTTCCTGTTCTTTCTCTTTTCCTTCCAGAAATCTTTTAAGAATTAAATAGACTGGTCAGATTTTACTGCTCATTATAACACTGCATACAATGTAAGACTTTGTCCCTATTCAAGTCAGTGACCAAGCTCCTATATACTTAAATACTCAGTGCTCTGATCCCTTATGAACAAAGATGGGCAATACAAAAATGCACAAGCAATATAACCAATTTCAAATGAAAATATTTATCTAAAGATGCTGAAGTTGCTGCTATGTGTAAACTTCAGTGTGTTCTTAATACCTATAGGGTAAACTACAAAACAAAGAGGATGTATATGACTTTCCCAAGAACTATGACTCCAAACCAAATAGCTCTAGCACTGTCAGCAATGAGACTTCAGCTGTAGTATCCAAGGCAGCAGCACCTCCTGTTTCTGTGAAACCTGCCTTTGGGCGTCCTATACTGAAGACATCTCAGCCAGCAGTTTCAGCCGCAGAGGAGGAGGAAAAGGCAGAGGAAGATGTAGATGGACGAGAGAGTGCTCCAAAATCTGTACTGGGGAAAGTTAAAATATTTGAGAAGATGGATCACAAGGCAAGGTTGCAAAGAATACAGGAGCTACAAGAGGCACAGAATGCCAGGGTAGGTAGTAACCTACTTTTTCAGTCTGTCCTGTATATTTGTTTAGATATAATAATAGAAACACACATTCTGTGCTATAAGCACCCTCAATATTGAATTTAAAATATCATTAAAAACAAAAACAGTAGCACATTTCTCCCTCTCCTTCCAACCTACCATTATACCAACCAGCAGTGAGCATACACCTTAGGAATCAAAATTGCCCTCGACATCTCATTATTCCTATATTTAAATATATATATATATATAGAGAGAGAGAGAGAGAGAGAGGAGAGAGATTAATTTTATATATATATATATATTTTGGGGAGGAGTAGGTAGGGAGGATAAGGGATATAAAATATGTTCTATGAAGAGGTTTCCTATAGTAGCTACTATAGGTTAATGGCTTTGTTCTTTTTTTATTTCTGTTATTTTGGCAGTACAGTGTTTTACTTTAAATTAAAAACTATCTCAATGTGGGAGCAGGAAATAAGACCAATCATCCATTTGTATTTTAATTCCTTTACAGAGAAACTGAGCTACATTGCTCAGTCTCAGATCTCCTGACTGTATAAACTGAAAGGCATATTTTTTTTTCTTCTGCTCTTTTTAAAGCTGGAAATAGCCCAGAAACACCCAGATATCTATGCTGTCCCAATCAAAACACAGAAGCCAGACCAGAACTGGCCCCAACCCATGAGGTAAGACAGATCCACTTGAAAATACTCCTCTGGTTTATATTTACTACACCAGCAAGAGCAACTTAATTATGCAGCTCTTACTCATGCAAGTAGTGCCCTGACACTACCAATGATTCCTGAAATTTACACGGTGTCAAAGATGAGAAGCTGTAGGGCTGACCTGCCTTGACAGTAGTCGCTTCTGCAAGGCCTTCCTTTCAGAATCTTTTCTTTATCTCTCTTTTTCAGACTGGTCCATACTACTGCACTTGAATTACTCAGAGAGAATTTCACAGATATTGTATATTACTAAGAGATTCGTGGTGCCAGTTCATTTTGTGTCTCATAATTAGATGTACACACAAGATCACTTGTACTTCAACCCTTCAAGGCGTTCCCTTATGTGTCCGAGATTGGATTGTTGTTGTGTTATACTAATCAATATTTGAAAGTGATTTGACAAGTTTCACAGCTTACAGTGGGACTACTTGGGGTATAAGGTCGTACTCAACATCAGTAAGGGTGGTAAAGTCTGATTTTACACAGTCCATTATTATATGCATTTTATGGGTGAGGAAAATGGTGTTAAGTTACTTGCCCAATGGGAGACAGTGAGTCACTACGGAGTCAGGAGAACCACCATGGGCCTGATCCAAAGTTCACTGATGTTAATGAGTGTGTTTCCATTGAGTCTGGTGAGTTATGGATTAGTTCCCAGATATCCAGTCTTGGTGCCTTACCCACTCTACTATGCTTATTCACTAGTATGACTTGGACAGTGGCCTAAGCAAAACCTTGCAACAAACAATTTGAAGGATCTGTTTTGATTTTCATTTGGAAATGTTCTAGTTCTCTCACCCTTCTCATTTGTAACTCCTTTGGGGACAGGGAAGGCCTAATGAGTTGTGAGGTTTTTCTTTTCTTTTTTTATTTTTTTTACAGTCAGCTCCTTTGGTGGATTAAAGTATAATCAAATTGGGAAGGCCCCAAAACAGTCACTGCAGCATTTCCCTGATGAATTTATTATTGCAAAGCTATAGGAATTGTAAGCTTATGGCATCTGTAGTGGGGTTTTTAGGGAGGAGTAAAATATTTAGTTTAACCAAATATGAAGATAAAAGAAACAAGCAACTGACAATTTAGAATGAGTGTTCGTAGGAAGTGTAATTAAATTGGCTAAATCAACACTATTAAACAGCATCGTTGCTTTATTCTAAGTCATTCAGGATCTTAAAAGAATGTGGGGGGAGGGGGGGAAATGCTTCCTCTTGCCAGTGCTCAGTATGGAGTCTAGAATGATAGCTGCTGAAAATCAGTGAAATCCCCCTCCTTTCCTATGTAGAGAATTATTACATGTGCTGTGCAGCGCTGTTTATATTCTATATAAATAATTAGCTTTATAACCTATACAGCTTTTTTCAAACCACTTAACACTAGTCCCCTGTATAAAAGGGCTTACCATCTAACTTTTAGAAATGTTCATGAGGTCTGTGGAGGAGTAGATACCTCTTCAGTGGTGAGATCAATATAGGAAGCCTTCAGGCAAGGAGTAGAAGGCTGTTCGAAGATATGAACCAGCGTGAAGGCAAGAGAGGAAGGACACCAAGTAGTCAGTATGGAAAGTAACGGAGTGGAGTAACAGAGAGAGCGGTGGCGGAGGGGAGAAGGGAGTAGTGGTGTGCAGAGTGCTGAAGGACAGGGTCATGGTTAGCCTTGCTAGCATATAATTGGCATGTCCTCATATCTTAGTGAATTGTTTGCAGTTGTTTACAGGTTTGTGTTCTTCCACTTTTCAGACCAGAAATTGCTGACATCTTTACTCTTGTTTTTTGCTGTGCTAGTTCCAGACCTCCAGAGCCTCAGAAACCCCCTGCCAGGCCTTACCTAGAAAATCGAGGAAGTTATGGCAGTGACGCAGAGGAGGAAGACTACCGTCGGCAGCTATCAGACAACTCCAAGCGCGGATATTACGGACAGCCATCCAGATATAGGGACACAGAATTATAGACTCACTAGCATATGCATCCATAATGCTCTTTTGAGACTCTTTTCCTTCAACAGCCAAAATGGAGTTCTGGTTAGTTTATAAAGTTATATTTTTGTTGGAGGTCATAGGGTGGTCTACGTGAACTTGGACATATCCACACACTGGAACTGGAGGACTTACTTTTTGAGACTATTTGTTTTGAGTATCTAAGAAAAGAAATCACTTTTGCCTGAATGTTGTTGCCTGTTTTATAAGGACCAATACCCATTTGAAAGCTTGTATTAATTCTTGGTATTTTCATAGTTTAACGTTCGTTAAAAAACTTTAAACTTTTTTCTCTTACTTAAAACTGCTTTTTTAGACTGTTCCGCTGTTATGAAAATGTGATCAAAGACATAACACTTTTTAATGCAAGAGAACTAAATTCAAAAAAGAACTATAAGTGCCTTTAACAAGAAGTGTCTTAAATTGTTCATATTGATATCTGATACTTGTTCAAAGCCATAATTTACTAAAGGGTGTTTTACTCTGTTGCCTAACTTTTGTATCCGTTTCATGGCTATAATTTCCCCGACATGTTATTTTTCTAAGCTAATAGATCGGTATACTGCTTTTCATAAATATTGACTGTACAGGGGAAAGGTGTGTACCAGACTAGCTGGTATGAGGCCAGGAAGGGTTGAAATTGAGAAAATGATGTAGAAATTCAATTAATTATGTCTTTAAATTGATATGGACCACAAAATAATAAATGGATATATTCTAGACAGACATCTCACACCTATCTTTTTTATTTCAAGAAGTAAATATTTTGGTAACGCCTTGTACATTTTTATTAACTATTGCATTTAAGGTGCTTGTTTGTTTTGGCCCTAGTCTTGCACTATTGAAATCAGGGAAGGTTTGCTGTTGATGTCATCGGAAGCAGATATAGCCCCTATTGGTTTTGCTTAGTGTTCTGAAGCACCTAATCTTCAACATGCTGAATCTGGAAAAAAGATAGTGCTACAGTGAGACTTTAAACATGTAGCACTTGAATCTTAGGGCATTTTATTTCTCTCTCCGCTCCACTGAGAAAAAAAATGCTTAGAGGGATAATAGAGAAGTTTCTTGTTTTATAAAATTTTCACTTACCCATAGAAAATGGTCTAATTTAAAACCCACCAAAATATAAGTTCCATAGTGTTTTGTTAGGCATGACATTTCACACAGTAGAATTTCACTGCTTTACTAAGGGAATAGATCAAAACAATCTTAGGTGGGTTGCGGGGGGAGGGTTTACTGTGTAGCTCAAAACTTGAAGGAAAAAAAAATTCGCCAAGGGTGAGTTAGTAAACTCTTCTGCATAATTAATTCTTCCATTTAAAGATTTGAACTGGTCTAGGCTTTTATAACATTCATTGTATCTGAGCTCCTTGCATAACTATCCGTTCATTTGTTATAGTCCCTTATGTGTTCTAATGTAGTTTAGTCCTCTTTTTATAGGCAGAGGAATCCATAAATATTAGTGTAGTCATTCTGAGTCTGAAGTCAAAAGGTCTTGGCCCTTTGTTTTATACAGTCTGGGAGACCCCAAAAATATGTGGCACCACGTACCTCCCCACACATTACCAGTCCAGCCCAGTTAGTACATTATTCTTTGTATTATTTATATATAATTTACCAAAAAAAAAAAAAAAAAAAAAATTAAAAGAATGTTAAGGCTGCAAAGTCAAGCACTCAAAAGTTAGGATGTGTCATTTGCGGTTGCCTGTGCAACCTTAATTCACCTCCCCCTTGTATGTATGCACTATGAGACCATCTTTAATTTACATAGTTACATACTATTTTTCCCACAGGACTCCTGCCTTAGTCAGTGCACATGGTGTATAGTGCTCACTGAATGAGTAGTCATTCAATATTTATTTTTATCCTAATCATTCAGTGTGTAGCTCCAGGCCTTGTATGACCCTACCATTTATTTACTTTAATATTGGATTCAATTTCGTTTTGATTGCCTCAGATTCAATGTGCTGTGAATCTTGTATGGATGAGCAGTAACTGAGTTGTAGAAGTTGACTAAGGAGCACAGAAGGCCTTCATAGCTGAGTAAGGGTCCATTAAGTCTTTTGGTGCCCAGAAAGATGAGGTAATTTGGTGTTTTGGTACCCAGGAGACATTGGAGGGTTAGGTACCAAGCAGGAAATACATTTCCGCTTTCCCTCCCTCCTTTCTTTTCAGCTTGGAAAAGAGATGACTGGGGGTGGGGGGGAATTGATAGAGGTCTATACATTCATGACTGGTATGGAAAAAGTAAATAAGGAAGTGTTATTTACTCCTCATAACACGAGAATTAGGGGTCACCCAATGAAATTAATAGGCAGCAGATTTAAAACAAACAAAAGGAAGTACTACTTCACACAACGCGCAGTCAACCTGTGGAACTATTTGCCAGGGAATGTTGCGAAGGCCAAAACTATAACAGAATTCAAAAAAGAACTAGATAAGTTCATGGAGGATGGGTCCATCAGTGGCTATTAGCCAGGATGGCCAGGGATGTTGTCCCTAGCCTCTGTTTGCCAGAAACTGGGAGTAGATGACAGGGATGGATCACTCAGTTGCCTGTTCTGTTGATTTCCTCTGAAGCACCTGGCACTGGCCACTGTCAGAAGACAGGATACTGGGCTAGATGCACCATGGGTCTGACTCAATGTGGCTGTTCTTATGGAAGGGACAGAGATGGCAGAAAACTTGAGGTATGGATGATAATGGGATTTGAATTAGTTATTCTCCACCCCAGCAATTGGTTGCCCCACTGCACACCCCACCTCAAGATCTGCCATTACATCCAGAAACAGTGGGTAATCAGATGAGCTTAATGTTTTGGCTAAAATGATCAGCAGTAAAACATTTACTATTGCCTTTAAATTGTCATCAGACTTTAGTATTAACAATCCATTGAGACGAATAGAGCAGTTCAGACCTCTCGGAGCATTGTTTCAGACAGTCTGCAGATTCAGTTTCTACTTTGATCTATCAGTTTCTGCTTGGTTCATGTTCTGAACATTTTTTTTCTGTAACAATGAGGGATAGAGACTTAATTTTTTTAATAAGAGTTTCAGTTCAGGAGCAGAGTTATTCAGCAGGTTAAGCAGCATTGAATTTGGTCCACTAGTTTTAACGGAGGTGGAGTGAGTGTAACTGAGGTCAGAATTTGACTCTCTTTTCAGTTAAAAGCTATTTAGTTCCAGGTGTAGGGTTCAGTGAGAGAATATTAATGTAAGAGCTCAACTGTTTGTTGGCACAATGGGGCTCAACTACTGTATAGATGGAGAGCTTTTGTAAGAATTATGATAGATATTATTGTGAGCCTCAGTATATTGGATTATCTCTTGTTAAATACATAATTGCTATTTAATTTGCTTTTCTTTTACTCTAGCCAACATTTAAACTGGAAAATCCTAGCTGTTGCAAACTATGCGCCACTTATCTCTCTTATTGTTTTCAGGGTCCTGCTTATCTCAGCAGCTGCTTTAGATTCTAAGAAGGTTAGCGAAATTAAAGGGGAGAGAAGTGTCAAATGATGACCTTGAAAAATCCTGCAATGCCTTCAAAAAACGGGTTAGAAATTTTTTCTAACCCACATTCCATTTGACACTTTTTTTCCCACCTCCCTCTCCAGTTAGGCTATTGGATTGCTAGATTAGTAAAAATTATTAAATATTTACTGATTCCACCTGATCTGTACAAAGGCTTTTAACGGATTTTCATTTATTTTTTAAATTGTTTACCTGAAACTTCTAATAATCAACACATTTTGGCCTGAATAGGTGAAGACTATGTGCTAACTTTGTGGGAATAATTAAGAGACTGCATTAAGAGGAGTCTGAAGCAGAAATAGGAAGAATACATGGAAACAGGTATTCCTTTCTTCAAATAAGAATTGCTATTGTTATGGCTCAGATAGTTGCCCTGAATGTATAACTAGACTTTTTTGTACGTCCTGCAACAACAGAATGATTGAGGGCATCATCTTAACTATGCCTTCATATTTTTGTGAGGTGGGGGGGGAAAAGTGTCAATTTTCCTTTAGCATAATCAAGAAGAGAGTTCTCATATTGTCTGCAGGACACTACTCCAGCCAGATGATCCTTATCACAAACTGAGATATCCTTGGCAGTATGCAGGTAGGTTAAGTAGTAGTAGGTAGTCTCTTGGTCTATCCAAGGCCGTGATCAAGTGTCTTGATGTTTTTGGTCTTTTGGCCTCGAGATGAAAACCTTGTCTTTGTTTCTGGGACCTTGAAGTGAAAAAATTCTCTTACTATTAACATGGAATGTATAATTGCACTATAGTTCAGTTTGAAGATGGTGCTTTAATTCTAAACCGCAAATTTTAATTTATTTCTGAGTTACTCAGAAATTACCCTTTAGAGGTAGTTTCACATGCCTGATAAACATCCATTATTTAAAAAGGGGAGGAGGGGAACATTTAACAATTTAACACAGTTTTTATAAGGAGGCAACTGTGCTCAGAGAGCACTCCATCGGATTATGGCTGCTTCGAATAGGCAGCCAACCAAGTCTGCATTCTGCCTCAGCCCCCAGCTTCATGAGCAGAAGCCATGGGGTCCCCTTAAGCAAGGATGTCCCAGGTTTCCTTGTAAAACCTACCTAGGTGAAACACTGACTGGTTCAACTGCCAATTTTTAGCTAGGCGCTCAAACTTTGCAATAGTCCTTTTGATTCCCTGGTTGTCTCTGCTGCATCCACATTTTTTGGCCAGCTGCTATGTTTGGCCAACAGGCAGCTAATCCTTGTACTCAGCTTGCACCCCCCACCATGAGATCTCTCACAGAGGGGGTCAGGGAGGAGTCCAGGGCAGGGAACACTGATAACTAAGCCAGGAGGGGAAGGAGAGAGGGGAGTAGGGTGAGAGAGTCACTTTATCACTTATACCACAACTTCTGAGCAGGGAGCACAGCCCAGTCTGTGTGAGAGGTTATTGGGAAAGCAGGAGGAGAACTGGAAGCATAGATGTATGGGGGAGGGGATAGAGGGAGAAATGAAGGGCTGAAGGAGAGGAAAGGGAGACTTAGGGGGAATTTGGGAAACTAAGGGCTAGTCTACATTACGGGGGGGGGGGGGGACGATCTAAGTTTTGCAACTTCAACTACGTGAATAACGTAGCTGAAGTCGACGTACTTAGATCTACTTACCGCGGTGTGTCAACAGGAGACGTTCTCCCATCGATTCCCCTTGCGCTTCTCATTGAGGTGGAGTACCAGAGTCGACGCTAGAGCGATCTGCAGTCGATTGATCAACCCCTGCTGGATTGATCGCTGCCCATCAATCCGGCCGGTAGCGTACACAAGCCCTAACGCACCGGGGAAGGAAAGAATTGATGAGAAAGGAAACACTGACTCGGAGAGGAGGGAGGGGAAAGGGGAGAAATGACAGAATGGCAGGAAGAGTTATAAATTTATCTGGGGGTAATTGATGGATTTGGTTAATGGGATGCCCAGTTTGGCCCTTTAAATTTTGCATTAAAATCATACATAAATGTATGCATTTTCCCAGGCTTTTAGTTGCACCATTGTAGGCAGATCTAGTGGCTTCGCAGACTTCCATAAAATGATTAATGGCTCAGGGTTTAAGGCTAAGCCATTTCAAGGGATGTCCTTGCTGATCATTTCCTCCAAGAGATAATCAATATCATCCTGTTTAGGTAGAGAAGCGCACTTGGCTCAGGGCTTCGTTCACGAGCAGTGGTAGCAGAAAGAATTAAAGAAGAGTATAAAATGGCTGGAAACTGGAGCCTTCCAACTTCCTCATCAGGCCTTACATATGGACCTACGACACCACTGCATGTTGTGACAGATAATACACTTGTATGTTTTGTGCACAAGATTACCTGTTTGCACATAAATATTTTGCAAGTCAAACTTGGACACCAGTGTTCCAAATTTAGCCCACATATTACAGATATAATTGGATGTTGTTTGCTCCATTTGCTAAAAACAGCAGGGTTAAGGGACAAGTTAAACACTGCTTTCTCAGGTGAAATTCCCATTGTAGTCAATTACGAGTCTTATGAACTGAATAGGGCTGTAATCATAAAGTTGAATCCTGCAGACCAACTACAGGCTGAAGAAGGCCCTGAATGTAACAGAAGTGGTGCAGTCTATTACTAGATGCAGGGCCTTGCACATCAAGGGTCTTTTGGGAAGGGGAGGAAGGGGTGGGAAGAATGTATTCAAAATCTGCTAATTCACTAGGGAGAGGATTGTCTCTGAGACCATTTGGATTACTGTATATTTTGCTCAATATAACAAATGGACTTTGAGGCCTCTGCTGTCTCAAAAGTATTAAAACATCTTGAAAAAATAGACACCTCTGCTTTTCAGAATAGTAGAAAGTAAATTTAAAAAGTGGGGTTTTGTTTTAATAATTAACCACACTTTCTGCAGACAGAACAAAGGTGTCCCACTTCTCCCTTCTTTCCCCGCCGCCCCCCCCCCCTTTTTTTTTTGGACGGCATATATAAATCCAAGTATGGAAAGTGAATTAATTAGCCTGAAAAACATTAGTTGTGCCAATGAAGATAAAAGTAAGCATCTGAGACTGAGTGAAATGGTTTATCAGATTAATAGTGGAAAAACTAAAACTAGATGCATCAGAACAGCTGCATAATACTAGTGAGCCTTATTTAATTATATTTATTTGTTTGGCAGAATGGAATCACATAATTATTAAATAAATAAAACTCAGTCACAGACACACTAACTGGAAGTGGTATTCTGTAATAATCAGACTGGATATGATATTCAAGGCCCAATCTGCAAACCCTTACTACTGGGCCTAGCACTTACTGCTGTGAGTAACCCATTGAAATTAGTGGGATGATCCACTTTAGTAAGCACTGTGCCTGGTTGTCTTTGTAGTGTCAGATGCTAAGATGATAAATGGTATAGATAAATCTTGATACATTTATAATAAATATCAAGGATCTGATCCAGAGCATTCCCAAATCTCACTGAAGTCAAGCACTACTCAAAAATAACTGTTTATAGGATTTTGAAATCAATGGGAGTTGTGTGGCCTTGAAGGGTTACCCTTGATAAGAGCCTGTTTTTCTCCTAGCTATACTAGACAGTTGTGACACTAGGCAATCCTGTATTCACACCCTGCACACTGTTGTAATACTCTTTGTGCAAAATATGCCTTGTTAGGTATCATTGGAAAACTAATAACTCACTAATAATTTTCTTTCATGATGTATGTATGTGGTGGGTATTAAGAGTTATGAATATATGCTGGAATTATGACTAAAGTGTGTGTAAAGCGAGTATGTCTAGGTAATTGTTCAACAAGTCTGTCCTACACAAAGGAATGTGTGTTTACCTCAATTTACAAATTAGCAATAAACAGGACCATCAGGACAGCAAGGAGAGATGGCAGGAAACTGAAAAGTTTGCATTTCAGCAAACACAAGGAGAAAGAGCATGGAGCTTCCTTCACCACCAGACTCCATGCCACCTTCCTGACAGCTTGAATAAACTTTACTTTGAGGGGTACCCTCAGAAGAATCCATTTCAAAGATTTGCTGGTCTACTGCTCTGAACCTCAAGTGATAAGCAATGAATCAACTGATTGTATACAATATTACTGTATTATAAGAGTGCATAGAATCAGGTCTTTTCTGAAAGCTAATGACCCACTGGTGATTAGTATAATTGTGAAATGTATGTATAAACATTATATGAGGTAATATGGATACTTAATTATATTGTGTTTTAAAGTCTGTGGCCACATAGGGAGGAACAGCTTTCCTCCCAGAGAGGAGGGAAGCTAGCTATTGATAGGTCTGCTGTGGAAATTAAGCATGCTGCAATTAAAACAATGGAAGCCCTATTTAAATACAAGGGGATGGGAAGACCAGCATGAGGTCATCCTGCCTCTTGAAACAAAGTCAATGAACTTTGCAAAATACAAGCAAAGACAGAAGCCATCTTTGGCACCCATCACAAGACAAATACAAGGGAACAGCTCTTGTAAGCTGAGAAAGATGGGTCCTTCAACAAAGGACAGGTCAAAGTCTCTGAAAACTGAAGGTAAGTGAGAAACCATTTTAAACAATGCCTGTACCTTGCTAAATTAAGTTTTATATGCATGTTTTCACTTTTATTTGCTTGTAACCATTTCTAACTTTATTCCCCTTCTTGAGATCACTTAACCTATGTCCTATTGGTAATAAATGTGTTTTATTTTTACTATAAGCCAACTCAGTGCTGTACTTAAATGAAAGGGTATATTTACCCCAGTTAAGTCAATAAGCTGTGATGTGCTTTTGTGTCTTTAGAGGAACAAACAAACCGTATCACTTCTCCGAACTACCCAGGACGGGGCAGGACATTACAGAGCACACAGTTTTGGGGAAATTCAAGACTGGGAGTATGTTGGGGGTCACCTTGCTGGTTATAACCAAGGCTAGTAGAAGCCTCAGTGGGGGTGTAAACAGGCAGCTGGGGTCAGAACTGCTGAACCAGGGCTGTCTAGCACACAGATACTGTGTGACTTGTATGCTTGTTGACTGGCTGTGAGCTACAGCAGCAAAGCATTGCTAAGCACCCAGGCTTGCAGGGCAAGTGGTAACACAATGCCTCACTGGTCTGGATTGCATCCAACACTCTCACAGCAGTGATGCAGCATTTTTCATCTTCAAAGGACTTTACAATCACTTAAAATGATCATCCTTAAGAATCATACCTAGTATGAAAATTAATTCTTTTCTCTCCAGGGCATGCCCCTGAGCTCACAAGATCTCCCTGCTTTTTTTCTTTTACTCCCCTTTAAAGCTATTGCATTGCAATAATTATGGAAGTCTGGCTGTCACTCCCTCTAGAGCAGTGGTTCTCAATCTATTTACCATTATGGGCCGCATATGCAGCTCTCTCTGGGTTATGTGGGCCACATCCACACAATATATATACTCAGCGGTACCAGATGACAAAACAAGGAGTAATGGTCTCAAGTTGCAGTGGGGGAGGTTTAAATTGGATAGTAGGAAAAACTTTTTCACTGGGAGGGTGGTAAAGCACTGGAATGGGTTACCTAGGGAGGTGGTGGAATCTCCTTTCTTAAAGGTTTTTAAGGTCAGGCTTGACAAAGCCCTGGCTGGGATGATTTCGTTGGGGATTGATCCTGCTTTGAGCAGAGGGTTGGACGAGAAGACCTCCTGAGGTCCCTTCCAACCCTGATATTCTATAATTCTACCTGTATGGTCCTTAGGATGTCACATGGGCCACAGCTGTGTGCTGATTGGACCACAAGTGGCCCATGGGTTGAAAGTACTGCTCTAGAGCCTATACATGGTGCTCTGCAAATTGCCCAGGGAATCACTGTGGATGCTTATAAAAGTTCTTGAAGGTAAAGTTGAATTCAGTGTAGTAGAACTATCTGTTTCAGTCTTATGCCCCAATCATGCAAGTAGACTTCTGTGCCCGTGCGGAGTCATGACCGATCTACAGACGCAAACACCCATTAAACCAAAGTTCTGATTCTAAGAATGAAGGCCAAGATTAAGAACATAAGAACAGCCATCCTGGGTCACATCTGCACAGAGTATTCAAGATGTGGGCATACCATGGATTTATATAGAGGCAATATGATATTTTCTATCTTATTATCTATCTTAATAAATCCCAACCTTCTGTTTGCTTTTTTGACTGCCACTGCACAGTGAGTGGATGTTTCAAGAGAACTATTCACAATGACTTCAAGATCTCTTTCTTGAGTGGTAACAGCTAATTTAGACCCCATCCTTTTATATCTATAGTTGGGATTATGTTTTCCAATGTGTGTTACTTTGCATTTATCAAAATTGAATTTCATCTGCCATTTTGCTGCCCAATCATCCAGTTTTGTGAGATCCTTTTGTAGCTCTTTGCAGTCTGCCTGGGGCTTCACTATCTTGAGTAGTTTTGTATAGGCTGCAAATTTTGCCACCTCACTGTTTACCCCTTTTTGCAGATCATTTATAAATATGTTGAATAGGACTGGTCCCAGTACAGACTCCTGGGGGGACACCACTATTTACCTCTCTCCATTCTGAAAACAGACCATTTATTCCTACCCTTTGTTTCCTGAGAGGACCTTCCCTCTTATTCCATGACTGCTTACTTTGCTTCAGAGCCTTTTGTGAGGGATCTTGTCAAAGGCTTTCTGAAAATCTACGTACAATCTAAGATTTTTAAAAGTGAAATTGTATTTTGGGTACCTCGCTTTTGCGGTTCCCAACTTGACACCTTAAAGAGCCCTGAATTTCAGTAAGTGCTGAGCATCCACCCTCTGAAAATTAGGCCCCTTTAAGGTGTCTCACATTGGGCACCCAAAAATGAAGGCACTCACATATGTTGTATCTTATTTAGTTTTGAGATGCAACATTTGAGATATGCTATCCCCAGGGCCTCCTGAGATCAGTCGTCACTACTATGGTATCTGACCTAAGTTTCCTTTGTGGACTCAATTTCTGGACTAAAAGAGAACAGAGATGCTCCAAAGGTACATGTAGGCACAAGGTTTTGCCCATCCAGAAAAACTTGCAAGATTGGGGTCTAAGATGATACTCCAGTGAACTATTATCCCACTTCTTAGCTAGAGAAACTGAGGCACAAAAGTCAGATGATTTGTCCAAACTCACACAGCAGATGTCTTGATTTTCAAATCCTTTTTTACAAGTCCCTAGACGCTGCTTATTTCCTATATATTATGTCAGTTGTCATTTTGTTTTCAATTTTTTAAAAAAAGAGGGAAAAAGTCATCTGCTTTTAGAAAAGCCTCAAATCCGGGCAGGGTCTCTCTGAAACTGTTCCATGCTTATATTTGATTTACGTCAGGAATAGTAACGAAGTAATGTTAGATCCTGTTAATGAAGTTTTATATCTTAATTTTTTTATACAGACCCAAAGTTGTTCTTGCTTTAGAAATGTTTGTGTATGTTCTAATGTGGTATTATGAAGGGATATATTTAATGGTTTACTTATTATGAGCATGATGCTTTATGTAAAATGTTATGCTTTCTTTAATTGCATAGTAAGGGTGCCAGAATCTGGTCATGGTGAAATAAATCTGCTCGAGAGAGAGATTATATCAGCATGCAAGTCTTAATGTAGGTGTACCTTTTGTCTCAAGAAAAAGTATCATGGCAGATTGACCTAACTCAGTTCTTTTTAAAGGAAGAAGATATATTGGTTTAAGTTGAACAAACTCTCTGTTTGTTCTAGGACTTACATTTGGCCATAATATTAGGTCTTCTCAACAAATCCTCCCCCAGTTTCTCTGGAAAAGATGTTTTCCCCAACTTCGATGTGAGTTTAAAAGTCTAGGAAAAAGTTGAGATTAAACAATGATTACTTCTATAAAAACTCTGAGTTAAATATTTTTAAGCAGAGTATTAAAAATGAGGAAATATTTGTAAAATGTATTAGTGTTTACTGTCAACTAATGCCTTTATTTAGAGGTGAAAACTTCTTGTTCTTATCCTTAATAATTAGCACAAACTTGTGTATTTTTTTCTTTATGCTTTCTAAATTGCTTATTTTCTTAACTGCAAATATTTCACTTCTCACTGTAAACATTCTTCAATTAGTTGGTGTTATTTCAACAACTACACTGGCTAGAAATCTAGAACCAAAGATGTTATAAGTATTAATACTTTCTTCATTTGATACTTGAGAAACTGTTTGTATATACACCTTTAAGTAAGAAATTGGGGGGAGGGGGCATACTTATACATCTTACTCCACAAGACTTAGAAAGATGCAAGATGTATCCTGAAGAATAGTTTAAAAGAAAAGCCTACCCTTTTTGAGAGACTACATCAGTAAAATAAGCTTCTAAAGTACTATACTGTATCTATAAAAAGCAACAGAGGGTCCTGTGGCACCTTTAAGACTAACAGAAGTATTGGGAGCATAAGCTTTCGTGGGTAAGAACCTCACTTCTTCAGATGCAAGTAATGCCTCTGGAAATTTCCATTACTTGCATCTGAAGAAGTGAGGTTCTTACCCACAAAAGCTTATGCTCCCAATACTTCTGTTAGTCTTAAAGGTGCCACAGGACCCGCTGTTGCTTTTTACAGCTTCAGACTAACACAGCTACCCCTCTGATACTATACTGTATCTAAAGATCCAAAGGATAGTATGCTTATACCATCTATCTATCTAGGGCACTTGCATAGCCCCACTACTGTTGTATCTGAGTACCTCCCAATCTTTAATATACTTATCCTCTCAACATTCTCTGTGGTAGGGAAATACTGTTATTCCCATTTTACAGATGGGGAACTGATGCACTGAAAGACTCAGTATGTGTACACTGCAAAGAAAAATCCATGGCACCAGGGCCGGCTCTAACTTTTTTGCTGCCCCAAGCAGCAAAAAAAAGCGC
>NW_020664464.1:13894933-13945435 GCF_002925995.2 Terrapene triunguis | reverse complement strand
CCGGCGGTGCTCTCCCCCCTGTCCGCCCGCCGGGCCGCCGCCGCCGGGGCCCACGGGCTGCTGCCGGCCAGACCGCTGCTGTCCCTGGGGCTGCTGCAGCTCATCCTGGGCTGCTGCATGGTGGCGCTGAGCTTCGGGGCGCTGTCCCTCAGCGGCTCCCCGCAGGTGAAGAACTCCTGCCCCTTCTGGGCTGGCTCCTCGGTAAGTGGCCCGGGGAGCTGGGGGCGGCCGGGCAGCAACAGCTGCTACTGACACAGCCATGGGACGTGACACCGAAGCCTGGATCGTCCTTAGGCCGACTAGTCTGTCATCTCATATAGTGTCTGATGCCTGCTTGCCTGCTCTGTCTATAGCTACCTATGCCACCTAGCCAATCGATTAGCTATCACATGTCTGATCAGTCTAATCTGTTATCTATCTAGCCACTCTGTCAGCTATCACATATCTGATCGCTTTAATCTATGATCTATCTAGCCAATCTATTAGCCATCACATCTCTAATCTGTTATGTATCGGATCCATCTAGCTATCTATTAGCTACCACATTTGATCAATCTAGTTAATCTCTTAGCTATTACATGTCAGAACAATCTAAGCAATCTATTCTGTAGCTAGCTAATCTATTAGCTAATATATTTTTGGGGAAATTCTATGGCCTGTGTTATACAGGAGGTCAGACTAGATAACAATGGCCCCTTCCGGCCTTGGAATCTATGAATCTATATATCTCTGTAATGTATCTATGTAGCTCTCTATGGCAGAGACGCTGTCTTCTAGTTGTTTGTAAAGTGCCTCAGACATTTTAGGCACTTCATACATAATAATAATAAATTATCTGTTGCTGCTAACATTCACAGGGTGTTAGGCTTTTCAGCATAAATTTTGGATTTAAGGGATTAGCTCCTCTCTTTTATTGTAGAAGATTTACTGAATTTAACAAGACTTGCAAAGTGTGATCTCAGGCCCTAATCCTACAAGGAGCTTTACACAGCCAGACCCTTGCAATGCCATTGATGTTCCAAATGGGTGCAGGGATCTTCCAACACAGAGCTCCTTGAAAGATTAGGGCCTAGGTGATTAGAGCAGGGGAAAGGGAAATGGTAGTCAGGATGCTTGGGTTCTATTCTAGTTCTGCTTCTGGTTTGCAGTGTGACGTTCAGCAAGCCACTTAACCTCACTGTGTGTCAGTTTCCCTGTCTGTAAAATAGGAAGATTAATAATTCCTTACCTCAGAGTTATGTCATCAAGAGTGTTCATTAATGTTTGTAAAACACATTGAAATCTTCAGATAAAAGGTGCTATATATATGTTAAGTATAAAATTACTTTTATAACAAATTACACCCTTCATTGCCAATTTACAATTCAGTTATCAGAAGCTATATATAACTTTGTTCAGTAAAGAAGCTAGAACACAATTTTGTATTGCAGAAATAATAAATAGTAATATAAATAATATTTTAGACTGTTGTCTATAGGTCTTACTTCAGTAGCAGCACATACCCTAACAAATAGATTATTACAGAAGAATAAACAAATATAAAGAGTAGGCCAAATTGACATTTTATAGCTGATTATTTTAAATGTTTTTCCTTATAAAATCTTAATCAGTCTCTCAAACCTTGTATACAATAAGAAACAACACTTCCCACCTGTAATAGTATATGCACATATTGCATGCAGCATTTTCCTGCATTTTAACACTGCTACTCTGACAAGACTGGATAAATAAATAGTGATATTCCTAGAAAAACTGTAAGGGGGAGGGAATTAGGATTTTATTATGGACAGTAAGGCAAGTTATTACTGCTGTTGATTTCTATTTAAACTTCACTTTTTCTGTGCAAGTGATTTTACATAGCAATTTGTACTAGGGCATGAAAGCCCATATTATAAGTCTTACATGTAAAGGAACAGAGACAAGTTTACTGTGGAAACCTAATGAAGATCCCTTCAACTCTAACCTTCCCAAATACATGTATGCGTAGTCTTTCACATATTTACTGCTGCAGGTAGTCACAGCCTTAGACCCTGAAGTAAGGAAACAAATGCACTGTCCATGCTCACTATACCTCCTTTTAAACACCTGTAACTTTATTAATATAGTTCAAAACCAGATTGCTTCAAATATGGCTAAAACAGTGTCCCATTTAGGACTGCATACAAACCAAGCTTGCACTTATGCAACAAATTAGTTTTTAAATTACTCGAGTGCAGAATAAATATGTGATCCGTTGCTCAGTGGAAAAATGCCTTTTCCCTCGTGTTCCTACAGCTCCAAAATAACATTACATTCGACCATGAAATTTACCAAAATCATTGTATGTATTTACATGGGGAAGATGGACCAGAGCCCTCCAGGAACTAAAAATAGTGGTAGCAAATTCGCTCGGGTTGTAACATCTCCCGAGAGGTACAACCACCTGGAAAGGTTTGCATATAGGGATTCAAACTGGATTCTCTAGAGAAAGGACTTTCTCTACTATGCTTTCACCTTGAGAATAAATGTGCTTGCTTAGGAAAAGCTGTGTGATGCCTTATAACTGTGGGCAATTATGCTGTTCGTAGCATCTGAAGAGAAAAGCGAAGCAGGCATACTTAGGCAGTCTGACTCGCTGGGAAATTCACAGTGTAGGCAGGGAACCGTGCAGCCTCGAAATACTCCAGTCAGAAGGGAATGAGATGTGTGTCTCCGCCTGAGAGAGATGATGGCCGGGGAACCAGGACCCTAAAAGTAGATGCTCTTATAGAATCATAGAATATCAGGGTTGGAAGGGACCTCAGGAGGTCATCTAGTCCAACCCCCTGCTCAAAGCAGGACCAGTCCCCAACTAAATCTAAGTTTAATCTGGCTGGACCACGGATGGTAATATGGGTTCAGTTGCCCTGAACTGTGACAGACATCAGTGATGCGCTTTAATTATAACATGATTATCGTGCACTTAGATAATTCACAAACTATTTTGTTACAAAACTGCAAAGTTATGTATGTAGTTTTGAAAGAGGAATGGTAATGTCAATGGATGTTTTGGCCAAATCATGTATGCACATGTGCTAGGCCAGATTCATCACCAGTCCAGAAGTCATTGGAGTTATAGAAGGTATTTACTTATTTAAAAATGCTAATGGGTGCAGATCCATTTGCTCTAGCCTACCCTTTTCTGGTGCAGGCTATAATCTTGAAGTTCTATGTTCATTAACCTAGTCACATTGGCCCAGATCCTCAAAGGAATTTAGGCTTCTAGCTTCCATTGATTTCAATAGGAGTTAGGAGCCTAAATTACTTTGAAGATATGAGCCATTAACTGTAAATTGGAGCGAGTTTCTGTTGTTTACAGGGCACAGCCGAAAATCTGTTCTGCCCTGCCTAGCTTCCCCCCCCACACACATATACCCACGCCCCCAATAATATGTCATTAAAATGTGTTGTCCTTTCAATTCTACAGCAGGATTTATTCCTGATCTGACTGAATGGAACAAGTTAAGTACGTATGTGTCTATAAATTTTAGCCATAGTTCCTTCAGAGTTGTTCTCTTGATTGAAATACTGAATTAAGTGGTAAAATAAGGCAACATAATACAAACATTTCTTTGTCTTTTGGCTTCCTTCCAGCAAAACGATTGAACATGACCATAACTTTGAAGTTAATGGGATTACCCACATATTTAAAATTATACATGTGTGTAAGAGGTTTGCTGGATAGGGGTCTAAGTTAGTAGAAACGTTGCTTTGTAGTCAGCTGAGGAGGTTGAGTTTACTGAAAGATTAGGAAAAAAATGTTGTGTACATTTCTGGAAAGTTGTGTATATGGACTAAAAAGTAAAAAGAAGGACAATGAGAAAAAATCTGATTATGTTATTAGGTAAGACATCATAAGTGAAGTGTCTTATCAACATTGGCTCTGATTCTCCACCCATGTATGGCAGGGTTACACTGGTATATTTCTCCTGAAGTCAGTGGAGTTACTCCTATATGAGAGGACAGTTAGACCCACACTCTTAAACAAGGAGTTCCTTCTAGAACTCTAAAGTTAACAGCTTCTTTCAATGTATTAGTGTTGGGTGATGAGGACTGTAATGGGGCTCTGCGCTTCAGTCCTGCATAATCGTTTTTTTGCTGTTTCAGGTGATTTTGTCCGGAATCATAGGATTAACTACGTGGAAGAGACCAGTGGTACTTTTGGTATGTATCTGCTAAAATGTGTTGTAAGGGAAATGTCCCAAGATGCTCTTGGTATAACAGAGATACTGGTAAAGAGGTTAATTTCCTTCCCCTTTAAAAAATGCTGGAATTATTGAATGCTCTATCAATGCACACAAAGGGGTATATTCTTCTCTCTGTGCACACAGCTCTTGTTAGCAGTAATAGGAGTTACGGGACTATACTGAGGCCTGGTCTACACTAACCCCCCCACTTCGGACTAAGGTACGCAAATTCAGCTACGTTAATAACGTAGCTGAATTCGAAGTACCTTAGTCCAAACTTACCGCGGTCCAGACGCGGCAGGAAGGCTCCCCCGTCGATGCTGCGTACTCCGCTCGCCGAGCTGGAGTACCAGCGTCGACGGCGAGCACTTCCGGGATCGATCCGGGGCACTTCCGGGATCGATCCGGGATCGATTTATCGCGTCTTAACCAGACGCGATAAATCGAACTCAGAAAACCGATTGCTTACATCCGGACCCGGATGTAAGTGAAGACGTACCCTGAGAGAAAGCAATACTATTGTAATTTTCACAGAGCTTTTCACATTCATGTAGGTATTTCCTAATAAGAAATTATAGGTTTAGAATAACCATTCAAATCTTTGTATCCTGTGTTGTTTCCTGGCCCTACATTTTTTCCATTCTGCTTTGTCAGCACGCCAGCAGAGTATATAATTTGTCATTTGGGGATAATGCTATTGAAGTTTCCATAAAGGGAGAGGTTTCAGGACTGATCACTCAGCTGTAATATACCGGTGCCTACTACTACAGCGGAGAGGTCACCCTAAATATGACTGTCTTATATAATTTGACTTTGTTCTGCCACAGATATTTAAGAAATTAAGATATCACACTCCTTAGACAGAAGTAAATAAATGTACAGGGTATGTAAGCTGTAGCTAGATATAAACTAACTCAAGAGCTCTTTGTGTCTATGGGTCTTGACGTCTCAGGGGACTGGAAATAGGATATGAAGCCTTTCATCACTAGATTGCTGTTTCAGCTCTGTTCCAGGACAAGAGTAACCAAAAGTGCCATATGACACTTTTTTGGCGGGCTGTGTAAACTGGGGTGGTCTCAATCCAGCTCCATTGGTTGTCTAGGAAGACATGCCAAGGACTGAATAGGTATGTAGAGCGAATTACTTTCTCACATTGGTGGGACAGTGTGTAACTTGCTCTGCTGCTGTCTATGTCGTTCCAGTTCTGTGAATAAATAGAGAAGTTCAGTATCCAGGGCTCTCAATCTGGCAGTTTACACAAGCACTAAATTTCTTTAAAAATAAATATAAATGCCATCTGTCTTTAAGAATTTCAACCCCGTAAGGAGCTTGGTCTTTCTGTATCTGAAAAAAATGATTACCTCAATTGCTGTCTACTACAGCTCTTTCTTATCTCCTTCTCTTCTACTGTCTAATCCTTCTTTCATATCCTCCTTTCTATAGCTTACATGGATCATTTCTTGTTGTACCTGAGCACTGAATCAGCACATTTACCCTTTTATTTACATTCATAACAAGTACGGCTTTTCAGTATTTTTCATTTTTGTATGTGTGTATGTTTTATTGAAGTGTGATTAACACCCCCACCCCACCCAGATCCAGGACAGAAAGTTAATGGTTCAAAAAGCATCAACATTCATACCACATGGGTTCTTTAGTGCAGATGGATTGATTTCATACATTTTCAGTTTTCAAGACTTCTGTAGAATTTAGATATTTTTTTGAATTGGACACCAGTGCCATTCCAGAAATCTGAGAAATCAAGACGGTATCAGGTATATGCTTTGAATTGCCAGGGGTTGTATTGCATCACAGTTTATGTTAGCATTTGCACCATCTATGTGAAGAGATTTGGGACAGTGTGGAATAGTTATAACATTAGTTGTTGTTGGGTTAATGATGATCATTATTCTTTCTTCTATAGTTATGACAACATGAAAACCCTCTCTTATGCTCATAAGATAAAAACTTATTATCATTTTTCTTTTTATGCATAACTATGCTTTGAGCTGCTGTTTCTTCAGATAATACTCTACTATTTTAAGTGCTTTTAAAATTCTCTCTGGTTCCTGAAAAACAAGTGCTGCAGTTGTCTTGAAGCTTCCAAACCAAATGTTAAAGGTGATGAAATTGTTTAATTTGATGTAGATTAGAAGCTCTCAAATATAGTAATTAAAAATTGTCCAAAGAGCTATTTGGGCTTATTCTTTTCATATTAATAAAATAAATCTTTATTTCCTACTGACTGCTTGAATTATTCTGCTTCTGAAGTTAGTTATCACCTAGCAATATTTAGGCAATCTTATAAAGGACCACGCATTTTTCTTAACTCTCCTTTCTACTCACATGTTTAGGTAAATGTCACTGCCTCAGTGTTTTATTTGTATGTGACCAAATGAGGATAAATTTGACACAGGTTTTTTAGGCCCCATCTATACTATAAACAGAACTGTGAGGGGGACCCAGTGTGACAGGGTGGCTTGTCCTAGGGGCTGGAAAGCCTGGTGCTAAGCCAACTTGATCACAGAATGAGTCCCACCTGAGGGAAATCATGCAACTTGCCACAAAGAGCAGAAGGTGAATACAGTAATGGGAAGGAGAGCCTGGCTTAAGTGATGATAAAGAGCTGGAGTGAGAGCCAGGTAGGAAACTTGGAGCAGGAAGGAAAGCTTTCCAGGAAGGGAGGCCTGGGAAGAGACCCTGACTAACCAGAGAAGTGACTGCGAGACCTGGAAGAGATCTTAAGAGGCTGGGTAGGAAGTAGCCCAGGTTAAAACTGCAGCACAGGTAAAGGAGCACACCTACCTGGTCAGTACAGGGCCCTGGGCTAGAATCCAGCATAGAAGGTGGTACTGTGTTTCCCTACCAGCCCCAAGGAAGGAGGTGTACAAGCCCCCTGCAAAGGATATGGAGCCCATCAAGGGAGCTAAAGGCTAAGCCAAAGACAGGCTGAGGAATTGCTCAGATTGGGTGGAAGGATTTTGTTTCTGTTAAAGACATTTTTAGACTTTTAAGTTTGGCCAATGGTGACCCCAGAATGGGTAGACTTAAGATGGTAACCTGGCTGGAGGGCCGAGTTACTGACAAACTGCCACTGTGCTGGAGTGACCATTGGCAGGGGGTGCTGACCTAGGGAGAGAGATGCTATGCCATGCCTGGCCATGAGGGAATGCCTAGTGCTGAGTGAACTGATTTACACTCAGTTACAAATTTGCACCACAGTTGTCCCGTCCCCGTCCCACATTCCTCTGTTTAGATGGGAGCTGCTTGTGATCCTGAATCATGGAGATCGTGATGCAACCCAGGCTTTAGCACAGATGGGGAACATAGTAAAAAAATAAATAAAAAGGTAGCTCCTATACACACTACACCTATGTTGTAACTGCGTTCCTGGAGATGGGCCTATTTGTAGAGTAGGCAAGGCCTTCCATGGTGTATCAGTGTAGATGCTTTGGTAGTCTGAAACATACTGTGATTTTAGCTTTGAGTCTTTCAGTTCTTAGGCTCAGTCACCAAACATCTTTGCAATTCAGTTTTTAGCATTTGACGAGTAGTTTTCCTGTTTTTTGGGGGTGGGGGTGTGGGGGGGGGGGATATTTCCCCCAAAGTTGGCTGGAGATGTTGGCTTCCACAGTACTGAGTTAGGCATCGCTCACCTCTTTATGGAAACTATTCCTTCCTGTCATGAGCTCCTTCCTGCCATGAGCTCTTACATTTGACCTTTAACTGAAGTGTTCCTTTCTAAAATCACATCAGTGGCTCAACTGGTTGGGTAACTGACAAGCAATGTGGTCAACACCCATCTCTAACGCGTCACATTGGTCGCAGCAACAAGATCCTCAGTCCTTACGTGTGCTCTCTCTTGCTCTCTCTTTCCTGCTTGTGGTTAGCCAGTGGTTTTTCATCTATGGCCCATACATCACTGGGGCTTCATGCAGCACTTTCAAATGATCCCTGTAGCTGTTTGTGTCCTATTGGTGAAAGCATCTATCCATTTTCAAGCAGTGATGCATAATGTTAGTTGCAGTCCTGTTCAGGATGCTTTCTAAGACTTTTCCTTGGCTTGTCGAGCAACTACAATAAACTGCTAAAATCACACACATCTCTGCATACTCTGTGGCTGCTTTGTAACTCTTATTGTTTAAATTTTCTCTCAAGGAAAAAACAAGCCTGTCTTCAAATATATGGATGACGCTGCAATTGGAGGAATTGCAAACACATGAGAGGACAGAACCAAACTGCTAAGTGACCTGGAAAGATTAAAGCTGAAGGCAATGGAGGGAGATTCAGTAAAAATAAATAAAAAGTCCTATGCCCAGGGAGAAGAAATTAACAGTATAGATGCAAACTGGGTGGCTATAACTGCTCCAGGCAACTCCACCAAACACATTACGGTTCTTCTAAAAAGTGACTGTAAAAATGGCATTGCATGCTTCTGTATGCAGTGCCAGTCAGTGATTTCCATTTCAAATGTGCTCAGCTTTAGAGGTCCTTGATTCCCTACTCGCTCACCTGCTGGGGCAGGGGCTGCTGGAGACCTAGGGTTCCCAGGGTCTGGGGTTGTAGGACAGCCCCTCCCTGGGGACTGCTCTGGTTCACTACTCTGGAACAGCCCTGCCATGTGGACTGTCCTGGGGCTGGGGACCTTGGATTCCAGTGAGCTGGGAGTTGGGTAGCCTTGGGAGCCAGCGGGCTGGGAGTCTGAAAGCCCTGAGATCGTATATATGGCAGAGCCATCCTGGAGCTGCAGACCTTGGCAGCTTCTGACTGAATTTGACATTCTTCTTGTCAATGTCAGTTTCACTCAACAGCTGCCAGTCCCAGTTAACATATTTCATTTTGGAAACAGCATGTCAGTGTTTTTGGAGCACCTTTTGGGGGGAATTACAGTTTTAGAAACATTTGGTCTCAGTCCAATTTGGAATGCAACAAAATTTCAAAATATCAAAACGTCTTACGAACTGGAAATCTCAAGTTTTGGCCAACTCTAGTCAGCATACAAGTAAAAAAAGATATTTTTCTAATTATTTACCCTGCAAACTCAGTCTGGGTTCTGAAAGTCAACCTGGGTTCTTTCCAACTTTTGCAGTGTAACTAATAATTTGGAACAGTTTGAAATTTTTTGTTCAAAACATTTTCAATTAAAAATGTTTTTTTCCCATCAAAATAGAAATCTCTGCAAGAAGTTTTTGCTTTTGATTACATTTTCCAAGTTTGTGTTTGAAAAAAAACCAGAACTGAAACACTTTGGGGTTTGGGTATTTTTATGAAAACCTGAAAATTTGTGAAGAAAAGCTTTGATGAAATGTGTTTGAAATATTTCACAGGAACAAACATTATTTCCTGACTAGCTTTAATAATAAAGATTCTGCAGGGCAAACAATGTTCTTAGTGACATCTGTGTATCTTCATTGCCTTGAAGAGATTTGAACCAGAGGAACAGAGTGGAATTAAATAAACAATTCTGTTTATTTGATATAGACTCCACCTTTCTTACTCTTATCTATGTAGGCGCTGTGCTAACTGGAGGGAGAAGCAGTGAAAATGGAAGCTATGGACATAGGCCCCAATCCTGCAAATGCCTATGCAAGCACTTAACTTTTAAGCACATAAGTAGGAGCTCAGACTTAAGCATATGTGTAAATATTTGTAGTATTGCGGGACAGGGTGAAGTGTTTTTGTGCTCTGTGCTCATCTGGATTTAGGAAGTAAATAACTGAAAATATTACTAAATTAGTTAAGTATAAATCTGACTCCTTCCTCCTCTGCCATCCAGAACGCCTATTGATATCAAAGGGAGTTGGGTTCATATAAAAGCTGCAAGACTGATTCCTATATGCAATAATAAATATAATTTAGATGTATGACACACTAAAGTATTTTACATGTAGTTTGAACTCATTTTTATATACTCAAATCATTCCACACTAAAAAAAAAAAATACCCTTCACCAATGGATTTTAGGAGTCTGGCTACTGCATCTAAAATATGGCATAATATTGCTTTCGAAAGAAATTATTTATTTGATACTTCTAAATTAGTATTTTTTGTCTTGAGCTTTATCACAAATCTCTGTATAATCTCTCAGAGTTCCCACGGCTAATGGGAAAATTAGCAAGATTATAATATTAGTGTTTGCTGTTGCAGCTGTGTATCTGAAAGAAAATGAATACATTGACTTGTTTTCTTTAGAAGGACGTTTATTGTTTATACTGGTATAATATTTAATGATTGTGAAAGAAGCATTTTTATTTCATTTACTATCAAAGTGCTTGTTTGGGCCCTGATCCAGCAATATGTTGTGTGTGTGAAAGTCAGTGCAGCTCTATGCCGGTACAGCAGGCTACCTGTGCATGGTGAAGTGCCGGGTTATGGCCTTATCTTGTAAGTTATTTCTGTCACTTGGCCTGTTCCTGCTCTTGTTGAAGTCAGTGGCCAAACTCTCATTGACTTCAGTGAGAGCAGGACCGGCCTCATTGACTGAGCGCATTTAGATCCATCCTGTGTGTATAAGTTCTTTTTTGCTGGAAAAATCATTCAACCAAGGCTTTAATATAATGCATTTTATTTTCATATAGTCTAATTCATACAAAAGTACCACAACACTTTTCACAGCTTTGTACAATCCATACATATCTAGTACTAAAAGGATTAAGGGCAGTAGGCCAAACTGGGCATGCAGCTGATGCCAGAATTTGGCCTGCTTCTATTTTTATCACTGCAGTTCAAACTTAGTCCCATGTATTTTGACTTTTAAAATAGCTTGTTTATCTTTACTAGTGTCTTCCATATGTTAACTCTCCTTTATTCAAATAAATTTGCCATATCTGACTGCAGAGAAAGTGGTGCTACCTGGGTTTGATGCATAGCCCTACTTATCCTTGTGTACTGAGATCCAGGGTCCAATTAGCCCATATAAAGGGCTTCTTTTTTCCTTGGGTATCTGCATAGTCCAAGTTAAATTTAGCAGTAAACAGTCATAGAATAATTTGCTTGAAAATTGTAATCAATTAGCTAAGTGTCTTGGCACTTTCAAAAATTTGCTCCAACCCACGTTTAACCCAAGTCAAGTTATGGTCATGTACTAAGCCAAGAAATACTAAGAAGTGAGGGTATTTCAAATGTCTTTCTGGAACTTATCAATCAAACTTCACTATTTTCAAGATTAAACTGCTTCCTGATGCTTCTTCTCACCAAGAAATGCTCATTCATCTCCAAAAAAAATATCTTGGACACTGGTTTTTGGAGTGCAGACTTTTTGTTGTGGTGTTTTAATGCTTGCAAAATGGATGGAGCATTACAGTGGGTAATATACACCAAGCTGTGCAGGGAGCAGGAGGAAGTGAAATGGATTTGCTTCTTCTCTGGACCACCTTTGATAAACTCTTATTTCTACACGCAGGTGATTGTTAGTGAACATCATAGTTGAACTTCTAGCCATTGTAAACAGAACGCCTCACTGTCACAGATTGGATATAGTAGCTAATTTCTATAGTCATAAGAAGATTCTATGCATGTAACAAAACCCAGACCAGAGCTGTCTCCATGTAAACTAGGATTTATTGAGAAGACTTTCCAAAGTACTTGCTGGTATACTTTTTTGTACATGTGACAGAGTAAGATTTCTCTCTTTGACTGATCCTTAATTATTGGTTTTTAACTTCTGAATTTCATTACTCCTTCTGAAACTGGAAACCTGCATTTGAAACTAGGAGGAAAGGGTTAAGCTTTTACTGACCAAGATATGATGGCTCAGTTGGATTCCATGCAGAATAAGCAATTGAGTACTAATGTATCCTTGGCATTGTCTGTGTCGAAGTTAAGGTCACTGAAGACAATGAATCCTGGCGGATTCCAGTACCATGCTGAACAGTCGGTCCATTAGTTGCTCCAGGAAATTGGCATGGTTTTCATCTGAGGCCTGTAGATCACTGGGAATGTTTTTGTTTGTGAGGTGGAATATCTTCTGTGTCTGAGCTTGAAGGGGGAGATGAATACTGTTTCACCTTCTCTTTTCTCCTTTTGACCTCGTTCTGAGGTCTTTCATGGCTTGTCACCATGGACAAGTAACGGCACCCCTCAGTGCCTCAGTTTCCCCATCTATTAAGAGGGAATAATGATACTTGCCTCCCTTTGTAAAGTGTCTTAAGTGCTACTTAAGAGCTAACTATTATTATTTCTTTAAGAAACCTTAATTCTTGATTATTTTTTTTTAGACTTTTCCTTGAAGTGTATGTCATTTGTTTCTTTTTATTTTAATAAAGGCAATAGAATCTGAATGACCTCACTTTAGATGGACACATTTCACAAAAAGGGTCTTAAGTGACACAGCTTAAAAAAAAAAAGACTTCCACTTTTTTTAACTTGCTATAGATAACCCCATTTTAAGGGATAGTTTTATTTGGCATTCCACCCCCTTTTTGTGTGTGTGTGTGTGTGTGTGTGTGTATGTGGCAGCACTCTGGGTTAGATGCACAAAGGGGACTTAGACTCAGTGTTGTAATACTTAACTTTTAGGTGCCCTGCTGCCTAGTGGAATCTGCAGTCCTGAGTGAGGTGCCCAGGCTGCCTAGAGAATGCATGGGGAGAGTTAGCTGCCTAATTATGGGATTCAAAGAAGCCGATGAGCTGGGTGTGAGTTCGCCTAAGGTAGCCAATAGGAAATGCTGAAGAGAGGAGTGTCCCTAAGCCCCTAAGGGCCTGAGGTACCTAAATCCAGGCTGGAGTGAGACACCTATCTCCGCTTGAGATTCACAGCCATGAAGCCTCTCCTGGAGTAAGGTGCCTAAACCCTTTCTTGCTAAAAACAATGGGGGGTAGTGCTCTCCCCCTTGTAACTTTTAGCCCAATGGTCAGGGTACTGACCCACGATGTGCAAGACCCAGACAGACCTGCCCCAGAACACCCTATAGCCCTGTGGTTAGGGCATTCACCTGAGAAGTGGGAGACCTGTGTTTAAATCCCTATTCCACATCAGGCAGAAGGGGAAACCAAATACGTGTCTCCCACATCCTGGGTAAATGCTCTAACCACTGGGTTAAAGGTTATAAGTGAAGTGGCAGCAGCACCACCACCACCTCCTCTGGCTGTTTTGTTAGGGGCCTGATTTGTTAGGCAGCTTCTGAGCAGGTCTACTGTATCAGGACTTGCAGGTGAGGTAGGTGAGGCAATGCCTAGTTTGAGGATCCCATAGGGGCTTAGGTGGGAGCGAGGTGCCTGGACTGAAGTGGCTGTGCTTATGTCCCAGGGTCAATTTTTTAGGTGCTTAAGGGACTTTATTCCTAGAAACTTAAGAGCTTAGGGACTTTAGGAGCTTACAGGGTTAGGTGGCAGCAAAGCAGGGATTTTGAGGGTCTAAATATTGGATTTAGGCACCTAAAATGGCATTAGGTACCTAAATTCTTTTTTGGAACAAGGCATTCTTTGTAGAGTCACTTTGTTTTCTCAGTGTAGTGAGTCAGTTTTGCTTGGTGTCTGTGTGTGTTTCACATGGCAACAGTGGAGTGAAAATAGGAAAATTCAAATATAATACTATAAAAATTGGCAGGAGGTCTCAAGGGCAGGTATATTACATGGAACTACTTTTAACTCATTTATTAAATTGGCTAGGTTTCCAGTGTTCCTGTAGCAAATGGAGTTTAAAAGCATATTTTATATAAGATGTCTATGTGTTCTTTTATGTTCTCTGATTCAGTTTTGAGTTGAGGTAATTCAGGTAACCTTGATGAATGTATAGGAAGTGGGCATTGATTCAATGCAGCTCTTAGCATGAATTAGTTACAAGAAATGTTTAAATCAATTCAGTATTGGAGTGGAAAACAAATAGATGATTTTTTCTTACGTTCTTATGATGGTTTTGCAGATCAGAAGCATTGTCTGTTACGTGAATGGAGGGATTCTATTTTTGGTAGTAGAGGGGAAATAAAATATTAGAATTGAAATTCTTTTAATATGTCTGTTTCCTAGTTGTATTACATCAGATACTTTGAAGTATTTGCCCTGCAAAACAGTTTTGAAAATTGCCCGTGTTGAATAAATGGTGCTGCAAGATGTTTCCGCCTCAAATATCCTAATGAGCCAGTTGTGTTGAAATGGAATGGAACTCTACAAATCACTCTTTGCACCTGCAGGATCATCTTTCAACTAGTCCGGATGCTGGCCTTCTAGGGCTTTTAGACAATTTGCAGGAATCTACTGAAAATCTCTCTCTCCCACCAGTAGAAGGGGTGCAGGGTGAAGGCTCTGGGATAGAGTTTGGGTGCTGGGTGCAGGCTCCGGGCTGGGGCAGGGGGTGGGTGTGCAGGAGGGGTGCAGGCTCTGGGATGGAGTTTAGGGGTGGGAGGCGGTGCAAAGGGAGGGGGTGCAGGCTTTGGGAGGGAGCTTGAGGGCAGGAGGGGGTGTGTGGGAAGGAGGGAGGGAGTTTGGGGATAGGAGGGGATGCAGGGGTGAGGGCTGTGGGTCTGAGGATGAGGGGTTCATGATGCAGAAGGGGGCTCAGGGATGGAGCAGAGGATTAGGGTGTGGGGGGATGAGGGCTCGGGCTGGGGATGAGGGGTTCATGATGCAGGAGGAGGCTCAGGGCTGGGGCAGAGGATTAGGGTGTGGGGGGATGAGGGCTGGGGCTGAGGGGTTTGGGGCGTTGGAGAGGCTCGGGGCTAGGGTGGAAGGGCAGGGTAAGGGCAGCCTGTCTTCCCATTAGTGGATGGGGGACGCTAGGACCCGGGGGCAGCAGACAGCAGTTGCTGCTGGCTCTGGCAGTACAAGCAGGCAAGGGAGAGGCAGGCAGGGAGGGGGGGTCCACGGGGGGGGACGAGCGGAGGGGGGGTGGCAGGTGGAGGCCGGGGACCCATCCAACCCGCTCCCTGACTGCCCCCCCCGGACTCCTCTTACCATTCTGGCTCCACGTGTAGGCAAAACACGCTGCCCGGTGGGTTGGTTTGTGTGTTACACAGGGCTGCAGACAGAGGGAGGGGGGAGCAGGGGAGGGCTCTGGCTGCTGGAGGCCAATGGGAGCGACTCAATCGGCCCAGCCGCCCAATCAGCAGCCGCACTCTGCATGGAAGGGAGGGAGGGAGGCGAGGGAGAAAAAAACCCGGACATTTTAACCTTGTTACCAATTCCTCCCGGACGGCTATTTAGAGACGCAAAAGCCGGACATGTCGGGAAATACAGACGGATGGTAACCCTAACTAAACACCAAAGTAACCAACTATTTCTTGCAGTGCTAATAAGAGAATATTACTGTACCTATAGGTCTCTGTACTTGACCTGCAGGGCATATAGTCTGCTGCTGTACAGACTCTGAGGAAAAAGGGGTAGACAACAAGTTTTGCACAAAGTTCATGTCCAAAATAATTGACAAGGTCAGTCCTTTTTGATGAGATACCAGGGATGAAATCCTAGCCCCATTGAAGTCAATGGGAGTTTTGCCCTTGACTTCAATATAGCCAGGATTAATTCACTTAATTAGTTCACTTATTAGTTCACTATAGTTCACTTCATTATCTTTTTTCCATTGCTGTTAACTATGTTTTTCTGTTTCAGGTTAACCTGTTTGTTTTGCTGTCTGTCGTCTGTGTTCTCTTGAACCTGGCTGGATTTATCCTAGGATGTCAAGGTGCTCAGTTTGTGTCCAGTGTACCAAGATGTGACCTGGTGAGCAGACTTGGTAACTCCGTGTTCTTCTTGACTACATGTCAAGTACTGCAACTGGCATTGCTGGGTTCCTAAGTGTGATTAATCTATGCAGCAAATCAAGATGTTGTGAAGTGCAACCACAGAATAGCAAAAATAAAAATAATACATATTGATTTAGGCTTTGATTCAGCAAAACACTTAAGCATGTGCTTAACTTTAAGCATGTGACATATTTCCTTATACCATGGAATAAAGCCATTACAAGTGAGATTAATGCATGCAGCAACTTACAAGCATTTCACAGAGTCTAAACACTAAATACGTTCTTATAAAACATACCTATTTTGACGAAAACTAACATACAGGTGAGCTGGTTTGGTTTCCAGCTGTGAGTTTGTCAGTTCTTAGCCAGCACCTATGGCCTCGGCCAGAGCTGGCACTTGGTTTACCAGTGTCACAATATCACTGGGTAGAGCTCTTTAAAACTAGTTTAAAATAAATAAAATTGGCTATTGAAAAGTGTCGGACACAAATCTTAATAACTATAGGACATGGGGAAATATTATTTTACAGTGTGTTATTGAAACAGTCATTGCATTGGCCACATCAGGAGCTTCCATGCATGCATACAGGGCTGGCTCCAGGCACCACCCGACCAAGCACATGCTTGGGGCGGCACCTTGTAAGGGGCGGCCAATCTTGGGGTGGTGGGGCGGCGCTCGGGTTTTTTTGTTTGTTTGTTTGTTTTTGTTTCGGTGGGGCGGCGCCTGGGGTATTTTGGGTTTTTTTGTTTCGGCGGCGCGGCACTCAGGATTTTTTGTTGTTGTTTTTGGTTCAGCAGGGTGGCGCTGGGGGGGGGTTGGTTTTGGTTCGGCGGGGTGGCGCTGGGGGTCTTTTTTGTTTGTTTTTGGTTCGGCGGGGCGGCACTGGGGTTGGTTTTTTTGTTTTGGTTCGGTGGGGCGGCGCTCGGGGGGGTTGTTTTTGGTTCAGCGGGGCGGCGCTGGGGGGGGGGTCTTACGGCGGGGGTTTTTTTTTTTTTTTTGCTTGGGGCAGCAAAAAAGTTAGAGCCGGCCCTGTATGCATATGATCCAAGTTCAAGCTGTTGGTCCCTGCTGGTTGTGCTGAGGAGGCACTGTGCTCAGTCCTTAGGCAATAGGATGTCCCTTGCTCTTTAGCAAACCTCTGTGGCTGGCTCAGAAGTGGCTTTCTTGGACACAGTAGGAGCCATGTCCTGCCTTTCACAGCCTGAAGTACAAGTTGATTCAACATGGAGCTGGTCAGTCACATTTAGAAGAGAGTGTGGGACGGAATCCCAGAGATACCTCTGCCTCCGAAATGTTGGTGAACAGAATCCTGACAGGCTGATATACTGATTTCATATAGTGGATAACAGCGTGATTGTGATAAAGGGTTTGTTTTATTATCTGGAGAGGATAAGCAGTCTGAGAAGCATGAAAGAGCAATCAGGCCTAATTCTTATAAACTAGGAAAATCATATTTAATTAAGATGACGTACAAGACAGCGTTCTTTTTTCAGTCCATTACACTTAGTAGAACTCATGAAAATAAAATATTAAAAGGTGCGACCAAATAAACTACATATTAATAATTGACTTGTTTTACCAGATATTCAGAACAATGACTATAAAAGAGGGGAGCATTCTGTAGAAAGAGGGGGAGAAGGCAAAAGAGCTCTCAGTAATGTAAAGAAACAGCAAAATGATTTAAACTAAACTGAAGTGTATGGGATAGTGGAGATCCCACAGATTTGATAGATGTTGATATGTTGGGGCTTATAAGTCTTTGATTCCCCATCCCCTAGATTTTATTATTAACATATAATCCTTTGCTTCACAGGAAGCCAATGCAGCTTCCAGAACATATCAGTTGGAGTAATGGTATCAGATTCTGGTGCTTACAAGCAGTTTGGCGGTCAAAGTCTGCACAAGCCCCAACCTATTGAGAGATATATTGCGGAGGAGAATAATAATTCAGACAAGAAATTTTAAATGCTTTATTGAGAATCTCAGTGCTCATCTCTTCAAGAAACCATAGGCTGCAGCTCAGAAAAGTCCTGGACATATGATAACTATATGATCTGGTACACATGGGGAAATACGTCCAAAGTTGTGACTGGGGAGAGTTAATCAGTTAATTAAAAGCATTGAAGAGACCTGCCTCTTCTACTTGGAAATTGAGGTGACGACATGAACCTGAAAGTTCCAAACACAATTATGGAGCATAGGTATAGTCTTACCGGGTTGTCAAGGAAAGAAATATTGTTCTGGGTGCCAGAAACATTTATTATTGGTGTAGTATTGTGCTAATGACCGCCCAATGGGAGCATATACTAGAGATACAAAATATGGTACATGTTAGGTTTAAAAAAAAGGCTAGCTGCTCCAAAAGTAAACCTGGTAGTGTAGAATCAAAGGAGATCATTCAGATATTGATGTCATTGTGAAGAATAAGACTGTGATTAAATATAAAGTAAATTCAAAAGACTTCATTGATAAATTCAAAGATTCGTTTAGATAAGAGAGAAACAAATATATCTAATGTGACGGTAATGGAACAGATAAATTACTGGCATACTGAACTATGCAAATTTGATTTTGTATACATATGATTAGGTCAGTCAGATATATTGTGGAGCATATCCAGCTGTGTATTAGACATCAAGATCTGTTGTGTGAAATTGCTCTGTAAATTAAATCATAATTCACATTATTTTTTTTCCTGTTAAAGGTGGACCTAGGTGAAAGCAAGATTTGTTTCTGTTGTGAAGAATTTCACCCAGCCAAATGCACAGAGAAAGAGAATGCATTGAAGCTGTACCCAGTCCAGTCATGTAGCGCTGTTCACCTTCTACTCAAGGTACTGTGAAAGCAACACCAAAGAACTAATGCTTTGAGAATCTTTACATCACAGGGAGAAAATACAGTATTAGTGTGTTGCTCTTTGCCATGCAGCAATTCCCATTGAGTTCTAGCCCATTTCCATGCCCAGAAACTGCTTCTGGCTCCAGTGTAGTTTGTTCTTGATCTGCAGACTATGCTGCTGACAAGTACCTCTTCCTCTTTCCTGGTTCTTGGCCTAGTTAGGAAAGCATGCGAGTTCCTGTCCCAAGGAACGAGGGAAGGGTTCCCACAGCAAGTTGGTGAGGAGGGTCAGAACTCCTGCTTGGAGAAGATTTGACCCTCTTTTCAGCAACCTGAAACTCCTCTGATTTCCCCCTCTCCTTCATTCTGGGCCCCCTAGTGGATCCTAGGGCTGCTTTCAACTATCTGAAAGGGGGTTCCAAAGAGGATGGATCTAGACTGTTCTCAGTAGTAGCAGATGACAGAACAAGGAGTAATGGTCTCAAGTTGCAGTGGGGGAGGTTTAGGTTGGATATTAGGAAAAACTTTTTCACTAGGAGGGTGGTGAAGCACTGGAATGGGTTGCCTAGGGAGGTGGTGGAATCTCCTTCCTTAGAGGTTTTTAAGGTCAGGCTTGACAAAGCCCGGGCTGGGATGATTTAGTTGGGGATTGGTCCTGCTTTGAGCAAGGGGTTGGACTAGATGACCTCCTGAGGTCCCTTACAACCTTGATATTCTATGATTCTATGATTCAAATAAACCCTTAGAAATTAGCCAGATCCCACAGATCATCTGGAAGATTGAGTCAAAATATAGATTGTAAAGATTATTACTGTTATCCTCCTCCTTCTCCCTCGCCTTTCGCAGATGTTTGATGTATTACTTTCATAATCTTTTTGCTCTTCAGAAAGTTCTCTTTGCTCTGTGTGCCCTCAACGCTCTGACAACCACAGTATGCTTGGTAGCAGCTGCCCTGCGTTACTTGCAGATATTTGCAACAAGAAGATCCTGCATAGTAAGTGAGTGCAAGGCACTATCTAATAAAATACAGCAGTAATGATCATAGAGCTGCAGAACCAGTAGCCAGATCTTCTGTATAATCTAGTCATGCTTATTTGTACATTATACCAGCGTAGAGAAGTTTGTTGGTTAACAGAGATTGTGTTTGATTAGGATGAATCTCAGGTGTCTGTAGAGGAAATTGAAGAACAAGGCCACATTTCTGATCCTGAGGACTTTGTACCACCTGTGCCACCTCCATCATATTTTGCTACATTCTACTCTTGCACACCCAGAATGAATCGCAGGTAAAAAGCACGAAACCATCGTCTTTTCTACGTGTCTCTTACAGCAGGGGTTCTCAACCTTTTTCTTTCTGAGCCGCACCCCTGCCGCCCAAACATGCTATAAAAACTCCAGGGCCCAGCGGAGGGCGAGGGGGCTCAGGGCTCCTGGCTTAAGCCACCAGGTGTGTGGGAGCCTTCGGGCTTCAGCCACAGAGTGGGTGGCTCGGGGTGCCAGACTGCAGGCCATGGGGGAGGGGGCATCTCTGGGCTCCGGGCTTCAGCCCCATGGCTCCACTCCCAACTTTAGCCCCGCAGGGAGCCCCATGGCTCTGGCTTCAGTCCCATGGAGAGCGCTGGGGTTAGGGGCTCTGGGCTTCAGCCCCACAGCTCCACTCCTTATTTCAGCCCCACATGAGCAACAGGGCTTGGGGCACTGGTCTTCAGCACCATGCCTCCTCTCCTGGCTTCAGTTTTGCTGGGGCACCGGGGGTGCGGGGTTTTAGCCCTGCGGGGAATGCTGAGGCTCGGGCCTTCCCGTGGCTCTGCTCCCAGTTTCAGCCCCATGGGGGCACCGGGGCTTTAGACGCACTGGGGCTCGGAGTGCTGGACTTCAACCCTATGGCTCCTCTCCTAGCTTCAGCCCCACGGGGAGTGCTAGGGCTTGGGGCTTCAGCCCCGTGGCTCTGGCTTCAGCCCCATTGGGGGCGCCATGCTCGGGACTCTAGCGCCAGGGGGAGCGCTGAGGCTCGGGGCTTCCCGCGGCTCTGCTCATGGTTTCAGCCCCACGGGGACACTGGGGCACTGGCTTCAGCCATGGGGCCCTGCAGTCCCCTCAAACTGGCTGGGGGCCTGCAGACCCTTGGTTGAGAAACACTGTCTTATGGAGCACTGCTTAACCTCATCTTCTCAAAGACATTTCTTGCTGTAACTCACTGTACAGTACTGCCATGCTTTTGAAAGGATGGATGATGTAGGGCAATATAGCTATTGTAATTCCAGCTTGGCCTGAGGGTATAAATTTGCAGTTTTCACCTAAGCGCCTGCAGGAGCTTGTCTCAAAGTAAGAGAAATACTGTAACTTGACATTATTGAGAACATCTGTGATGATGTAAGGACTCTTAATTGAGCCAGGCCAGATTGAGGGCTAGATCCAACTGCTTTGCACCACTCCTGACACACAGAGTAGCCTTAAAGACAGCTCAGCTAGGTCAGCATTGATATCCACCCTCATCTTGTGCAGGGAATGTGACTAGGGAAAAGTGCCCTTGTGTTCTGGAGATCTCTGGCTGCCAGAACTGTACTCGTTGGGGGGTCACTGCAGCTGGTATATCCTAAAGTAGCCCTAAGACCTCTTCACTGCAGAATTAACTAGCATGATTGACACCCAGGCCTGAGTACCTGGGTTAGCCTAGCCTGGGTGTGAGCTACACTGCAAAGCCCTACCTACGTTACTGGGCCCACACTGGTTCTGCATTCACTTGTTTGTCTCTAAGACTTCTGGGGTGATAGCTCATAGCTTTCAGTGCTGCAGTAAGAGGAATCACTCCATTCTCGCTAATGAATTGTGGGAGAACGTGTCTGTCCTTCTGGGCCCATGGATGGAATTGTGTGAAGGCTTAGGAGGGCTATCAGCACAAGAGTGGTTTAGACTGCATCCTCACTGCACAGTGGGCGGTTACCAGCCCCAGTGAAAGCAGCATTTGGGCTTTAGCCTATAGCTTCAGATGAGCCAGCTAGCCCAGAATAAAAGCACCACCAAACTTGGGAGAAAGGGTTTTTTGTGTGGATAGGACGGGGTTAGGGGCAAATCCTGCGTAAAAGCCTAGCTTAACTCTGCTATGAAGACTTACCCTAAATTGACTGGACCAGAGCCTGGCAGCGTGAGGATCAGAGAGTTGCAAAGGTACCAATGTTGCCCCTTTCCCAAGATGTGCCAGGCACCAAATGGACAATCCTGAGGATCTGTGAGGACAGCATGGCCTGAGGCCTACTGTAGGCCATAGAGATAGAGATTAGTCATTTCAGTTCAGTGGAGGGCTTCGCATTTTATTGCCTGCAAAGCACTTTTCCCAAGCACGAAGAGAGGATTTCAGTTTCCAGGGCTGCCAAACTGAGATAAAGAGACAATCTCTGCCCTGGAGGGTTTATAATATAAAAGACTCAAACAGACAAAGGGGACACAGATCTAACATACAGTCAAAAGAACATGATGTGGAACAGGCACATCCTTGTGTTAGATACATATTTTATTGTTGTTGCACTTTTTTGTTGGTTTAATTATTTATTGGGGGTAGAGGTAGGGTGAGGGGAAATAGCAGACATGGAGGAGTTAGTACCAGAGAGTAGGAGAAGGAAGGAAGGAGGAGATGAACAATCGTACCTCATCACTGCCTACCCGTGTTCATTAGGCAGGGTTTAGAAGGCATTACAGCAGAAGTGAGTCTTAAGGAGGATAAAGTAATAGCTGTGTGGCTTTTACCAGGGAGTTTTCACAATGGGTAAAGGTCGGAAGGAGAAAATAGGAAGTACGTTAGCTTCAGACCCATAACAATATAAGTTGTCATTTTCAAAAAAGTGTGTTAAAAATCATGTAGTAAATCCAGCAAGTTTCAGTTTTGTTTGTAGGTTTCCACCCTAGAGACCAGTTTATGCTTCTTGTTGTAGGATTGGGGTCATAATCTCGCTGTGCCTCAGTTCCCTTTCTGTAAAATGGGGACAATAATACTTCCATTCTCCCACCCTTTGTCGTCTTAGATAGTAAGCTCTTCAGGGCAAGAGCTGTCTCTCTGTACATACAGCACCTACTACAATGGGGCACAATGTTATTTGAGGCCTGTAGCCATTACTGTAATACAAATACAGTAACTCCTCACTTAAGGTTGTAGTTATGTTCCTGAAAAATGCAACTTTAAGTGAAATGATGTTAAGCGAATCCAATTTCCTCATATGAATTCATGTAAATGGGGGGGGGGGTTAGGTTCCAGGGAAATTTTTTTCACCAGACAAAAAACTATATATTATATAGATATACACACAGTATACGTTTTAAACAAACAATTTAATACTGTTCACAGCTATGATGATTGTGAAGCTTGGTTGAGGTGGTGAAATTAGAGGGTGGAAGAGGGAGGGATATTTCCCAGGGAATGTCTTGTTGCTAAATAATGAACCAGCACTCGGCTGAGCCCTCAAGGGTTAACACATTGTTGTTAATGTGGCCTCTCACACAAGGCAGCACGAACACGAGGGAGGGGAGACAGCATAGCAGACAGAGACAGACACACACCTTGTGTGTGGGAGAGAGAGAGAGATGCACACTGCCCCTTTAAGTAAGCTGACCCCAGGGGTGAAAGTAACTTAAAGGACTTACTGGTACGCTGGAGTCCTGAGCGGGGGTGTGGCCTCAACCGGAAGAGGCGGGGCATTTCAAGATTTAAAGACCCGGGGGCTCCGGCTGTGACCGGGAGCACCAGGGCCTTTAAATCACCCCAGAGCTACCAGCTGCAGAGAGGGGTGAATTAAAGGGCCCAGAGCTCCGGGCCCTTTAAATCACCGCGGGAGCCCGGCTGCAGGAGCTCTGGCGGGGATTTAAAGGGCCCAGGGCTCCCCACAATGGCAGGAGAACCGGGCCCTTTAAATCCCCGCCCGAACCCGGCTGCCGGAGCTCCGGCGGCGCTTTAAAGGGCCCGGGGCTCCCCGCAGCGGCTGGAGCCCTGGGCCCTTTAAATCACCGCCGCAGAAGCCGGTCCAGTTCGGCACGGCGTACTGGCTCTTGCCGGTACGCCGTACCAGACCAGACCGGCTTACTTTCACCTCTGGCTGACCCACTCTGAAGTGCATTGTCTTTTTAAGTGGATCAGGAAGTTGAGACAGCAGCTGCTGCCACAGGCTCTCTCTGTCTCCGTCCGTGTCCCCTCCCTGCTCTATATGGAGAAGGGGTAAGCGGGGTGCAGGAGCAGGGGGGAGGGGGACACCCTGACATTAGCCCCCCCCTTTCCCCCCCTGCACAGCAAGCAGGAGTCTCTGGGAGCAGCTCCAAGGCAGAGGGCAGGAGCAGCACATGGCAGTGGGGGGAGGGACAGCTGACCTGCCCGGCAATTGATAGCCTGCTGGGCGGCTGCAGCACAGGGAACTTAGGGGAGCGGGGAGCTGATAGGGGGGCTGCCGATCCACCTTGGTTTCAAGCCCCCACCAGCTAGCTTCAATGGGCTGCTCTTCCTGCGAGCAGTGGACAAAGCAGGCGGCTGCCAAACGACGTTAGAAGGAGCATTGCATAACTTTAAACGAGCATGTTCCCCAATTGATCAGCCTCGTAACAACAAAACAACGTTAACCGGGACGACTTTAAGTGAGAAGTTACTGTAATAGATATCATAGATGTTTCAAAAAAAACCACCCGTGAATATTTGTAATAGTCACAGATTTAGAATATGGAAGAAATTCCTCACCAAATTACACCAGTTTGGTCACAGTATGGCACTAAAGGATAGAGAACTGCTGGAGATGTTGTCTGTGAGATGATAGATATAACCAAGGCCGTGACCCTTGTAGCTATTAAAGATCCTATGGGATGATCCCGTGTACTTTTCACAAGTGTGTGTATATTAACTCTTGTGTCTTAGGCAAAAGCAAACTAGGTTAATTACATTCTGAGAGGAAATTAGGGCAGGCCCTAAAATAGCAGTTTCTGGCACCTGTATTCAGTTGAACACTTCCAGTAAAGCTTCAGATCCTTCAGTCCCAGAATTGTGAGGTTTTATTTTTTGTAATTCTACAGTAAGGACTTTCATTAGGTAAATAAAATATTCTTATTGCTATTAATCTGTTCTAGAGATGGGCTTCAGGCTAGCAGAAAATGGAAATGTAATTTCATGACTTGCTGATGAAAAGGGTGATTCTGTGGTGTTACGCGGGCTGTGTTCAGTTATGGTGCATTTTTGATGGTGTAGTGAGCTCAGAAGAAGAAAGCAACAGACAGATTTAATTTCCTCTCTTGGGAGACTGGGAAACATGACTCACCCTAGATCAGATCCACAGTGTCCAGCAATGTGTGATTTAGATTTGACCTGACCTTTTCTCCTCCATTACCCTGTCCCTCCCCCTGCTTGTGTATTGAATGCCAAGCAGGCTCAGTGACCTGCTTTATCCTATCCTGGAACTACAGTGGGTTCAGCTTCCAAAATCAGATCAGCATTGTTCAGAAGTGAATAGATCAGGAGCTACCTCCAGGCGATAGAAATGCCATCAGTGAAGCACATTTGGGGAACTTCCAAAACAGAGATACCTCTAGTATAAAGGAAACATTGCAGAGACCAAAATGCATGCCAAGAACACATTTGGAATGAGCACACATCCTCCTCCACCCTTCAAATTGCAGAGCCAAATCCATTGTTTTCGAAGCCAGTGGATTTTTGTTTGTTTGTACATCCATGCGATGTGCTCTCCCTGAAACCTTTTAAATTTCTTATTTAATGCCAGACACAGACAACAAACTAGCATTACAGATGCGGTATGTTTTACTCCTACCTGTAATCTTGTTGTCTTACAAGGAAGCAGACATAGTAATTAAGTAATTTTTCAAGATTAGTATAATAGCAGTAACTGTTCTAGATTAGATGGGACCTTCCACAGGAAGAATATGGTAGAAAGGAAACATCCAGATGATATGTTTCTGGGTGCGCACTTAGGGGCTGGAGGGAGTTCTTGCTCATGAGGCCATTAACTCCATTGATGTTTGGCTTTAAATTTTATTTGGGGGTTGGAGGGATTCCCCACAATGAAGATCAAGTTATTAAAAAAAAAAAAAAACCAACCCTCATGATATTAAAAACCCGTCATGCATTTTCAAACCTCAGTCCACGTCCTGGTGACTGATGTTTTTATGGTCACTGGACTTGCCACCATCATCAAATCTAAAGAGATTCTGGGAAGTCAATGTCCCAGTGACATGGTTGAACTGAGAGTATGACAACGCCACCCTCAAGTTTGGTTTTGCAGCTCTTGAACCTCCAGCCAGCATGAGTTAAAGGTCACTACAGAGATGACAGTCCCTGGCTTTTTAGAGTAGTGGTTCTCAACCTTTCCAGATTACTGTATACCTTTCAGGAGTCTGATTTGTCTTGCATACCCCAAGTTTTACCTCACTTAAAAACTACTTGCTTACAAAATCAGACATAAAAATACAAAAGTGTCACAGCACACTATGACTGAAAAATTGCTTACTTTCTCATTTTTACTATATAATTATAAAATACATTGATTGGAATATAAATACTGTACTTACATTTCAGTGTGATACTTGAACCTGTTTTTCACTTGTGAGCCTTGTCTGAAGCCCAAGCCCTGCTACCTGGGGCTAAAGCATGTCACTTAGCTTCGCGTGGCCTCCTGTGGTGTGGGGCCCCAGGCAGTTGCCCTGTTTGCCACTCCCTAATGACAGCCCTGCACTTGTGACGCACCCCCTAAACCCATCCCATGACCCCTCCTGAGAGCTGCATCCCCAGGTTAAGCAACACTGATCTAGATAGGTTGAGTACTCCCTGGAAGACCTCTGATTACCCCTGGTTGAGAACCTCTGACCTATGGTGCTTTAGTCAACAGCCATGCTCTAAGAGGAAAGCATATAACCATGGCAGTAGAATCCACAAACTTATAAATGAGGCAAAGAATTGCTTGAAATGGATGGCACTTGGCCACTGCATGAACAATGATGTTCTCCCAGAAAATGAGATGAGACTCATCTTGGAGAAAGCTCAAACATTCAGTGAAGCAGTTGAAGATGTGGAGAAGGCACACAGAAAAGAGAATGGAAGCACAGAATGGTCTGGCAGCACCCAGTCACTCCATCATTATTTGCTAGAGCTTGTTTAGAGCTCTTCTCACTCTGCTCCTCTCCCCCCAGGAGCACAGGAAAAAGGGGAGCTCCAGAATGCCTCTCACACACCTATTTGGACACCCCAACCCTCAATCTCTGAGCTCTGTGTCTAGGGCATGAATTGAGACTGCTTGTTCTCAATTCCCCACCCTGGTTTTGGGTGTTAGGCTCTGGCATGCACTGATGGTGTCTATTCTGCATTCCTCACCCTGATCTCCGTGCTTGTGGCATTCACAAAGCATGGCCATTCTCGGGGACTTACCAATGTGTCTGTGGTATCTGAACCGAACAGCCCCTCTTTGGTCTCAGGCTTGTTTGCCTGAGTCATGCTCATTCTCAGCCCCCCTTGTTTGCCTGTAATATGGAACAAGTTGACTCGGTCTCAACTCCCCTCTGTCTTAGCACTAAGGGACTTAGGTGTTATCCTGACATTTGTGCTGCCCCAAAATCATAGTTAAATAAAGTGGAACAGCTCCAACAGGAAAGACTGAGGACACTTCCTGTTCAAATGAAATGCCTTTGCCCACATGTAATTTAGCTTCGCATGGCCCCCTGTGGCATGGGGCCCTGAGCAATTGCAGTGCTACTACCAGCACTGCACTTGCAACCCCCATAAACCTAGCCCGTGATTCCTCACTGGAGACTGCAACCCCCAGGTTGAGAAACACTGATCTAGATGAGTTGAGTACCCCCTGGAAGACCTCTGAATACCCCCAGGGGTACACGTACCCCTGGCTGAGAGCCACTGTTTTAGAGGAAGGAGATGACAAAGGTTCCAAACCTTTTTGCTCTAAAGCCACAACCAATAGAGAACTATGTCATAGTCTGGGAGCAGTGTACCAGCCCTAATGACCATGGGGTTCCCATATAAAAAAAGTGCTGGGGCCAGTACACTATTATTTTTCTACCCTCGTGTAGTCCCTACTCAGAAAGCTACCCCAACGCCTGCCTTGTGATTTTTAGCATAAGATTTTACTGCAAATGAACATCTTAATCTGTAAATGTCTTCCACCTTTGATGCTCTCACTGAGATAGTCTGATGGCTTCTCCACCTCACTAAAATCTTGGGGCAAGTCCTGTGACGATAGGCATTTGTACTGTGATGCAGATGCTGGTAAAGGAGAATAGAAGGAATCTCTCTTGATGGACAGGGAAATATTGCCTAGAATAGAAGGTTAGATGAATAGTGATCCTAGTTCCTCACTTAAACTGATACAAATTCCATGAGTCACTACTACCTGAATTCCTCTCACCACCATAAAAATAGAGCATGGAAATAAAAAATCATGAACAAACTAAAAAACAAACAGACAGAACCTGCCCCCCAGCATTCATGGGAACTGCTTAGTATTAAACAGAGGAACTCTTTTTTTAAATGCTTTTTTAATCCTATGTCTCCAAGTAAAACTTTACATAATGTTGAATCCAAGACTCTATATTAACAAACACAATAGGAGCACCTTCGCTAGGTAAAATTAGATTAGTTTCAGAATAAAACTGAAAGGTTCAGTAACGCCTTTCTTTACACAAAGTAAATGTACAGGGGGGACACATGTTCCATTATCATGGGTGATATTAAAATAAACGTACCCAGATTCAGTGTACATATGGAATACCTGAGAATTACCCAGAGATCATGTAAAATGAGCCTAATGACAACTCTCTATTTTTAGGGATGGCTGCAGTAGTTTGGTTAAAATGAGAACCAGCTTGAACTTCATGCTTTTCCCCAAAGTGAACTGATCCCAAACTTTTTTAGTTTTATAAAGGTTTGGTGAAGGAGTCACCTTGCTTTTCTTTCCCTGCTTCCCACTCCATCTCCTTGACCACGAACCTTCCCCAACTGATTCCTAAATTTCTTTCTCATCCCATGTTGCAAGCAGCTGACTATGTTCCTCTTTTCCCCTCTGCAATTCTTTTTAAGCATTTCCATTCCTGCTCCAGTTCGTCTGGATTTCCTCAATAACACTTTCACAGACATTTCTCATCCCCCACCTGTTCCACAACTCACTGCCGCCCCCCTCCCAACAGGCTCCCAAAATTTAGGGCAAAATGTGTCAAACATACAGAATATTTCTCTGCCATAGACAGCTAAACAGCTGAAGCCACAAAGTTTGGACTGGATCTGGACTTGGGGGCTCTGGTTTTGTTTTAGGCACAAACTCTATTGTCCACACACCGTATAGGGGATGCTTGTTGAATTCTTTTTTTTTGGTGAGCTATTGCATGCAATATAAAATTATGTTCCCACAATCTGGAAATAGAAAATGTGAACAGCAGTTGGAGGTCAGTGAAAATGCGGGTTTTAGTGGAGATTTCAAAACCCAGTGACTCTCAAAGTCAGTCCTTGTGAGGAAACCAGCCGTTGAGATGTCAATCACTAGTTTTTGTTTATTCAGATGTTAAATATGGCAGGATAATAACATGCAATCAAAAGTAACATTTACAACAACAGACTCAGCAGACATAGAAAACAGAGCTCCACTCCCTTATCCTGGCTTAGATATCTCTAAGGGAAATGTAGGAGGGAAGGGCTGATCGAGATTTCTGTTGTACTTTTGGGTTACTGGGATCTCCTTGCATCAAAGACTCAACAGTGAACTAATAGGATTCATCAATCATATCTGTGTCTACTCACTGACTATAAAGTGTCAGGGCCCAACTTTTCAAAAGTAGACTCTAAGCTTGGTGCCAGTTTTTGTGTGCCTGTATTTAGACATCTAAGGCATGTGGTCATGAGCACCTTAAGAGTTGCTGAACTCCCATTGACTTCAGTTAGAATTAAATTCAGATCACAGATATCTAATTTTGGCTGCCCCCATTTTTGGATGTCCAACCTGAGAGGATTATTTTTGAATGTTTGGACCCAAAACTCTCATAGCTGCATGAACTGGATTCAATATTAAACTGAGAGGGATTCTCTTGGGGGCAGTCTCTTCTTTGGCTGTTTCAAAGTCCTTGTGAAGATTCTGAGACATTAGTTTCCCATGGCATTCTGGAAAAATCTCTTGCTGGTCTCTGAGTTCATTAACTTTTACTGTGAGCCTGCACAGCAGAACCAATGAAATTCTCTAGCTAATCATATCTTTTTGCAGGTATAAAGCTGCATGAAGGAGGAGAATAATACAAAATTATTTTTCCTAGGATGCTTGGATCGGATGCTATTCCATTACCACATATTTATGGAGCTAGAATTAAAGGAGTTGAAGTGTTCTGTCCTTTGGATCCCCCTCCTCCATATGAAGCTGTGGTGAGCCAGATCAGTCGTGAGCAGGTATAGTCCATGGGATTCTAGCAACCTAACTTTCTTTACTACAGAGATAAGATTGAACTGAGAGCTAGACGAACTGAATTTGTACATCTAGTAGTTCTCTATTTGAGAACAGCAGGATAGTAACTTTGGGTTACATAATCTTGTATCACTGCAAACATCAGTAGGTAAAGTCTACCAGACTCACTTTTGCAGATAGTGGGAAATCCAGCAGAGACATTTCCCTCATTTGGATTCTTAAGCATTTGTGGGGGGCATTTTTTAAGAGCAAGTAAAACTGGATACAACTTTCAAATGGATCATTCCTAAACATAAATCCATTAGCCTTTCACATATTTCTCCTCATTGCTGTTAGCATATTTGCTAGCGACAGCAGCTGTTTTCATGTAAAGCAGGGTATGCTGCTCACAGCCCTCCTCATCTTATAATGAAACAAAGTCCACATCTTCTTGTAGCTCCTTTTTAGGTCAATATAACTCTGCAGCCATTCGTGGCGGTCTTCTGTAATGTGAGCACCAGGCTAAGGAAAGGATTTGCCTTGTGGAGGAGTGAATTAAACTGATCTTGGAGTGTTGAGCACTAGTAATTGAATGTGATTGTTCCTGACACTTGTACAACTACTTGTGCAAATAGTGATTGGCAAACAGAACTACTGGTCCTCTGCTTGTACATGCAGAGTACAGCAGAAACAGTGAAGTCATGGCTGGAGAGGGGCAGAAGTGGAGGTGGGAGTTCGAGCTCTGCTGCGTGATCCCACTTTCCCCAGAGCCTTTGGAGGCCCTTCCGCAGTGTTGTAGCACCATGGGGTTTCTGGGGGGTGAAGTGGGGAAGAGCTGCTCTCCACAGCATTCCCTCTCACTAATTAGGGGATACTAATGGTTGCCACTGCTTGAAACAGTAGTAACTCAGGTTCCATACCAGCAACCTTCTCACTAAGGAATTGTATGCACAAGCACGGCAGTATACCCAGAGGAAAGGGGCCTAAAGGGTAGCATGGTGGGACAGCTCCTCAGTGGGAATGGGTAGTCTTTTCCCTGGAGATCTGTGGGGCTGGGAGTCCTCACCCCACAGCCAACATGGGAAACCTCACCTGGCCCGGACACGGAAAGGATTGACAGATTGATAGTTCTATGACTCACTGCTGCCCTAAATTCTTCTCACATGAAAATGTTTCAAGGAAGCTCTGCAAGGTATAATCTAGTCCTAAAACAGCTGTATAATAATATTGTCTGAACTGGACAATGGATGTCATTTGTAGAAATGTATCAGTCTGGTTGTTGCAGAGGAATACGTACATACAGTATGTGATTATTTTTCTAAAGCATTGCTGTGTACTGTTAAGCTGTTGTGGTTTCACTGTGGTAGATGCTGCTGTCTCTACATGGTAAATGTTTGTAAAGTGCAAAGTGAACTTTTCAAAGGAAAGAGATTAATAATTTTTACTATTGCTAATTTTGTATGCCAGGGAGGTGCATTCCAAATTCCAGATGTGGCAGAAGCTGTCGTTGGGCCACCACAACCAAACGATACACAAGTCTCTCAAGGTAACTTAGACTGATAGAACCTTTTTAAGTAATCCAAACTATCCAGCCCAGAGTTTCACATCAAAACTAATTGAACACAGCCACCGCAATATCTTGCTATGTGCTTATTGCTTTGAGGATGGGCACAGATTTACAAGCCTACAGATATAGAATGGCACATAAAAAATTAATATTCTTTAAAATGTAGGCAAGTTAGCTGTTATCCACACACTAGAGGGTGAGCCAGGATTAGCAATTGAATTAGAGAGCAATGTGGTGGAAAAGCATTTTCCTTTTTTATAAATATCTAGCCTCGGTGTTCCCCTGTCTGTGCCATGGCATGGGTGGTGTCCGGATACTGCTGTGGTATGTATAGCCCATTGTGGCTCATTACAGTGCAGTGTCTCTAAACTGGGACTTCCTCTTTGGCTTGGTCTGCACTGAAAAAATTACCCATTGCTGACAATGAGCATGAGCAAGGGGTGCAGTTGAACATGGCTGGACCACCAGTATAGGCCAGGACAAGCTCTATTTAACATTGTTTTAGAAAACCAGGGTTGAGAGTTGTTCTAAGTAGGGTTTAACCTTGTTTTACTAAATCAACTCTGGATGTGGTCTGTCTTGGTCTAACTTGCAGTTAAACCACATTCAGTACCAGTTCATCTATACCCCTTGCTGACATCCATTCAGCAGTGGGAATTAGAGGACTGGAAGGGACCTCGAGAGGTCTTCTAGTCCAGTCCCCTGCACTCAAGGCAGGACTAAGTATTATCTAGACATAAATGTACCAGTCAGTCTGGAACCTCTGAAAACAAGCACTTCTGCTCTTCTAAGACATGCCGTGTAGCAGTGAGACAAACAGAGGGAAATACAAAAGACTGGTAGTGAATGCATGAGGCTAAATCCTGAGGTACTTACATAGGCAAACACCTATTGCTTCCCAATGGCATGTTGCCTGAGTAAGAACTGAGTGAGGACCTTGGAACTTCATTGCATAATGAGCAACCAAGCTCTGAGAACAGAGCACAAGAAGACTATAGTATAGGTAAGGCCAAGATTATGTCATGGACGTCACGGAATCCGTGACTTCCAGCGACTTTGTGACACTGGGGGGCCCCACAGCTGGGGACCCCGCAGCAGCCCAGCATCCGTGAGTGGCGGGGGACGCTCCAGCTGCAGATGGCAGGACCCCCGCAACTGACTGACTGCCGTCTCCACTGTCGATCCCTGAGCTGCCTAGCCACCACTGCTGGCAGGGGTCCCACCTGCAGTGGCTCAGCCACCGCTGGCAGCCAGGACCCCCCCGCAGCTCCCAGCCAGCGGCAGCAGAGGGACCCCAGAACTGCTCAGTAGCCGCGGTGCCCCCCCCAGCTCCCAAGCTGCCGCCGCCACTGGCAGGGGGCCCCCCTGCAGCTGCTCAGTGGCCGCGAGCAGCCAGCCCCTCCCCACAGCTCCCAGCCGGCGGCAGCAACAGAAGGGACCCCAGAGCTTTTCAGCGGCTGTGGGGGCCCCCCTGCATCTCCCCAGCAGCCACTGGCAGTGCCCCCCCTGCAGCTGCTCAGCTGCTGCGAGCAGCTGCCCCCCCAACCCCCCGCAGTTCCCAGCTACCAGCAGCTGCAGCAGAGGGACCCTGGAGCTGCTCAGTGGCCAGGGCAGGGGGCCCCCTGCAACTCCACTGCCATCGCGGGCAGTGGGGTACCCCTCCCAGCCACTTGGCAATAGGGTCCCTGCCGCTCCCAGCTGCTGCAGGGGGGGGACAGGATGCTGGACCTTCCTCCCTCCCCATTTTGTCAGGGATGTTTTTAGTAAAAGTCAGGGACAGGTCACGGCTTCCGTGATTTTTTGTTTGTTTGTTTTTTGTTTATTGCCCGTGACCCAGCCATGACTTTTACTAAAAATACTCATGACAAAATCATAGCCTTAAATATAGGCAATTGGCATACATTACATGAAAGAGCATTCTGTGTGTTGCCTGCAATGTCTCCAGAAAAGAAGCTGTAATCAACTTCTTGCTAATATTTCAAATCCACTTTGTAAGACCCTGTACATCTGTAGTCACATGCACACGTTCTAATCTGCACGGTTCCGTGATTATTAAAGTGTCTTCGCCATTTAAACCTCAGAATGTCTGTAAGTTCTGATACTACAGGAAACTGAGGCCCAGATCAAAGGTATTTAGGCACGTAACTCCCATAACTCTGCCTAAATACCACTGAGGATCTGTGCCTGCCTGTCTTGATAAAGAAAGGTGTCAATTCCACGGGCGGGGGCCTGTGCTTTTAGGATAACGTTTCTTCTCTTTATTGTTGTGCAGATGGAGGAAGATGTAATCTAATGAGGAGGTTTGCTAGTTTCATGAAAGAATCTGAGTGGAATGATTTCGTGTGATCTCTCAGTTGTTGGAGGAGAACAAATAGACATAATGCTGCATTTATGCCTGGTTTACTGTAGCTGCTTCCACTATAAACTCAGCACAGTCAGAAAAGTGGGTGGTACTGGCAGGGAAGAGGGCATGGTTAAGGCAGCTGGGGCATGTGCTGATTCAGTGCATTCCTTTGCCGGCAGTCACCAGCGAGACTGATTTCTCCCTTCCCCTTTCAACTATGGAGTCCCTGTTGGAAATAGTTACCCACCCCCAGCAAAGCCTCTGAGGGAGGCAGCAGTGAAGCATCGCCAGATGGTGCAGCAGAGATGCATAGGCCAGCTAGTGTGTATTTGGCCCACAGGGCCTGAGATTTCTCCTTCTGATATAAATGGGAGTTTTCCAACTGATAGCTGCGCAAGCAGGCTCAAGCCCTTTATTGACAGCTGATGACATGTGGCAGTTACCCTTCATCACCATGTAATCCTAGAAGCAAGTCTACTTCTGTTGTCATCCCAGCATCTAGCTACTGTAATCTTTTTACCTTGGGACTTTAGAAGGTTGAAACTAAGATTACAGATAACTAGACATCAGAGAGTCACTAGACCAAATTAATCCCTGCATTTATTTAAAACACATTTCACCGCAGTAACAATCTTGCAAATTGTAGGATCATTACTGTACTGTAATACTCAAAGGTTAGTGTAACTCCACTGGCTTCAGTTCAGTTACACCAGGGAGGGGCTTGGCTCTTTGATTCTATTCTACCCATTTCCTGATTCCTTGTCTGCTATAGTTTGTTACTGTGTTCCTGGGCTCTCTGTATCTTAACTAAGGAGAAGATGAAACTAGATTTTAAAACATAGCAAACTGGTGTGCAAATGGCTGACTTGTTAATACAAATCTGTAAACACAAGTATTGGGTTCTCTGGTTTCCCACAATACATCAAATGCCATCATACTCAGATATAGCCACTGAAATGCAGGACTTCAGCTAAGTATTTTTTTCTTTCTCTAAGAAGGTTTGAATCTTGGTATCTTCCAGGGGTGCTGACCAGTTTGTTCTGGTCTAAACTTTCAGTTAAACGATTTGGCCGCAGTTCAGCTGTGCCCACTGGTGAGTTTGACACTGGTTGTAAGAAGTGGGTCATTTTTTGACAAGGCCTGTGAGGAAGATTTTTAGAGTTGTACAGGCTTTGGATTTTTTCTCCTTCAGGCCTTGCAACTTCCATTGAGATCAATGGCAATCATTAATGTGTCCCTTAAGTGCAAGTTTAATCTGTTATTTGCTGGAGGATATTTCATAACTGGTTTATTCTGGTTTGTTTTCCTTCATCTTTACCTGTTATGCAGTAGGTGGGGATATTCCTGACTCTTCCAGTAGAGAGAGCCTTTCAACTTCAAATCCGAGCTCAGTGCCTGCAGAACAAAAGCCTGCATGCAAGAGAGCCTTCAACCCTCTGAGGAAGAGATCAAAAAGCGACCCTGTGCTACATGGCTTGCCACCTAGAGGTGATTAATTTTCTATATCAACACTATCATGCATTGCACTCATTTTCTTAAGGCTGTATTTGTCAGACTATGCCAGTGCCTTGAATTTGATATAGCAATCTGGCAGATGTTGAATGTATCATATAGAGCAGGGGTCGGCAACCTTTCAGAAGTGGTGTGCCAAGTCTTCATTTATTCACTCTCATTTAAGGTTTCGCGTGCCAGTCATACATTTTAACGTTTTTAGAAGGTCTCTTTCTATAAGTTTATAATATATAACTAAACTATTGTTGTATGTAAATTAAATAAGGTTTTTAAAATGTTTAAGACGCTTCACTCAAAATTAAAGTGTGAGTGCCACTGAAAATCAGCTCGTGTGCCGCCTTTGGCATGCGTGCCATAGGTTGCCTACCCCGATATAGAGGCTTTGGGGAGACCACAAGAAAACAAGTATATGAGTTAAGAGCAAACATGTACACACCCTTCCAAAGACATGTATTAGCACTTTTAGCTTCTACATCTGTTTTTTTTGGTATTTGTAGCTACTAGTAAAAAAGGGAAAAATACTGGGTGTTTTTCCCCTTTCAGTGTATTTATTTTTCACTTAAGTGATATTTGCATCTAATGAGCATGTTCTATCTTGCGCACTTTGTTTCACAGGGATGTCAGCAATTTCTGAGCCACCATCTCCTGCCCACTCACTCTTCCCCACCTTGTAACCTCAGTACCGTTTCAATAACAGCATCTACATTCTCACTGGTCTCAAGCCCAAGTCCGGATTTCCACTTAGGCGCAGTAGGCACGTGCTGAAGATGCTGTGCCTAGGGGCGTGTAAGGTGTAAATCCAGCCCTGCCCGAACCTAAGGAGACACTACTGTTTCCAAGGACATCTGATGCAGGATTGGGTGCTCTGGGATGTGCTGGCTACAGCTCATTCCCCTTTGCAGTTCTAAAAATCCCCACTAACTACAGCCTCCCAACTTTCAGTCTGGGTTGCTGGAATTCTACCAGGAGCTGCTGATGCGTATTAAATTCTCACAAAATAAATTGTGTGGGCTTTAATAACTGATGTTTGCTTAGGATAAAATAACTGCCATTTCTGTCTGTCTCTAGCGTTTAAGGAACCTGTCACTGTGTTGTACTTACCAGTCTATATAGCATTCAGCATATTCTCATCTGATCATCTTTCCCCCCCAGGTTCATGTTTTTCTCCTGCATGCATTTTTTCCATCCCATCTTTTTTCCTCCTCCCCTTCTTTCACAGTGCTCCTGAAGCAATGGTTAAATGGCATGAAACAGTCATCTATTAATAGCAGATTAGATATGGTGGAAGCAGGGGATGCTCTGTGCTGCACATAAAAGCAGCTTTTAGGCACTTAAAACCACGCCATCAGGAACCCAGTTTATAATTGTTTCTATACAGTGTGGCCTTGAACCACCTGAAAGTGAAATACTCAGCTGCTGCAGAGATGGAAGTCAGCTGCCACACTAACTAGGGAAGTCACTTCCATTTAGTTTGAGCTCCCTTGATGAGAGGTACCGGAGTTCCTCCTGGAATTATTGTTATCCCTGGCATAATGCTCGCATTACAGAGCTGCTTTATTAACCCGCTGGTGCTTTTCTCATAATCAAAACACAGTAGTAATTTTTATTTACACAACATGCTTTGGAATAGATTTTTTTTTTTCCTGTTAAGTTCTCCCAAAGTCAGTGGGAATGGAATCTTCAGTAAATTAAAAAAACAACAACAGGATGTATGGTTATTTTTAGTTTTTGAACAAAAAATCTGGATAGTTCATAAGCAATCTTCTTGATCAATGATTATTATTACCCACAGAAGAAACCAAAGAATGCATTAGAACATGAAAGGTACAATATAGCTTGCAGGAGTACACAAAATAAACAAAGGAGCTATGAATGTATTGGCATTAGTTGTCTGTCTGGTTATGCCTGGCCTCAGGTTGCTTTCTTTTCCATACATTTGTCAAAATTAACAAAATACAGTGTGAGTGGGGGGGGGGAAATCAGTGGTACTTAAGGGGAACTACTATTCACAAATTGTGAAAATCACTGTAGTTTAGAAGGGATCATACAGGCCCTGAACAGTACTTAGACCCCATGAAGGACCTTTGGTGTAGAGAATGCAACAGCTTAGTTTAATCTGTGGATTTGTCTACCTGGTAAATTACTGCATGGCAAATGCACCAGCTTGCTGTGCAGTAATCCACCATGTGGACCCTGCTACAGCACAGTGAAAGTGCCAGACTGCGGCTTTGTATATTACAACTTTCACACCGCTGTAGCAGGGTCCACGCTGGTGAGTTGCTGCGTGGCAAACTGGTGCATTGTAGATTCACACCTTGGCTTGCCATGCATCTACGCACTGTGCAGACAAGCCTTGTCCCATGAGTCCTATGTAGTACAGAGTAGAATTAATGTTATAAGGATTAAAGAAACCCTCTTTCTTTAAAAACAGTCAGAGCTTGTTTCATGTTGACAGGCACAGCCCATTAACATACTACTCTTGGGGGCATTCTGCCCCCCAAAATTAAAAATTCTGCTCAGAATATTTTAAAATTCTCAAAAATTCTGCAAATTTTATTTGTCAAAATAACAATACATAATCACCCAGTTTCAATTAATTTATTTCAAAATACCTGTCAGGAAGTATGTCTGTAACAATACAGACAGACACAAAATTTCTCCCAGGAGTAGAGAGTTAAAGAAACCCCTGTGACAACCCAGTTCCTATTTCTCTGCTCCCTTCCCCCCCACCCCCAGAGACCACCTGTGGGGCCAGACACCTGCACCTCCTCCCCCAGAGCCCACCTGCAGGGCCCCCCCCAGCTAATACACCCAAACCCCCCTCCTTCCCAGAGTCCAACCATGAGGGCCCCCCCCAGCCCAGATACCCACACCTCGTTCCCCCACCCCCCAGAGCTCAGCTGCAGAGCCCCCCCTTGCCCAGCCACCTGTCCCCCTCCACTCTCCAGAGCCCAAGGATCCAGAGGGAGAAACAGCCTGATGATCAGTCCCAGGTTGCATAGAGTTTCCTGCGCGCCACCTTCTCCTCTCAGGGCGTGGGAACTGTAGCTGCCAGGAACCGTCTAGCTCCCCCCAACAGAGTCTTCTTTGTGCAAGCTGGGCTCTGCCAAGTCCAGTGGCGGCCAGCAGCGCTGCAGCCCATTTCTGCGAGGGGAAGGAAATTCTGTGTGCACACCATTAATTTCTGCTAAAATCTGCATTGCGCAGTGGCACAGAATTTCCCCAGGAGTAACATGCAAAAGAGTGGTAACTAGGAGAGAAAAAAGGGGTCTGTAGCCCTAAGAAGATGACAGAAGGACATGACCCACAGGCTGGAGTATGGGCTTGGAGCAGCTACAATGCAGCCCTGATCCCCGTCACCTGGTTGCAGGCCCAGAGATATTTCTTTTTCTTCCCTATGCATGTATAATTTTTTTTCTCTCTCTAATGTGCATTCTCTACCTGGAGTAAATTTGACACAAAGCACAAATATTTATCTGGGGTGGAGGGGGGAACTGATGCATGTTACCACTGGTGCTAGCATGGCAATAATTAAATTTCACTGGTTACCATGATGTCACATTGTGCAATGTATCAGTGTTGAATTACTGTCAGTGTTGACATCTCATTTTGACATTGTTTTTTCAACTGCCCAGATAAAGTAAATGGGCTTTGATTATTTTGTTTTTGCCTTCAGGTCCGGTACTAAGCTGTGAAGCTGCAACTCAGACTGAATTAAAACCAAAACTGGCCACTGTCATTTTGCGAAAAGGTTTGAGAGCAAGAGCTTTGAGAGCAAGACCCCGGTCTTTGGTAGACTACAAGTCATACATAGACACTAAGCTGCTTGTGGCAAGGTTCCTAGAGCAGTCCTCCTGCAGTATGACCCCTGACATACACGAACTGGTGGAAAATATCAAATCTGTTTTAAAGTCGGACGAAGAACACATGGAGGAAGCCATCACCAGTGCCAGCTTCCTGGAGCAGGTAGCTTATTATTGTAGTTGGGATGAACCGGAGACCTAAATATTTCCTCACTTTGTTAATTGGCTTCTCTAGCATACAAAACACTGGTACAGTTTACAGCTGCACTCTCTGGATAGCAGCAAGAGTCAGAGTTTGGCCTCTAGCAGGGTTTGCTCGTATGTCACGTTGGTTCTGGGAAAGAATGAGAAGCCAAGCAGTGATGTATCTAAAGTACATTTGCAAAACACAGAGCTAACCAAGATTCAGGGGAGGGGAAGTGAAACAAGAAAACATTTCTCAAAATAGTGTGAACACCATGCATACATAAAATTAAGAGGCAGATGAATATTAGCCTCCTCCCCACCCCCAAAAACAGGGCAAAATCCCTTGTGGCAGAAACACGGACTACAAAGAGACATGAGAATATTATACTTCACACAGAAAAAAGGTTGTAGAAGATTATAAAGCAGAGTAAATTGAAATTATAATTTATTACCCCATCGCAAAAAAAAAAAAAAAAAAAAAAAATCCAGTGTGGTATGTGTCCAGAGCTAATTGAATTTAGTGAAGACATAAAAATGTTAATTACTGCCACCATCTAAGAACATAACTAAAATATCTGTTACCTTCACGTTTTACAAGTTACTGTAAAATAGCTACGCCTCTTGGTTTCTCTATAATCAGTTGTTTCCAGTGCGAGCTTTCTGCTTACACCTTCCTAAAACTCCAGTGCCATTTTTAAAGCCAATGGGCTAATTCAGTCTTGATCACATTGACTTTATTTGTATTTTACAACTCAGCTGCAAATCACGTTATGCAAAAATACGTCTGCATTATAAAAAGAGGCCCAGACTCATCCTTATTTCCCCAAGTCCTCAACCAGGGCTGGAACTGTCAGCAGCTTTCCAAAATTATTTGTATTTATCTGTATTACCATAGCCCCTAGGAGTCCGAGTCATGGCCCAGGACCCCACTGTGCTAGGGGCCATACACACGCAGAACACAAAGACAGTCCCTGCCCCAAAGAGCTTCCAATCTAAGTGTAAGGCAAGAGACAACAGGTGGATACCGACAGGTGGGGAGTACAAAGAACAATGAGCCAGTATTGGGCAGTATGGTAAGCAGTGCTTTCTGAACAACAACTTTACCACTGTCAAGTTTTTTTTATAAGCATCACAGAAAAGGAGAGTTTTAAGGAGGGTATGGACTCTACTACTCAGCCTTTATCACAGGACCAAAACACACTCCTAGAGCGGGAGACTTGTAAGCAAACCCCCTTACTTTCCAAAGCAGTCATTGCCCTGCTGTCCCAGTTTTAGATAATATAGGGTAGTAGTCTGCCCCTCTGGTGAACACCCCAAGGTGGTTTGGCCTGGTTCCTCCCTACCAGTCACAGCCCTTACAAGGCCAGGTATATGTGGCACTCCTTTCTGAGTTTCAGGGCTGTCAGAAACAGCAAAGACCACTGCTGAGCGTATAGTTCAGCCTCACTGATCCACAGCATAGAAGGCTAACTCCCCCCAGTCAGTGAGAGAAGAGGGATGCTGCCGGTCTGTGAAACAGAGCCTGTGGGAAACATAATGGGGTAGCTATCAAATCGCCTTCCTCCTCCTCCCCCCACCCCTGAAATTGTGCACATGAATCTGTATTAGTCCAATATCAACAATCAGCACACTTTAGTTTCAAAAGACATGCTGACAAGGCACATGGAGTCATAACAAAATGTCTAGGGCCAAGAAAGGCATAAAACAATCTCCTGACTCCCTGGCTTCTGCCTCAAGACTATCTTTCTTTCCCTCTATCCTTTATTCTCAGGGGAACAGCTGTGTGTTGTAACTTCTAGCAATCAGGTAGAGAATTAGTCAAGAAATACATGATATTAAAAACCCTACCAGAAGTGACCTCTCTCTGTTATTTATTCAGGGAATCTTGAACTAAATACAAAGTAACTTAGCGGAAAAGCAGACAGTGCGGAACACATCTTTATAGTAACAGGATGAGCACCCAGAAAAATTTTGTATAATTTGATACAATCCACATATAGGCCAGAGACTTTCTCATGAAATGTTTTGGGTACCCTGGCGACACAGAATGTTAAGGTTGGTGGATCTACAGCACAAGTGATTCTTTATTAAAATGGTGGGAAAGTCAATGGTTATAGTTCACATGGGGTTTATACAGCTCTTTGGTTTGCCTGGGTTCTTTCCCTAAGCATTTTGCTTTGTTTTAGAAATTTCCCTAGCTTCACGTTGAAGCTGATACATGGCTGATAGTTTCATCCAGAGCCATAACTTGGCCCAAGTTCAAGGAAAGGTTTGAGAAACTCAGCAGAAGTAGCCAAAATTGTGAAACGAGGCAGTTTTCTTTACAAAGGTTTCGTGCAGCTTTAGTCTTTACATAAGAATGGGTCTTTCAGACCAGATCATCCTTCTCAGAGCTGGTCTGAAAGACAGCTGGTGGTAGAAGTGATAGCTTTTGTAAGAAGGGAAGGCTAGAAATTAGGAAAAGTGGGAAATAATCACTCTTGGACCATTACTGAACATTATTTTGAAAAAATGTTTTGGGGAGACCAGGTGTGAAAATGCACTAATCCTGCACACATGCTATGGGAAGTGGGGCAGAAGATGTTCCCACCCCCCATGGCCCAAGCCCCATCAGTGATTGGGCCGATGTACGCTTTTCAATGTAGTCCCTGCCACATCATGATATACATTAATGAACTGTCAGCAAGTCTGGCATAGAATCTGAACTGGAAGGGACCTCAAGAGGTCATCTAGTCCAGTCTCCTGCAGTTAAGGCAGGACCAAGTATTATCTAGACCATCCCTGACAGGTGTTTGTCCAACCTGCTCTTAAATATCCTCAATGATAGAGATTCCACAACCTCCGTAGGCAAGTGCTTAACACCCTGACAGTTAGGAAATTTTTCCTAATGTCCAACCTAAACCGCCCTTGCTTCAATTTAACCCCATTGCTTCTTGTCCTATCCTCAGAGATTAAGAAGAACAATTTTTCTCCATCCTCCTTGTAACAACCTTTTATGTACTTGAAAAGTACATGTGGTTATCCGAGAAATATTAGAGAAAGCTACAGCTTGCAGCTTCCTACCCCCAGGAAGTTGGGACAGGGGTGACTTCAGTAGAATATATTTTTAAAAGCAATAACTGAGAAGCCAAAAGAAATGAAGTTTAACTCTTTTCCATTTCTTTGAAGGTTATGACTCCAGCTCAGCCATCTACATCAAGGACACATACACTCCCGTTTAGAAGACACCCAGGGCTGCTGCACCTGGACAGCTGTGGTGATCTGAGTACTTTCACTACATCAGAAAACCAGGTAGCAGAGAGGAAAACCCAGAGACTAGAGCACGAACGGCCCCATAGTCTCATTGGAGTTGTACGGGAAACTGTGCTCTGACTTGGTCTTGTTGCTTATCTGAGTTCCTGGGTGAGACAAACCAACAGGGCTGGAAAATCATCTCTGACAAGCAGGTTGATGGGAATATCACAAATACATTTTTTCACGCTTTTGGAACTCCCCACTGGAGACTCTTTGAGAAAGTTAATTCTAGAAAACTTTTCTCTTTGTTGTTCTGGTTCCCAGGTGGCTTTAAAACAAGGATATCCATGTGCAATTAGTATATTCCTGGATCATTGTTTTGGTGCACTGTTGTAGTTTTTCAGTTCTTGGAATTTATTAATTCTTGTTACTAAACCACATGTTGTACAGTGGCTAAAGTTGAATGACTATACCTTGACTTTTGAGGTAGGCATGGTTATGCATAAATTCATTCATTTTTGTCTTATTGGGGAGTATGGTCCAAATTCTTCTCTCATGTCTGTATAAATCTGAAATGAAACCATTGAAGTCAATGGAACAGCTCCTCAGTTGAGTTCAGCTGAGCGATGCAAATTTATACCCGCAGCGGCCCTATGGCTTTACTCCATATTAGAGCTGTGCAAATACTGCAGAACAGTATGTCCTTTCACAACTAGCCTTGGTGAAGGTGTTTTGTGCTGCCATCTTGAAAACTCTTTGTGGGCTTGGGTGTCAGTCATTTAGTCAGGGAACTGAAACACTATCCTGGGCTTTTGGTGACCTCAGTCACAGAGCACAAATAGTGAATTAGCAACAGCAAATACTCAAAGCACAGTGAACAGTTCGTGAGCAATCCATGAGCTGAAATACACTGGCATCAAATATTTGTCATTTTGAATAATGTACAAATTCATGAGTCAGTCTGTTGTTTGCAGATAATTCATGAGTGGAAAAAGGCACTAAATTTGTAAAATTGCTGACTACTAATAGTTTGGCAAATTCTATTGCATTTATGCTGGTAACTAAGAACAGAATTTAGCCCCATTTCTCTATTTTGGAAGGATACAGCTCATGATCCAAAGCCCTCTACAGCCACTGGGAATCTTTCCATTGGTTTTAATGGGCTTTGGATAAGGCTTATTGTTTGTAGCATCAAGGCTATTTATAGCAGCCTACAGCTTCCTGTATTGCAGCAAGATACACGTTGTCCTTTAAGTCGGATGGTTAAATATTCCTGCTGTTATTGAAATGATAAAGCCTTACTTAGGGTAACTATTAAATCACTTTCCTTGGGAAAAACTAAAAGCTTTACACTGTACGTGCTAATTAAGGTTGATTAGAAGAAGAAAGAGTGGATTCTTGCTTGAAGGAAGAGAAATAGTTAATAAATTGTTTAATTTGTATATCTGGAATCAGTGTTTTTTGTTTTGTTTACACAGCTTGTTCATGGTAATGTTGAACTCTAGCTAGAACCTTCTGCTTGGGGAAAGCAGCCGATGCACTCAGGCAAGTGCCTGCATCCATCTGCAGCTCAGAGCAGAATCAGCACCTACCTTTTTAATAATAATTATCAAGCAGTAAAACTGTGCCCTCAATTTTGCTGTGGGAAGATATAGTCATCAGTGGGACAAATTATCCCCACCACACCCCCAACAGCTGTAGCACCAATCAATTATGAGCACCTTGGAAGCAATTGTCTAGTTTCAAAGTCATAATTGTTAGGTCATTAATCACTTAACTTTGCCCCAAGCTGTTCACTTGTAAATGATTAGCATCATCACTGTGGCATTGGCTACACTTGCAGATGTACAGCGCTGTGAGTTAAACCTGACTTGTGCAGCTGAGTAGGGAAAGTGCTGCAGTCTGTCCACACTGACAGCTGCCCAGCACACTGTTGTGGCCACATTTGCGGCAATTGCAGCGCTATTGGGAGTGGTGCATTATGGGCAGCTGTCCCACAGAGCACCTCTTCCCATTCTGGCGCCGTGGGTTGTAGGAAGGGGGCGTGGGTGCGGGGCATTCTGGGTCCTGGCCCAATGCCCCGTGATGCATCGCTTCGCATCCCAGAAATCCCTTTGTTTCCGTCCACCTTTGGCACCATCTTTCAACGGTTTCTGTGCAGCGCGATCTGTCTACAGGAAACGGAGCCCGAACTGCTGAGGCGTATGCTGACTTATCTCACCAGCACGTCACGTTTGGCTGTCGAACTATTCCTTAAGATCCAAAGTGACAGTGAGAGTGAGGAGTCCGACGATGCTATCAAGCCGCGTAACGCGTACGACACGAAATTGCTTGTGGCATTCATGGACATGCTCAGCACTGTGGAACGCCGCTTTTGGGCTTGGGAAACAAGCACCGACTGGTGGGATCACATCATCATGGAAGTCTGGGATGACGAGCAGTGACTGCAGAACTTTCGGATGAGAAAAGCCACTTCCATGGGACTGTGTGAGGAGCTCGCCCCCACCCTGCGGCGCAAGGACACGAGATTGAGAGCTGCCCTGCCAGTGGAGAAGCGGGTGGCTATTGCAATCTGGAAGCTGGCAACTCCAGACAGCTACCGGTCGGTCGCAAACCAGTTTGGAGTGGGAAAGTCGACTGTTGGAATCGTGTTGATGCAAGTTTGCAGGGCCATTAATCGCATCCTACTCAGAAGAACCGTGACTCTGGGTAATGTGCAGGACATAGTGGATGGCTTTGCACAAATGGGGTTCCCTAACTGTGGAGGGGCGATAGATGGGACGCACATGCCTATTCTGGCACCACCCCACCTAGGATCCGAGTACGTTAATCGGAAGGGGTATTTCTCTATGGTTCTTCAGGCGCTTGTGGATCACCGTGGGCATTTCATTGACATTAACACAGGCTGGCCCGGAACTTGGCTGTTCAGGAAGATGCAGGCCGGGACTTTTTTCCCAGAGCGGAAGATCACGGTAGGGGAAGTTGAAATGCCCATTGTGATCCTTGGAGATTCTGCTTGCCCGTTAATGCCGTGGCTCATGAAACCCTACACAGGGAGCCTTGACAGCAGCAAGGAACAGTTCAACTACAGGCTGAGCCGGTGCCGAATGACTGTGGAGTGTGCCTTTGGCCGTTTTAAAGGCCCGCTGGCGATCTCTGTATGGGAAGCTGGACTTGGCCGAAAACAGCATCCCCGCGGTTATATCTGTGTGCTGTGCCCTCCATAATATTTGTGAAGGGAAGGGTGAAAGCTTCACTCAGGCATGGACCTCCGAGGTTCAACATCTAGAGGCTGAATTTGCACAGTCAGAGAGCAGGGCTATTACAGGGGCCCAGCGCGGGGCTGCAAGGATTAGGGATGCCTTGAGGGAGCAATTTGAGGCTGAAAACCAGCAGTGATATCTGGTGCCCTGCACGGGAGTGAAGTGCAGTAGTTCCAATCTTTGGGAATCAGTGTTTGCTAAGCAGACTTGCAGTGCCTGTTTATTTCCTGGGCTAAGGAGTCTTTTACTTTATGCAGTAATAAAGAATGTTTTCAAAGCCAAAAAATCCATCTATTGAAAAGAAAAAAAATTATTTATTGAAAAGAAACAAGGGGGTGGAGTGGGGAACGGTACAATCAGAGATTCGCGTATGTCCTATCTGGTGTGCTGTGCAGTGAGTGCTGCACTTCGGGATAGCTATACTGCATGGTGATGGGGGTTGAGTGCAGAGGGTAAGGGTCGTGGTTTTCAGGGCTGGGTGGTGAAGATACTGGTATTGGAGGCAGCGGGTGGCGTGAAGAACACGGAAGTTGAGGAAAGTGGGTTGGAGGTGACAGTGGGGCACAACGGAAAGAGTTTTGGGACAAGGGCTGTGGGGGTGGGGGTGGCGTTTGCGGTACTGCTCCTCTTTCTCCATGGCTACGAGCTCCTGGATAGCGTCTGCTTGGCGCTCCAGGATGCTTATGAGCCAATCCGTGCTTTGCTGCCGGTGCTCCGTGCTTTGCCGCCGGTGCGCTGCATTTTCCTGGCGGATCCTGCTTTCTCTCTCCCTCCAGTTCTGTGCTTTCTCATTCTCTTTAATAGATTGCCGCATCACTTCTTGCAGCATGTTTTCTTTGGTTTTTCGCGGTCTCTTCCTGAGTCTTTGCAGTCTCTGAGCAGGCGATAAAAGGGAAGGCTGAGGTCTCAAGGTTGATGCTGCTGTATAGGCAAAATGCAACATTTAACAGAGGCAGCACTGTTTATACCAGACAGAGTAATGATTCCCCCCCACACTTAAGGAGTAGAAAACACACAGGGTCTACACAATTGCATAATTTTCCCATCCGAAACAGAGCACACATATCCCACGGGAGCCTCAAAATGGTGAGTAAGGGGGACTGATTGTTTCAGGGCTGCGCTGTCCTCTAGGTTTCTGTGCCTTGGGGAGAGCCAACAGCTTCAGAGGGCACCTACACTGAACACTGTCCCAACATTTTCCACAGGAGTTCGTCCTGGACGATATCTCGCTGCTGAGGGTGACCTGGGAAGCAAGGGAGGGTCTTCTACTGCAATGCGGCTTCCGCCCTGGCCCATAATGCAGCTTGCCTGTGTGCAGCAATGGTCCCCCCGCCCCTCGCGGCACAGGGGCGTGGACACATTAGCCTGGCTGGGACAAGGACCACGGTGGCTCTCCCGACAAACCTGCGCAAGCGCATTGCACACGTTCTGGTTGAGACATTCGAGGAGATTACCGAGGCCGATTACCGCGATGTGATAAACCACATCAATGCACTATTCCACATCTAGGCATGCATGCCTAACCCTCCTCTCCCAAAGAGCCTGCACCAAAAAAAAAAAACCGCTTACCGGGAACTTGCTCTTCCGTTTGTCCTCCACCAAGTACCGACCACTGCGACTGGCTGCCTTCCTCCTGGCTCGAGAAGAGCTCCTGGCTGCATGGCTCCAGGGATTCCGGGGTGTCTCCATCCGGCCCATCACCCTCACTCCCGTTTTCCTCCTCCTCCCCGCCCCTCCCCCACGCCGGCTCTGAAGTGTCGATGGTGGTGCTCGGAGTGGAGGTGGGGTTAACCCCAAGTATCGCATCCAGCTCTTTGTAGAATCAGCAGGTCGTGGGGGGAGCACCCGAGCGTCCATTTGCGTCGCGGGCTTTGCGGTAGGCACGCCGCAGCTCCTTCACTTTAATCCTGCACTGCAGGGCGTCCCAGTCATGGCCCCTTTCCATCATATCCTTTGATACCTTCCTGAAGGTATTGTAATTCCTACGGCTGGAGCGCAGCTGGGCCTGGACAGCTTCCTCCCCCCAAACACTGATGAGGTCCAGCAACTCACCATTGCTCCATGCTGGGGCTCGCTTGGCGCGTGGAGGCATGGTCACCTGGAAAGATTTGCTGATACCACTCCACACCACGCCGGGCTGAGCAAACAGGAAGGGGATTTTTAAAATTCCCGGGAAATGTAAAGGGTGGGTCACATGGTTGGTTACCTGAGGCCAGGGCAGTAGAGTTTGAACTGATGACCAGAGTGGCTAGAACAGGCATTGTGGGATACTGCCGAATACTTCTGGAGGCCAGTCACAGCGCATTGGGCAGCCACACTGGCGCCGCAGCGCTGCAGCGCAATACATGCTATTCCTCTCGGGGATGTGGAGTACATGCAGCGCTGCAACCACGGAGATGCAGCGCTGCAACCACGGAGATGCAGCGCTGCAAATGCCTTGCCAGTGTGGACGGGGAGTGAGTTACAGCACTGGGGGCGGCTTTACAGCGCTGCAACTCGCAAGTGTAGCCAAGGCCTGTGTTTCATAGAGATGTGCATGTACTGGAGCACCTGGGCTTCAAGGGCAATTTCTGATTACCATAAGAGTGCCTTCCAGGAGTAAGACCTTTGATCCCTTTTGAATGGAGTATTTTTTTAATAGGCTCTGTTAGGTTCAGTACTGCAGGGTGACAAGGATTGGTATCAAGAAAGGAATTGAGGTAACACCACAAAATGCAGTTTGATAGAAGTGTGGCCTGCTTTATTCAGCCAAAAGAAAATACAATGTAGGTGTGGTGGCAATTCACCACCTTTATAGCTTCTTTTTTGTGACTTCCTTGTCATATAGCCCAGGGTCAATTCTGCCCTCTTATCCCTTCAGGGAGAGGGGGAATAGAATGGGAAGTCCTTAACACTGCAGAGCTGGCTGAATGAGAGGATAGGAGTAGCTGTCTGAAGAGCAGAAATGGCGCCAGAGAGTATCTACAAATCCACCACCCAACCCCCTTTGCATAGGAGTGACGGGAGGAAACAGAATGGAAGCTCCAAGGTGGTTTTGACCATCGTGCACTGCAAGCTGAGAGGAAGAACCTGTCCCCGTTGCATACTGCAGAACCTCACTGCGCCACACTTTGTACAGCGAGCAGAATTTGGCCACCAGTAAATTCCTGAGGGTAATGACTTACAAGACCAACTGTTCTATGCAGTGACAGCAAATCCACCTGTGGTAGGGCACATGTGCTGTAGCAAAAGCTTTAAGGAAATATGGGAATGATTCAATGTCTCTCCCATTTCCCTAACTAAAATATGTTTGTCATGGAGAATAAACAAAGGTTTTCACCTCATCTGCCAAAGAGAAATTCATAGCATGATAGCAGTGGAATAAGGGCCTTCGTAGGAGAACAAGACATTGAACTGGGGAGTTTTGTATGTAACCAGAGTCTGATGTTCTGGGCATAAATGGTTGATGACAAGCAAGTCAAATATCTTCCAGTCAGTTTTGAGAACGCTACCCCTAGTCGAGTTTTCATTATCTCATAATGTTGCACATGCTCAGAAGAACTAGGCTAGCACTCTACTAGAGAGAGAGATTTGTCTCAGATTTAACGGCACTTGGTTACTTGGGCCCAGATCAATCTCATTGCTCTGGTGTCCTTGGGGGCTGAATTTGGTTCTCTAGCTGCAGATGCTAGGATTCCCCACATTAATATTCCACACAGACTGAAGGTTAAAATGTGTGTGCACAAGCTAGAATGCATGCACATTTCCTGCGAAACCGTCCCTAGGCCTGCAGCAGACTGACCACTCAAGTGTTTTTCAGAAACTTGCTTAGAGAAGTATATTCTTGTCAGTTTGGGAGAAGGGCGGGGAGGGAGGAATCAAAAGCACCTAACTCACAAGCTTTACCAACTTTCCTTTTCCAGTCATCCATGTTGGCATCCAGTGACAGCTGGGAGTCAGATATCCTTCCCTGTCTGTGGGATTGAAGTTGACAATAGCCATGATTCTCAATAATTTCTACAGCAAATGTAGCTTGAAGGCAGAATTGGAGCCTTTGGGCCGTGTGGCAGGAGTAATTTGTCTTGAAACAAAGCTTGTCAGGTTACAGTCCTGATACACCCCTTCCCTGCGGATCAGTCCCTGGCTACAGTGGGCTGGTTCATATTTGGTCATCTTTAATAGCAAGGTAGCGTTGCCAATGCTGGGAAGCGGGTCTCTCTGAACAGGAGTGTCAGCCTTACACAGTATCACATGCCACACCATAATGTGTCAGCCATTGTACTGGAAAGTAAGATTCTAATCCTGATCTCACTGGTCTACAATTTTTGAGAAGTCGTCTGCTTCAGAGATAAAATGTGCTATTTATTATGTATTTTGATGTGCTGAATTCAAATATGACAATTAAATATCTTAGAAACAGTAGCCAATCAGTTGTTTTAAGTTTTTACATTTTATGTCTATGTATATTGTGTAGATAGTAGA
>NW_020664464.1:13861402-13894533 GCF_002925995.2 Terrapene triunguis | reverse complement strand
CAAGGGTCGTATATACTGACCCAATAGCATATCTTGAAAACTAGAGCTAATCAACAATTTTAAGCATCATTTTTGTTCTTAGTGACCCAGAATTAGTAAAGTTTGACTACATTTATTTCAGAAGCATTTTGGCTGTAGAGCAGTGCCTCTGGATTCAGACAACTAAAGTCAGTTACCACAGAGTTAAACTGGTGCAGGTGGGAGCAGGGTCTGGCTCTTCTACAGCAGTCAATACAAAGCGGTTTCACATACAAACCCCTCCCTGGGCTTCAGAGCCTGAGCCCTAACATTAACTCAGCTCTTTCTGCACTGTAGTCTGAGTGCCAGGCTGTAGCCCCAGACTCATCACTGGGGGGTTCTGCTTGCTATGTAGATGTAACCTGAAGCTAATAAAAGATTGCAGCACAGCCTTTAGCTGGCCCAAGTCAATTGACTCAGGCATGTGAAGGGGGAGGGTCTCAGAGCCTGGGCTCCAGCCTGAGCCTGTATGTCTACACTGTTGTTTTTAACTCCACAGCCTGAGACTCACTGCTACAGGCTTTTTATTGCAGTGTCGATGTCCATTAGGCTATGTCTACATTGCAATTTGAAGGGTGCTTGTCATAACTATAAAGGGAAGGGTAACAGCTCTCCTGTGTACAGTACTATAAAATTCCTTCTGGCCAGAGACTCCAAAATCCTTTTACCTGTAAAGGGTTAAGAAGCTCAGGTAACGTGGCTGACACCTGACCCAAAGGACCAATAAGGGGACAAGATATTTTCAAGTGTGGGGGGGGGGGGAGAGGGGGAAGGCTTTTGTTTGTGCTCTTTGTTTTGGGGGTTGTTCGCTCTTGGGACTGAGAGGGACCAGACATCAATCCAGGTTCTCCACATCTTTCTGAACAAGTGTCTCATATTTCAAACGTGTAAGTAAACAGCCAGGCAAGGTGTGTTAGTTTATCTTTGTTTTCTCAACTTGTAAATGTACCTTTTACTAGAGTGTTTATCTCTGTTTGCTGTACTTTGAACCTAAGGCTAGAGGGGGGTCCTCTGAGCTCTTTAAGTTTGATTACCCTGTAAAGTTATTTTCCATCCTGATTTTACAGAGATGATTTTTACCTTTTTCTTTAATTAAAAGCCTTCTTTTTAAAGAACCAGATTGATTTTTCCTTGTTTTTAGATCCAAGGGGGTTGGATCTGTATTCACCAGGGAATTGGTGAAAAGTTTCTCAAGGCTTCCCAGGGAAGGGAATTAGCTTTGGGAATGGTGGCAGCGGACCAGATCTAAGCTGGTAGTTAAGCTCAGAAGTTTTCATGCAGGCCCCCACATTTGTACCCTAAAGTTCAGAGTGAGGAAGCAGCCTTGACAGTGCTGACGGTGAAGAATGATCTGTCCCCTCAGAGCTGGGGCTCTGGTCCTACTCTGTCAATCCATTTCCTGGTATACCTGAAGAGGGGCTTCTGCTGGGTTAGGGAAAGGGTCATAATTTGTCAGGGTTAGCACTGTCCTTCCATCACTCCATCCCGTATCTTCCCAACCTCGGGCATGGAAGCAGCTAGGGATGGCAGTTATATCCTACCAGCAGAAATACTGTACATAAAGATGCTGACAGGTGGAGTTTGTCACTCCATTCAATATTTCTTTGAGGCTCAGGAAACAAGGGACTGGGGCAGAGGAGGTGTCACAGAGAAAACTCTAACAGCCAAATTGAAGTTGAGTTTATGTTTAGATACTATATTATTTAAGTTACCTGTAAAGTCAAACCTCAGGGAATAAGTTTGCACACATAGAGCAGGGGCGGGCAAACTTTTTGGCCTGAGGGCCGCATCGGGTTTCGGAAATTGTATGGAGGGCCGGTTAGGGGAGGAGGTCGTGGCCCGGTCCCCACCTCCTATCTGCCCCTGTTCCCTGATAGCCCCCCCCCCCCCAGGACTCCTGCCCCATCCACACACCCCTGCTCCCTGATTGCCCCAGGACTCCTGCCACCTCATCCAACCCCTCCTCTCATTCCAGACAGCCCCCCCGGGATCCCTGCCCCATCCAACCATCCCTTCTCCCTGTCCCCTGACTGACCCTGCCACCCCATCCAACCACCCCCTTCCTGATTAGGATCCCTGCCCCCATTCAACCCCGTTTCCCCCACGACCACAATCCACACCCCTGCCCCCTGACCACCACCCCAAACTCCCCTGCCCTCTATCCAACGCCCCGTTCCCTGTCCAGTTACCAGTGGCTGGCGGCATTACAGCCGTGCAACGCTGCCGCCGCCACCACGCAGCACAGAGACCGGGTCAGGCCAGGCTCTGCAGCTGCGCTGCCCCAGGAGCTCACAGCCCCGCCGCCCAGAGCATTGCGCTGGCGGCGGAGCGAGTGAGCTGAGGCTGCGGCCAAGGGCGAGCCTCCCGCGCCAGGAGCTCAGGGGCCGGGCAGGATGGGCCCGCGGGCCGTAGTTTGCCCATCCCTGTCCTAGCTCCTGATTGCTCTACAGAGTTAAATAGTATGGCTAGAGAACTAAAATAAAAAAGAAAGAGAGACAAATTAAAACAATGGCTTGTGTTAAGATCTGAAACAAGCTGATGAGCTGACAAGGAAGTCTTCAGGCAGGTCACTCCAGATGGCAGAAGCTGCAAAGGAAAGGACATTCATCCACCCAGTAAATGAGTCTGTCCATGATGTTCTTTCCAAAAAAACCCGATAATGTACACAATTAAGAACTAAACCCATTAAAGGGCTTGAGCTGAGTTATTCTTCACCATTTGTATGTAGATCTATATCCCTGTTTCTATGCACATCATCATGTCTGCCTGGACCAAACAAATTGCCAACTCATGATTTTGTCATGAGTCTCATGATAATTATTATTTTCCTTAAAGCTCCAGCTCCTGGAGTCAAGTGGACATGCTGATTTCAGCCTTCATTCTTAAAGAAAAAGTAAGTTTCTAGCCCTCGTGGCTGTAGAGAAAGCTTCAAAGTGTGAACCCCACGCACCCTAAAGACTCAAAAAGCAGACAGCAAATAAAGACCAAATCTAGTATTTTTACATAATCTCGTATATTTAAAACCAATCTCATGATATTTAAACATTTGGGGTTGGCAATACTGTAATATGTAACCTACTTTATTATTATTTCCATTATGGTAGCACCCCATTAAATGGTGGGGCACCTTTGCACTAGGTGCTGTACAGACATAAAAAAGGTAATTCATCATCTCTCAGTTATAGACTTCAAACAAGAGACTCAACACTCCATCGCAAAGTTGATTTTGGTTTAGAATGTTCCCTTCTAGCAGCATCTATGGTATCCTGTGTCTCCTCCATCCCATAAGAACTAATACAGAAATTGGAGCCTGCAATCCTTTCCTTTTTCCTAGATTTGTTTACATGGAGTCTCACGCAGACCTAAGCCAGCAGATATTCCATCTGCACAACCGTGAACATTCTTAGCACTTATACTATGCTATTTACCTTCAACTTCCTTTGCAAATATTAGCTAAAAGTGACTCACCTACCCTTGTCCCAGGGGCATTCTGAATTATCCGCATTTTCCAAATGGGGAAACATCCACAGAAGTTAAGTGTCTTACCCAAACCTAGAGAGGGAGTCAGTATATGAGCTGGAATTGGATACCAGAAGTTCCTGTTTCACAATCCCATGTGCAGAACACTGAAAGATGCCAATCACAATAGTTTAGCTAGGCTATGCCAAAGTCCACTGAAGTTAATGATAAGGAATTGCCAGGACTTGCCCCCTAAATAATCAGTACCATATCTTTTCCTCAAATCCTTTGACTACATCCCAAATCGCCATAATTTTTCAGCTATAGTTGCCAGCAGTTTACTAACGTTCATTTCCTAATTCTGTTTAGCCAGACACCTCCTTACCTGCTTTTAATCAAGAGCCAAATTGATAAGGCTTTAATTCCTAATTCTCCACTAGACCCCTTTTTCTCCATTTTGGTTGGAAAAGACAGATTTTTTTAAAAAAGGAAAAACTAAAGACTGCGCTTCCCCAGAACAATCAAAACATAGTAAAGCCACCAGATAGCAGAAATCCTACTAAAACAGCGTACACAATTTATCAACTATCAGGGAGAAGAGACTCACTTTTCCGAACTCTCTCTAGCACATTGTTCTGTCCAACATTTATAGATAAATCCTAAAATGGAAGGTCATGAAACTATAAGAATAGGTTTATTGAGGACCGGCCAGATGATATAGCATATTAAGAGAAGGTGAAAAAGAGGTGACCTACAGCTAGAGAGAATAAAGAGTCAAGGGAGACTTGAGATAAGAAGGCTGGATCAGCTGCTTGGTTCTCTTTCTCAGGTTTCAGATGTGACTGTTATTCGTTTAACTACCTCTGCAGAAATTCTAAAATACTCATGGATTTCAAGAGCTCCAAACTGTCCAACAGCTAACTTCAATCATACAATTCTACCCCATTGTTAGATGCCAGACTAAATACTAAGTAAAAAGAGATCAATGTTTATCATCTTAGATTTTTTGTCTGCTAACTTTACTACTGCATATGGGCTTAGAAGAGGAAACAGACAGTGCAGCTGTTGGCATAGAGAAAAACTTCAGGAAGAGATTAGTTGTTTTGGTTTTTTTAATTTTTTCCAGACGAGGGTTATACTTGCACATGCTAAACGTCATCTTATTAGTCTGATCTGAATCTGCCAACACCGCCCTGTTTTAAACTCTCTCAGACCAGGCCTCTGTAATCACAGTTAATAGGTCTTTTGAGTTTAAGAAAACTAACCTCATACACACATTTTTCTTACACTCTGTTTGAAGCTACAAATGGGCCTCTCTGTGACCACAAGGGGGCATTCATTAAAGTGGTCAAATCAATTCCCTTTTCAGAACTGGAGCCGTTCTCAACATTTTTGCTAAATCAAAATGCAAAACAAAACAAAACAAAACTACAATCCCCCTTCCCTACCTCCCAATAAAATAAAGTCGCAGTTGGAACAATGGGCATTTGTTTGGGTGAGGGTGTAACTGGATGCTATATTTACACAGAGAAACATTTCAGCTATTCAAGTGGATATGGCCTCCACTCCTCCTCCTCCCACCTGAGGGGGGCGGAGAGATCTAGATTGCCCCTTCTGCCCAGATTTTCCCACTCCCATAGGGAGGAGCAGAAAACCCCGTCAGCACAGGCCCATCCCTGCACTCCACACACAGAGTGAGAATAAATGCAATGGAGGCCATCTTCTCCTCGGCTTCTCCCCTTAGCTGGGGAGGCAGAGGCATTTGCCTCAGTTCCTTAGATGTGAAGGGGGAGTAACAAAATGCCCTTCCCCCAAGGACTGAAGTGGAAGGAATACAAGGAACATGGAGAGAGAAGGAAAAGAGCAGCAATAAAAGGGACGGGGAGCAAAAGCGCAGAGAAGGAAAAAGAGGGAATGTGGAGAAAGGCCAAGGAGGGTACAGCTTCGGAGGGAACAGGGAGCACTGGGATGAGAAAGAAGATGGGAACTGGGGAAAAAACGCACACACCTTAACGTTCAGCCACTCGCCGGCGCCATGTGTAACATACCTCACCCGAGGTAGTAACAGCCGTTAAGGTATCTTAAAGAGAACACAGCTCTTGTATGACGGAGGCCCTGTAGTCAGGCCAAATTGGTGCAGAACTCTGACCTGCTAGTAGCAGCCCTGCAACCTACTGTGTACCAGGCGTGCATGACATGGTCAGAAAGAACTGTAGCCTAATGCAACGGTACACCACAGAAAAGCATTGGAACCAAGGGAAACAAAGGGTGTTGAATACAGTGAGAAAGTTTCCCCCAGTTACCCTAGGCAGTAAGGAAAAAAGGGCTAAAGGAGTGAAGGGCCACTAAGGAGCTAACTGTAGCTACACAAATATTAAAAACAGACTACAAAGAATTGTTCTCTTTAGCCCACACACTCCTGCAGCATCGTGACTGCAAGATGCATCACCCATGGGAATTATACCAGCATGTTGGGGTAATCCTGCTGTTTTGATGGACCCCATTTGGGCTTCAGTTAGGGTCTGCTCCTGCCCCACAGAAGTCAGAGTTTGTCCTATTGAGTCCAGTAAGAGCAGGCCCTTATCGTGCCATGCCAGATGCCCCCCAGGAGTTCTGTGGGGGGGCCCTCTTACATCTTCAGGGTTGCCTCTGACCAAGCATAACAGATTACTTCACTTTACTGAGTGAACACTGACAATCTACTCAGCCCCGGTACAAGAAACAAAGAGACAGCGCCTGTCCTGTGAGGATAATGCAGAATGTCAGTACAACTTCCATTTATATTTTACACCCTGCCACCCCCTAGCTTGGGTTGCTGCTACCTGAACAGCCAGTTCAGCAATGCAGCAGCTAGGGGCCAAAAGGTGAAAACTGCAAGCTAGACCGTCTATTACAGCCTCTGCTACACAAGACCAACCTTGCCACAGCACTTTGGAGAGTCCTTGGTGCTACAATAGCCAGATGACATATGGCTCATTCCCTATGTGCATAACAGCATCCCAGCACAATTCAGCTGTACGTGGTAATGACTAATGTGATTAGCACTAGAAAGAGAGAGAGAACTGAAGTTAAATTCAGAGAGACCAGGGTAATAAAACATTTTTAATAGCTGTAAAACATCCCAGTGTGGGTAAGACAGGAGGAGAACATAAGAGAGTTTTTGTACTGAAGAAGATATACTCGTTTATTAGCCTGTTTGTTTATAAGCCGACCCCCAAGCTGGATAGGTAAAAACAGCAAAAACTGTAGGACCCTTTTATAAGCCGACCCTATATTTCAGTGGTTGGCAAACTTTGGCTCCTGGCCCGTTAGGGTAAGTTGCTAGTGGGCCTGGATGTTTTGTTTACCTGGAGCATTCACAGGCACGGAGCCCCTCAGCTCCCAGTGGCCGCAGTTTGCCGTTCCCAGCCAATGGGAGCTGCGGGAAGTGGTGCTTCCCACAGCTCCCATTGGCTGGGAATCGTGGCCACAGGCAGCTGAGGGGCTCCATGCCTGCAGACGCTCCAGGTAAACAAAACGACTATGTATTAGATATTCAATTCAATGATTCCATAGAGTCTAAAATAATCAAATTTTGGTGTAGACCCGTTTATAAGCCGACCCTCGCTCTTTGATGCATCACTTTTTTACCAAAAATATTCGGCTTAGGAACGAGTATATACGGTAAATAGAAAATACCCACCCAAAATATTCTTGTTTTGACAAAAGATCTTTCACATATCTGTGTTGCAGCTCAGCAAGGGAGACGGTGTGCTGCAGGAGGTAGTGCTTAGGACCAGGGCTGGCTCCAGACACCAGCTTCTCAAGCAGGTGCTTGGGGCGGCCGTTCCGGACAGGGGCGGCAATTCGGCGGACCTCGCGCCGAATTGTCGCCGCAGATCGCGATCGCGGCTTTTTTTAGATCACGACTTTTTTTTTTTTTTTTTTTTTTTGGTTTGGCTGCTTGGGGCAGCCAAAACCCTGGAGCCGGCCCTGCTTAAGACTGGGTGTCAGGGAGTTCCCAGTTCTATACTAACTCTCTGTGTGACCTTGGGGAAATTGCAGTAGAGAGAGGTGAAGCAATTTCCCCATCTGCAACAAGGTGCTCAAATATGAATGCAGCATAAAGGTTATTGCAGAGACATTACAGAAATATTAGTACAAATCATTCATGCATAGTTTGGCAGAGTCTAAGAAGCAGCATTTTTATAGACATTAGGTTTCACTATTCCAAATGAGGAATTCAGGAGATATGGGTGGTTCCCACAAAAGGAGTTGTATTAGGTCATCAACGAAGCTGATTGAGACGGGGTGTCCACAAAAGACTGAGGAACTGATTTTTTCCATTTGCAGAGTAAAGTATATTATGGAGGCACAAGAGTTAAGGTTGAATTGAGTTTTACACTTAGAGCACCACTGAAACTCTTTATATCTTTCACACATAACAATGCATCTTCCCCCAAATGAACAGCACTTATGGTCTGTGCATTGAGTGAATTTTCTAAGAATTTACAAGTATAGCTGTTAATGAGTTAAAATGGGTCCTTTTATCTCCTATCAGCCTAGGGCAGTGGTTCTCAAACTTTTTTTTTCGCGGACCACTTGAAAATTGCTGAGGATCTCAGCAGACCACTTAATGATCTTTCCAAATGTTTGTACCATTAGCTAACTATTGTAAAGCGCTTTGGATAAAAGCACTATATAAACCCTCCCCAATAATAATTAACATTTTTTTGTTCTACAAATAAAAGCACACAACTCCCAGCTGGGGCTGGGAAGGAGGGGGGGGGTCTCTCCCCCGCTGTGGCAGCCCCCGAGCTGGGGCTGGGAAGGAGAGGGGGGTCTCTCCCTCTTTCCCCCGCTGTGGCAGTACCCGAATTGGGGCTGGGAAGGAGGGGGGTCTCTTTCCCGCCACAGCAGTCACAGAGCTGAGGCTGGGAAGGAGGGCTCTCTCTCCCTGGCAGCTGCAGCCCTGGAGCTGGGGAAAGACGCCTCTTTCTCTGGCCACCACAGCTCTGCACATCCCAAATTCCCCCTACCGCCTCTTCTCACCCCATTGCCCCCTCCAACCTACCCCCTCTTCCCCCCAAGGCCACCACCTCACCTTACATGTGCGTCTTCTCCAGGGTCCAGGCACTTAAATAATGGAGCCACACCTCCACTAATTAGATGGGCGGCCCTTCACTCTGTGTGGCCGCCCAGGGACACACCTTAGAGGGAACTATCCGCGGACCACCTGAATGGAGCTCGTGGACCACTGGTGGTCCGCGGACCACAGTTTGAGAACCTCTTCCCTGAGGACAGTCCATGGCCTCAGTTCAATCGAAAACAAATATGAAATTGTGGCCATTTTGAAAGAGGGCAGTTCTTTTTGAGTTTCTCTCAAAGAGATTTTATGTGGAACAAGAAAAATTCTAAAGTGTCTATAAAAATCAACATAACATACTCTGGGAATATGAACACTATTCATACAGTTATTGCAATTGTGTCACTACAACGGAGTCCAGGGTCTTTGGGTGCCTAACTGTGCATTTCTATACCTTACATGTTTAGGTTTCTTTTAAGTTTAACTTTAGCTCTGAATTTCTGGGTTTAGAACGCTACTGTTTGGGATAACGACAGCAGGTATGGAATGTATTTTGCCCTAAATTACTGATATATACTCTCAACCTCAATCCAGTTTTACAATTTTTGCCTTTGAATAAAAGAGATTTTTTTATATGGGATTGTTGCTAGTGGAAATGGGATTTGGATGGCATGCAGCTATAACAGTAACACCACAAAGGTGCCTGCAAAGGATGTAAAAGGTGCAAGATCTAAGTTTTTCCATCAGAAAATTAATGAAAAGAAGATTAGAGAAAGCTACAGAAGTTCCAAACATGGCGACAACTCACCTGATGAGTTTCAGAGCAGCACTGATGGTTATAAATGCTGGACATTGTAAGGAGGCTTGAATGCAATGGCTCTAGTAGATGGCTCTTGGCTTCAGAATAACAAAAATCTTAGTGAAGTAGGATACTATGTGAAATGAGATCATTTCAATCTGTCCTTCAGTCCATGAGATGTAAATACTCTTACAGGGAACGTTGGTTGTCAGATTGTTTGGTTTCTTAGGAAGCACTATCTTTCTCCAGGAGAGTCAGCAGACAGCTTCATGGATAATCTCTTTATACATAATCCTATTTGCTGCAGAACAATCTTATCAGTAGCCCACTCTGCAGACAACAAAAATTCCTTGGATCCCTCACATGAATGGCTCTCAGCTGCACATAAATGGATGACCTAATAAAGTCGCTGGTCTCTCCTGAAATCGATGAAGTCTGTATTCTACAGCCCTTGCAGTATCTCAAAAGGAACAAGTACTATCTGCAGAGGATGCCTATCCACAAACAAGTCGAGCACCCTGCACTCCTACTTGTGTAAGGTATAAAAGCTAAATGTATTCCTACCTGTGTAAACTGACCCTTTGCAACTCGTATGCAAAACTCATGAGATATCATAGCAGCAAGTTGGTGAGGTTTAGGAAGATTAAAGAACACTGTGAGCTTTCAACTTTACAATTTAAAGGAAATGTTCCTTCGTTTCCAGTGACAAAATATGTATAATCACAAACCAAAAAAAAAACTTTATTATGATGGATTTAAGGTTGTAAATATCAACGTTTTTAAAAAAGGGAATCTCATTAGAAAGTTGTAATTTGACTAAATATAGCCTGGAAGTATGCCATGAAGCTTAATCTTAGCTCTGCTCTTTTGTCACACCCATCCTCCTTTTACTGGTGGGAGATTACTCTTGCTCCAATTGTCACACAAAAGAAAAGTAAATGTTCCCCCTTTGCATATGTGAATTATAATACTACAGGTTTTTGTTATAGGATATAACCAGCAGGCTCCCTTCCGTCCTAGATCAGGTAGAGTGGTACCTCAGGCTCATCTAGATTGTTGCAAGGTATTGGAATGTCTGTCACCTGTGTCGGATGTACATAGTAAAAACTGACTGCTAGCTTGGGTGAGGCCTCTGGCCACGGCAGAGAGTGTGAACAGGATAAAGAGTGGGATCTCCAGTCCAAGGAGTAGTGGATGAGGGAAGAAATCTTCTGTGACCCAAACATGACGTGTTGTGGCCTATATCCAATACAGGTAAAGGCAAGGTTGGACTTTCACATCAACATTAGTGAATCAATGTCTGAAGTTGCAAAGTCAATTTTTCTTCTACAGTCTCTCTGGTGTATAATACTTTTGCAGATTCAAGTTCTCATTAGAATTTGTTGAACATAAAAAGTTCTATGAAGACTTAGGGCTTGTCTACATTTAAAACCCTACAATGGCACAGATGTGCTGCTGTAGCCCTTCAGTGTAGACACTACCTGTGCTGACTGGATTCTCCTGTCATCAGCATGGATAATCCACTTTTCATCGAACTAGTGCTGTCTGCACAGGGACTTAGGTCATCTTAACTACACTGCTCAGGGGTGGGGATCAAGCACTCCCCCCAGAAATATTCATTCAGTATTGGTGATCACATCAGCAAACTCTCAGCCATGCCCAATTTGTTTTTGTTTTTTATTGTTGCAAATCTTACCGACATTAGCGCTCCATTAAATAAAGGAATGTAGCACAGTAAATACATCACAACAAAACAGCTGGCAAAAAAATCAATCAAACCACTGGAGCTGCGTTACAGACAGAGGGTCAGAGACCTGTGACAAAAAACGTCAGAGGAATTACATTCAATAGATGTGCAGTATCAACATTCCAGGCTCACATATATTTATATATATATATTTATATTTATATATAGAGATTGAGTTTAGTGTTTACAAAGAACAATATTGTTACAAATACAATACTATACTTTTCCCAACGCTTTACAATAATTTCTATTCACCCTCTTTACAGAACAATAGTAAAACTTCATATTCTAAGTACTGTGCTAAATATATACAAGAAATCTCACCCACACTGCCATCTTCATAAACAGATTTCATTTAGAAAATTAAAAAAAAAATCTGCACTCAAGAAATACAAACCAAGCCTTAAATTATAAAGAGATTCAAACAAATAAGTGTGAAACCTACCAATAAAAAAATAAAAGGACATTTCATCCTTAATGTAAACACTGAAAAGTTAGTAATATTGTACTAAACAGTGAAGGGACAGCTTTGCAGGACCTTCACGGAAGAGAAGGAATGTAAAATGGTAGGTTATTCCTTTCAACCCATGGAGAATTTCACTCATCTAAAATACTAACATAAACAGCTGCTCTAACATCTTTTAAACATCAATGGAAAAAACAACAGACTACAGAGGTGTCAACTCTCCCTTTTGAGTTCACTGTATTTCTGAAACATGCTTTCCCTTTCCAGACTACACTTGTGGGACTGTTTACATTAGGAGTGCTTACTCTATCTATCTGTCCCTGTTTAGAAATCATAATACGTCTATTGTAATAGAACAATTCACATTCTCAGTGAGGCCCCAATCCTGCACTCACATGCTTAGTTTTTACTCACTCACATGTGCAGTCCCAATGAAGTCAATGGGTTACTCAGGTGCCTAAAGTTAAGCACACATGCGTTTGCAGGATAGGACCCTTCGTTTCTAAGAATCAATCACTGTTACAGCCCTATATTCATTTGCATACTGAGGACTTGATCCATCTTCCACTGAAGTCGATGGAAAGATTCCTCGATGGGAGGTGGCTAGAGCCACAAAAGAGGAAATTAATATGGGAGTTAAAGTTGGGAACCAGCAGTGTGGTAACCATGTCTTCAAGAGTAGCTTTTCACTCAGGCAACTTATGGAAAGGCTGCACTGTATATAATCTAAATTATACATGGTATATATCATATTTACATATATTACTATACATATGGGAAGTTATGAAAAAAAATTGTTCCTATGACCTTCATAAACCAGATGCCTGACATTAAAATCTCTACTCACAAGTAATTCACAATCTATTTGCATCTGTCTGACGGCAGAGTAAATACTAATCTGGAATAATACCACCATGCCCTTGTAAAGTTTGTTATTCCAGAGATTGGGATTTGTTTACCTACCAACAAGAACTGCTGTACATCAAGTAATTGTACAGTACTCTTACACCAAAACATATTCATTTACTACAACAGCTTACTCACCATTCCACTATCTCCCTCAAATACTTCCAGTATTTGCTGCCAGTTGAAATAAAAAGATTATCTTCTTTCTCTCCACTTAGTCCATTGTTTTTTGAAGGGAAAATTGTGCCCCTGATCACAGATGGAACTAAGTGATCAGACACAGGCAGAGTTTTCACAGCTCACTTATTAATGGAAATGTACACACATGTATATCTAAGCTATGAAATCTCTGGAGACAATTCCAAATGTCATCTCCAATCTGCAACCACAGTGCTTATATTACACAGTCCATCCCTCATTAAATGAGAAACTGATGTTAATGGCCATCAGCCCCCCCCACACACACACACACAAAAAAAAAGAGGGATGAGATTTTTGTTTTGTCCTGCTCCAGTATTTTCATCACATTAAATCTTTGTGTCGTAATAAGATGCAGCAAAAGCTGCTACTTTTGATAAATTTAAAGGCATCCGACTGGTCTAAATTCACAGTTATATATGAGCTTAAATGTGAGTACATACGACTAATGGAACATAACTCCTGTACATGGAATAGAGAGGTCTCTCCTTCTGGAGGGAGGAGAGTCACTACTACTATTACTATCTTCTCTCCCTCTCTCCACTCTCCAAAATTTATAGACCACACAAATCCTTGATATCATGCACCCCACCACAACATTTTTGAACCCTCTTCTTCATTGTACAAGTACATAAAAACCCTTTAATGTTCTACAAATGGAGAATCATGGATTAACTTTATATATATATTTATATGTATCTATATTACAAATAAATTAATTTCTCCTCACTCCCATCCCACCTCCCCCACTGTTATCCAGATCATGAGCTAAAGAAAAAAAAGTAATTAAAATTAATCAGTCTTTGGACCAAAGATATGTTAATACTGGCTCAGAGTAACAAAACTACTTACAACTGTATGTAGACCTATTTTTGTTCAAATTTCATAAATATCAAGCACATAGTTTTAAATATACACACACACACACACACACACACACAACACACTCACCCACACACCAATGAGAAATTGTGTATTTAAGAGCTTTAAAAATTTAGATTTTCAGCAGAAGCCCCCAAAATATAATTCTTGCTGTATATTTATAGGCCACTTAACATTCTCCTACCACTGAGTAGGGAGGGGGATATAAAAGATATCCTGCATCTAAAAATGAAGAAAGATTTTTTTTGGGGGGGGAAAAGACTCTCATACTTGGTAGACCAAATGGTGAAAGTACCTCCTCTAGTATGCCCTAGTGAGGACAATGACACTCTTACGCATTTCAGCAACATACAAACCACCTTTGAGGTTACACGATCCAGAAGAATAAATCTTAAAGCCAATTAAAAGGTGTGCATTTGAATTATGAGTTTTACCACAACATCACTTACTTATTAACTCATTCTTCATAGACTTTTAACTCCTCCTTTAGGGCAAAACTATCCCCTTGGTTCTCTGCTCTCCGTGTGTATGTTGAACTCTTTGTTGGTAATGTTACGCTCAGTGCACACAGAGAGAACAGATTAATGGAGTCAAAAATCTTCTATGTGGAGTCCAAGAGGAGAACTTTACCCTGTGGTTTGACCTGTTTATAAAGCAAGCTTTCTAATTTAGTAATACTTAATGTATTTGTGTTGTTGAGTTATGGCCATAGAAATACGACTGATGACGGAGCTTGAAGAAGTGCAATCAGTCCTTTGTTAAACTAGCTGTGAATAACTAATTTTTCTATTCTGTGAGGAATTACATAAAGCTTAACTTGTAAAAAGATGCAACAAAAAAAGTCTCATGGAAATTTTTTTCCCTGTACACAGCAAAATGTTGGAGAGAGAGAGAAAGAGAGAGAGAGAGAGAGATGTCTCTGCAGACACAGAAATGCAGTACTAGAAACACAACCACTGACGAGGAGAAACATCCTCCATGCATGTTGTGAAGGTGAGGTATCGGCCTTAGATGTAAACTGGCTGCTCCTGTGCAGTCAACAATCTGTACATGGCTGCTGGCATGGTCTTCATATGAATCTGGGTGGACACAAAACAAGTCAGTCAATGCTCCTCATACACATGATGCAATGCTTTGGAAATAAAAGGGTTTGTGTGCTTTCATGCTTAGAAGGTATGTATGTGTAAGGGAGAAAGCAGCCCGAGATGAGGAGAAGAACGTAGCTGCAGTGACATAGTACAGGGGAAAGATGTAACCAGTGAGTTTTCATGCCCATGCTAAGGTTTATTGCAGCACAATGCTGAGAGGCGTTGAGTTCTTGCAAACCTTGCTGAGGTTAACAGGAACTGTGGGCACTCAGCACCTCTCATGCAGGCTATTAAAAACTATGAAAACACGTTAACAATAAGCCTGGTTTAATCCTATTCTCATTTCCAGTAGTTATATTTGGATGGTGGTAGGCAGCGAGAGGCAACGGTGCGGAAATGTGTAATATCATCTATCCAGTTCCTACCTCACCAACAGCATTTGAGAGAATGTGAACAATCTTTTCATGGGGTGTTGCTACAACGCTCTGTCCGTTGATTTCAATGATCCGATGGCCCACTCGTACTCCTCCTCGCTCTGCTATACCTCCTCTCATAAGGCTACAGATCTTGAATGGAAAGGACAAAGTTATCAACGCTAAGCATGTTAAATTGTAAAACAACAGAGGTTTGTTCACAAATGGCAAACTCAATATTTAAATAAACAAGTCTCCAAAGTGTAAAAGAGTTCTTTTTTAAAATACCGTGAAACACAGATCAGGGTAAAATGGACTAGAATAACTGTTACAAAGTCAGTTCTCGGCTTATAGAACATAATGAACAACTCCTCCCCTAGGTGCATAAGAACAAACACAATAAGTTGGCCACTGAAAATTACTAGTATTAACCCTTTGGACACTGGCATTTTGAAAATTTAGGAGATTGCATAGGTCCATGGTCTCTAAAGGATTTAGAATTGTATGTCTTTGACTTTCTCTGATTGTAAAGAAGACTCTTTCTGGCTCAGTTAGATATACGACTAATGCAGCCTGTGAACAACCTGCCCCATACACCTTTTGGTTCTTTAGCTTAAAATATCTGTCTTATTCCTATGGTTAACTTTATACTCTAATATGACAAAGTATCTTTTCCTGCTTTTGACTTGGAAAGAAGGATCGGCCATAGGGGAGGTAATAAATTTTCTGATAAGTCAGTTTTTATGTCTTACAATCAGAATGTGTGCATAGCCCTTGGTAAGCTGAGAGGTTTGCCAAAAAATTTCACAGCTATAAAAAGCATCACAGTAGAAACCTAAGGATTGTGAAAGCGACTTACGATCCCATTCTGTACACTGAAACCCAGCTGATATCGGAGGTCAGGTCTTCTGATCAAGACAGTGGTTACTGGAGGACATCTCACTATATTCAGTTTAATCCGGGCCTGGTTTTTCAAACCCTTTAAAAAAAATATATATATACACTATGACAAGTATGGGAGCAGGTGAGCTGAGACAGCTGAAAACTGGCACTGAAATAAAACAATAGTTTGAATGCTAACATGGAAATAATACTGAACAAGCAGTTTGCTGTGTATTCATCATTACAAAGTAGGATTCCTAATAAGTACCAGATACAAGCAATATGACAACCTGTTAACTGAATGATGCAATGTCAACCTCTAGCTGTCAACATTTTGACATGGTCATTTTAAACTGCCAAGAAATTAGACTTCCTGTGGGCAATTTCTTTATTTTGGAACACAGAACATTGTTCTACAGAAAGCGGGGGTGGGGTGGTGGTGGTGAAGTAGGTCTGTGCAATTAAGCTGAAAACTGTCGTGTATTTTGTTGCAAAAATAAAGTCTTAAATATGCACTTAAGATGGCTGCAAACAGGTAGCTTTCCTGGATATGCGCATTCAATTCTGTAATGCAAAAGGCAGAACTTACTTAAGTCCTGCCCACTGAATGCTTGTATAAGTAATGCTCAGAAACTCCCCCATTCTAAACTGAGAATATCACATTCACTCTGCAATCTTGGTTAACCACAACAAAGCACTATCAAAATAGAAGATGACTGCATATGTCTGACCCTCATACGGTTTGAAGTTCTCACCGCTCTTTCTTATAGATTCCACCCACCTAATCTTCTCTGTCTTTCTCCCAGAGTTAAAGTATCTTTTTTTCCCTGTAAAGTGTCCAGAACGGAACATACATTTCTCTACACTAGAATACTGTGTAAACATCCGGGCAACACACAGACAACCGCCAACAATCACAATTCCTAACAAAAAAGGAAGGCTATGTTAATGCCTGAGAGAAATACCCTACTTTTAACATTCCAGTGTCTGTCCGATTTACTAACAAAGAGTAAAATCCTGGTTCCACTGAAGTCAATGGAAGTCTTGCTATTGAATTCAATGGGACTAGGATGTTTCTCATGGTCTGAAAAATATTTCCTGATCTATACAGGGAGTTATACTACAGTCCCCAAGCTTTCACATATGGTTTATTCTTGCTGATTTTGTAGGGCCTCTCTCTACAAGACCCAGTACTTGAGTGTCTGTGCCATTCTGCTGGGGGCAAATAGCTTTTGGAACAACCCCAGTGTGCATTGCAGTCCATTACCAAGCAAGTAGAAAAGCCAAAAATGAGAAGGAAATCTTCATTCACCTATCTGTTGGGGAAAAAGCTTGAAGTGGGGTGAGGTGGGAGGGGAGGGAGGACAAATCTCCAGTAGAACTGAATCAACCAGCTTCCCTTCAGCAACCAGGTTAGTTTGGAAGTCAGACCGTGCCTATGTTCTAATACAAATGGAGAAGATGCCCAAAGTCAATCTGCTAAGTCTAAGATGTTTTTGTTAATTGATCCTTATTGATCTACAGACGTAACCCACTATTCTTTTTAAGGGGAAGTAACCGTAGTATCCCCGTTGGACTAATGGAGTTCATACTTATTGTTTCTACTAATATGCAAATGCAATCAAGTGCAATTTAAAACGGCCTCTTAGACTTCTCTTTCTCCTTTAATGGAGGAAAGAAACTGGCTATATTCAATTTCATTCTAAGTGAGGAATGGGGTGCTTACTTAGGAGCTTATGTTAAGTACAGATCCATTCAATCCTCTCACCCATCGCCCCAGGAGGGTCTATTTTCCTGACAACTATGTCTAACTGCCTATTCATATTTATGGCAGTTGTATGCACCCACTCAGAGGTGGGAGGACAAACCGTGAGGAAAGAGTGCCAAGGCATTTCATTTCTCTGGTCTCTGCATAGCACTGCACTCAGCATGGCTTATTAATCAAGCCAACACAGGCTGGCTATAAGTGGGCATGCTGCTTTGGGAACCAAAGCAAATGAGATTATGAAGTGAGAAGAGGCAGTTCCACAGCCAGCTGGCTCTCAGCAAAACACAAAGCCCACTGTATTTTTTGCTCTACTTCATTCCATTTACTTCCATGTATTTTATTTACTGTCTGTGATGCATACACTAATCACAATCAGTGATCATCTACATACCATAGGGCAATTGGCCTTTATGGACTACATACCCAGAAACAAGCAAATAGTAAGTATCTGGTTTGCATTCATTTGTGGCAAGTATGTGTGTTTGCAACTCCAAGTGTGCATTGCACATATATTTTTGCATGCTCCTTTTTAAAAAAAAGGAAACACGGGCTCCTAGTAAGCAATTTCTAAATTTTACAGAAATAATGCATCCCTTAAACACAGTCAGTTCATAATATTTTATATGTTGGGAATCCATGCCAACAGGAATAGAAAAAGTGTTATACTAGATTAGTCCAGGGGTCCATGCACACCAGATGCTTGAGAAAAAGATGAAAGCAACGTAAGATATGGAATAGCCATTCCAAACAGGAAGTTTCTTCCTAATCCCGTCAGTTAGCACCTAGTTTATGGTTGATTAGTATGAAGGTTTGGATCCCTCATTTAAAAAAAAAAATCCTCTCTAATGTAATTGTGAGTATTCTCATTATTCACATAAACGTCCAATTGTTTGTAAGGTAGCCCTGTTCACTGAATGCTAAGGAATTTTTGCAATGGTAAGATCCTTGTGCATTCTCTGAATATCTATTTTGGCTGATAATATACATACTGCTGGCCATTAAAATTGTCCTTCCAAGGAGAAGATGACCCATACATTTGCAATGCTTTACAGCAATCTAGCTGGAGCTGTTCATACATCAGTTCTGAATCACATGCAATATATAGAATATATATCTCCTTTTTTTTGCATGTGATTCAGAACTGATGTATGAACAGCTCCAGATAAGTTTGCAGTTCTTTTCAGAAATCTATGGGTCATCGTCTCATTGGAAGGACAAGATTAATGGCCAGCAGTCCCCATGACAACAGCCAAATGTGGCAACAAAAAAGGAATCGAAGCATGTGTCAGAATGAGATCTCCATAGCAACCAGGGAGATTCTCAAGACACCATCGCAGGCGTCCATTTGGAAGGACTCTGGAGGAGGAGGAGTGTGCTGAAGCAGACATTCTATATGCCAGGCCTGCAAATAATTACACTTTTGGAAATAACTGATGTGGGATGGGGAACAAGCAGAACAAAAGTGAGAACAGTAAGAGGTCTGGTAACAAAATAGCTGGTTCAGGGAGGTGTAATTGGAATTCCTTAACAATTGCACCTCCCTATGCCAGCTACAGACCCTTGCCCTCAAGGTAGGGATTTAGCCCCAGGAAACAAAAGGCTATTTTTGCTGTCATCCCCTTTCATTTCAGGTGGGAGGAGACTTAGTTTTCAGCTGTGATCTACTTAGTAGCCTCAACATCAGCAGAGGCTAAATCAAGCCCTGGCTTCCATCTTGGTGAGATCCTCCCAATTTTGGGCTTCCAGGGGGAAGGATGAAGCCAGTTTCTGTTGCTCCAACCTTCCTCCATCTGTGGGGTACACCTTCAACCTGAAAGGGTCATGAATATGCCAGCATAATCCTGGGCTGAATTTGTCCTAATCATTAAGAAACATTCTGAGCTTGGAATATGTAATTTCATTTAAAGAGGGCCTGGGTAAAGGGAATAAACTAGCTACAACACCAAGTTTCTAGGTGTCCAAGATAAAAAGCAGCAGAAAGTTGATTTATTGGACAAATTATGTTTTTTTCAGGAAAGTAGGCTGCTTTTACCAAGGTTTGACTGTATTGCACTCAGACAAGGCCAGTAATCAGAGTAATGGTCAGAACACATTAAATGTTTATGTGCTAGGCTGAGTATTTCAAGTATTTCTATTACCTACCTCTGTGCAGAGTTTTCATTTTCAGATACACATATTTTAAATCTTTGTAGCAATTTTTTAGTTCAAGTGCTAAGAAACCAACCACAGCCTACACGCAATTTGGAAGGGGCACATAGACATTTATTTTGTGAACTACTAGACAAAAATAATTTTATTTCAAAACAATTTAATGAAAATCACCTGGCAAGAACTCATCAAAAAGGAGTATAAAAATCCAACTTTACTCGGCATTTTGCTGGGTTGTTCTACAGAAGAATTTGTAGATGTCAGATGTACCGTTTCAGTATGTGACCTACAAATCATGTGGTGCAGCAAGTTGTAGGGTAGCTATTTGTTTCAATTTAGTTGTGCCTCTGACATTCTCAATGGATGCAGCATTTTCTTTCCATGAAACAGTAATGATTAAATACCCGTTCTCTTATAAATTGCAGCTACCCCAGAGGTTCTTCTTTTCCACTTGACATGCCTGCTTTTTGCAATCACATACTTATGTAAATTAGAGGAAAGTTGTCCCAATTAAATGTCCCATAGCGTTACTAGGTTGAAATAAAAATGTACACTTCAAAATATTCACAAGTTAACTCCATAATCATATAAAAGACAAATATGTTTTATAGTTTAAAAATATAAATTGTCCAATTTACTACATTTGTTTTATCAGTCTTAGCACTCTGGGTCAAATTCCAAGATCCTTTTCTTCAGTCCTTACTGAAGCAAGGCTCCAATTGACTTCAATGGAAGTTTTGGTCAAGACTAAGATCTGGCTTCAAGATCTGGCCCTTTTTCTCTGAATAGTTTTGAGCTCTGTGAATGATGAAACACAAAGTAAGGCCAGGGTGGCAAAGCCGGTCTTGCGGTTAAGGCACGGGACTAGCGGGGGAGCCAAACCTTTATTCTCAGCTTGCCATAGACGTCTTGTGTGAACTTAAGCAATCAAAGCTCTGTATTTTCATTTCACCCTTGAAAATGGGGATGATATTAATATTTCCCATCTCACAGGGGCCTACAAGGCTTAATTAATTAGAGTTTGCAAAGTGCTTTGTGATCATCGGAGAGAAACTGCTATAAAAATGCAAATTATGAGTGTTGTTAGAGAATGTCCTTAATTTACATCTTTATTGTCTTCCACTATTCCCATACAGTTTTTAAATGTGTAACACTTAAGAACATTCCCTGTACCTTTATAATACTCTGGCATGTTGAGAGTGGTAAGCCGACCAAGCTGGTACCATTAATTGACATGATCTGATCCCCTATGTTCAGCTTTCCCGACTTCTCTGCTGGTCCTCCATGCATCATGTTGGCGATAATAACTGTGGGCAAGATGGATCCCCAGCCAGATTCCACAATCACGACACCGAGAATTTCTCCCTTTTGCTTTTCAATGTAAACCTGAATTAGGAGATAGAAATACAGTTTCAAACACATATCATCAGCTATGGAATACAGCCTGTGTGCACACATACATATACATCAGGTGTGGGCAAACTACGGCCCAGGGGCTGCATCCGGCCCTTCAGACGTTTTAATACGGCCCTCGAGCTCCCGCTGGGGAGCGGGATTCGGTGCTTGTCCCGCTCCAGCCAGGGAGCGGGGCCAGGGGGTGCCCCACTCTGCGTGTGCCATGGCTCCGTGCGGCTCCCGGAAGCAGTGGCATGTCCCCTCTCCAGCTCCTATGCGTAGGGGCAGGCAGGGGGCTCCGCACACTGTCTCTTTCCCAAGCGCTGCCCCCGCAGCTCCCATTGGCCAGGAACCACGGCCAATGGGAGCTCCAGGGGCGGCACCTGTGGACAGGACAGCGTGCAGAACCACCTGGCCGCGCCTCCGCATAGGAGCCAGATTGGGGACATGCTACTGCTTCTGGGAGCTGCTTGAGATAAGCGCCGACCGGAGCCTGCACCCGACCCCCTCCCACGCTCCAACCCCCTGCCCCAGCCCTGATCCCCCTCCTGTCCTCCGAACCCCTCCTCCCCAGCCCCATCCCAGAGCCCGCTTCCCCAGCCGGAGCCCTCACCCCCTCCCGTACCCCAACCCCCAATTTTGTGAGCATTCATGGCCTGCCATACAATTTCCATACCCAGATGTGGCCCTCGGGCCAAAAAGTTTGCCCACCCAATATACATAGACACCAACACAGACACACACAACCTCTCTGTCTCTTTCTCACTCCAAGCAAAAGCAATGAAACAAATGTGTTAACAAATTTCAAATTTATTTCTAGCTTGAAATAAATCAACATATTAATGTGGCGGGGAGGGGGCAGGGGAGAATAAGGCAAACCTGCAGCTGGACCAGGGCTGCTCACTCAGCTAGTGACTCACCCCTCCAGCAGAACCTGCAGTGACTCAACCCTCTGCCATGCTGCAGCAGCCTATTCCCCGGCAGGGCCCAGATCAGATAGCCCCAAGGCACAGGTATTTCACCTTCACAGCAAGTTAGTCTGTGCAACAGCACTACTCAGCTTGGAACCCTCCTAATGCCTCACAGTGTTACGGACTCCCTAGCGTTCCAGCCTGCCCTTGATCCTATCCCTGTGCCTGTTCCTACCCTCTGCTTTGCCCGTGCCCTGTCCTGAGGCTGCTCCAGCTCTGTTCCTCACCCTGCTCTAGCCCTGCCTCTGACTCCTGACCCCCAGGCCCCTTGACTGACTCCAGCCCAGCTTCGATCTTTGGCTGGCTTCCTGACTCTGACTACGGTCCTGATTTGGCTTGTCTATGGACTCTGACCCATGGACTGTCTCCAGTTTCAGCGCTGTCCTCGGCTCTTTCCCGACCCTATGACCAGCTTCGACCACCACTCCAGCCACCAGGTCTGACCACCAAGACCCCAGGAGGTGGTGGTGATGGGGTGGTGCAGGCAGGACAACAACAGTGAGAATACGCTGGTGATTACAGACTGGATTACATACCCTGTACACTGCAATGGTACATTGGTTCATCTTTATTAGTAAAACAAGCAAAAAAATATACTCCTTTAAAACAAACCTGGAGACAAATGCTTTCATCAACCCTTATGTCTCCATAAAATGTATGTTATTTGTTAAATCAACAGCTTGTTTTAAACTCCTTTAACTGATGTGCAGTGTCCCATGTATTTGAAAATTGTTTGGTAAAACAGCACAGAACAGATGGCAAATCACTATAACACTGATGAACTGACTGTTCCCTGTTCACTCTTCAAACAGAATTGCCACTGGGTGTCCTACCGGGGAGGAGAGTGCTCTAGCCTGACCTGATGAAAGTCATTTGCTCCCAGTATTAGCTTGCATTTGGGACAGACCAGCCTAATGCTACTATCATCAGAAGACTGGGACATACGTCTTTGCAGTTTTCAGACTTGGAAAAGTGAATGAGGTCATCATTGTACATGTCTTGGGTGTTGAGCAGGTCGCTGTACTCCTTCTGGCTCAGGTCTTCTGGATTTATTCCATTTGCCCTCAGGAATTCCTGGTAGGCCACGCTAAATGCTTGACCTATGGACTGTGCAATCAGCTGTGCCTGCAGCAGTTCCCCCCAAAAAGGAAAGGAAAATATCAAATATATAGCATTGCTGATGGTCTTGTTCGCTGACACTTGGAATTATGATCATGCTGTAAATATTTCCCCATATTAATTAAGCCACTTGAATCAATTCCAGTTTTTTCTTTTAATATCATTTATAACACTAAAGACCAGGTTCCAACTTGTTCTGTATTAGTTTATTTTGATTTCTGTATGGATAAAAAGAACCTCTATCCCAAGTTCTAGGCATTTGACAAAAATTAAACACACCAACAAAAAAAAAACCCCAACATAATCTTGTCCTCAACCCATACAATTATTTAACCCAGCAAGGCAAGCTGTTACAACTGAAAAGCAAGAGTAGTGGGCCTTCCTTTCACTGATGAGAACTGCTGAAGTAAACACAAAGAAATCCTTCCTTCATTGATTGACAGTTAGGCTGGAGAACAAGAACACTACATCACATTAGCTTCTCGGATGCCTATTGGGTAACACAGGCAACAACTGAGGCCGTGGCTACACTCGAAACTCCAAAGCGCTGCTGCGGGAGCGCTCCCGCGCTGCAGGTACTCCACCTCCCCGAGGGGATTAGCTTACAGTGCTGGGGCACTGTTTACACTGGCGCTTTACAGCGCTGTAACTTGCTGTGCTCAGGGGGGTGTTTTTTCACACCCCTGAGTGAGAAAGTTGCAGCGCTGTAAAGCGCCGGCGTAGCCATAGCCTGAGCTGCTCTGCCCTTTAGCCACAAGCAGTACCATTCTCTTGCAAGCCAGCATTACATGAACACACCTATAGGAAAAAGATGACAAAAGAATATTTGTTCCTCTTTTTTTCTTTTGAAGTCACCCTGCTTATATTTGTCTCTGCTACCTATTGTCCATCTCATAAAGACTGACTATCTTAAACTACTCTCAAACTGGTGCAGCTCTCATTGATGACAACAGTTGACCACTGGCACTTAAGAGGATGCGGTCACAATTGCACGCGCGCACACACACACGTATGTTGGGCCGAATTTTCGTAAGAGTTCAACTCTCATTTAAGCACCAAAATAAATGGCTAGATTTTGGGCACTGAGCTCTTTTGAAAATCTGGCCCCAACTGTGGATGCTGAGTAGTTGGGAATCTGGCACTGAGCTCTTTTGAAAATTTGTTCCATTATCAGTAGTTTAGTCTCCATTGCTTAAAATATCTAATTAGAAACTCAAAAATAAACTCTTTCCCTACTGATTGTCCCTTTCCATTTAAGTATTTAATTCCCCACCTTCCTGTGCTTAATGGAGCTGAAACTAAACCACCACTTTAATTGTTTGGGCACAGAGTTCGTAGATCACAGTACTATAATTTGGAAGAAATTCTGTGTTATTTAATTGCTCCTGCAGAAGCAGCAGAAAGAGTCACATAGTTTCTTGTGATTCTTGCTCGAACATGTCAGTCTTTCTAGGATTTGCACATTATATTCCTCAACAGATTAGGGCAATTTAAAGCAGGGACAAGTTTTGGTCAGCATCCCAGTGTTTGATGATGTAATGATTGCCAGTTAGCTGTTGGGTAGAGTAAGATCATTCTAAAACTAAACGCTTCTGGGGCTACCTAGCTGTCCTGCTGGAGAAGAGAAAATGAGATTATAATACACACAAACAGACACAAGATTAAGATAATATACCCTGTGGAGCATCAGGGCTCTTTACTTCTAATAGATAAAGTTACAATTTTTTGCTAGCTCTGTATTTTTTCCAATTTATTTTGGATTCTTAAGTCAGAACTTTTGCAGAATGGTTGAAAAAATGTCATGTAACCCAAGACCGTTGATCATGTCTCCTCAAATGTCTCAAAATGCTATAAGACCGCCTGACTGACGGCTGATATGTTTTTGGATCTCATGACATTTAGGACTTTCCAAGACAACATTTATTCATGGGGGGATTATCATGATCTGCATAAATGTGACCTAATCAAACCTTATTAGGTGACACTTGTGACTTCAGAAGGGGAGTGCCCCATTCTGATTTGCCAACAAACTCCTAAGAAGTAGTTCTAAGGGGTAGAAACCAGCCTGTTCATCACCTTCATACGCTGAAGGAAAAGAAAAATTGCTTCTGTCCTCTTGCCATGTGATGCCACCATGCCTAATAAAGAGACCTATGCTTTCTCTGCCCTCAGTTGGCCAATCTGGGTTAGGAGTCTGGAAATGCTCAACATCTGTTTTTGACATCTATAGGCAAGCAGTCTATAACCAGCCAGCAAGTCCATTGGCATTAACCAGATGAGCCGAGAAAGCCACTGACTGATCTTTTTTCAACCATATACCAGTATCTTGGAGTTGAAAGAAATCACAAGAGTCACAACAGCCATCCTGTATAAATATCACCTTTGTTTGTTTTCTTTTTCCGATTTTCATTAGTAGAGGAATGCCTCTATCTCAGCATTCTTGCACTTGTCTTTCTTTTTAACTCTAGCAGGTGACCGGTAGCAGGTCTGTGCATGTGGATAGAACCCACAGAATTTATCTGAGAATGGTGCCTATGGAATAGTTTCTCAAAGACCTAAAAACAGACCTTGGTTTAAATAACCTCGCTGTCTAAAAGATCTCACATACATATATGTTATGGGTTGGAAGGTGTGTTATTTTCACCTAAAATGTAACCAGATGTGTTATTCTGAATTGTTTTGGAAAGTCTCCTATAAACTATGTTCAAGGGGCAGGGAAAATAAATAGATTATCACCTAACCACTCATAATTTGGGCAGGCTATATTAACTGGCAGAAGAGCTGTAGTCTAAACATTAATTTCAATATAGGAGTGAGCTGACCCTCCCTGTAGCAGTCATCTGACTGAAATAAGTATATCAGTTGCCACTGAAATTGAAAATACCCTATTATTCTGCAGGCTGACAGCTAAACATGATATGTTGACTTCCCAAATTACTAGATAAAGTTCACAAAATTGTTGTCTTATTCAGTATTAATTAACGTGATAAGATTAATTTATTATTTGATATTAACAAATTTTATTTTAAATTTGATTTGCCCATGTGTTTAATTTTATTTTGCATTTTTTCTTTAGTTATTTAGCTTAGTTAAAAAAATTACATAAAACTGGAGAATTGTGTGGACTGATGTATCTTCCCCAGATGTCAGGGCCTAGAACAGCAAGAACCCAATGGTAGATAACAGAGACAACTTAGTATGCCATCTAGGGGTGGACCACAGAACCTGCCTTCTACAGTCCTCACATTATCATGAACCCAGTTTAACTGGCTGCTTAAAATGAGTTTACAGCTGCTTTGCAACTTTCAAAGCAGCGTAAAGCACAATGGTGACTCTGGTCCTGAATCTACAAATTCAACTGAGATTTTCATAAATTGAATAAGTATGGACAATGTACACCCTGCCACTACAGTTTCTCATTTAATGATGACAACCAACCAAAAGGACCCAATATGCAAAAGGCAGAAGAGTTCCTCTTTTTAGATGAATTCTTTTTATGTAACTAAAAATCAAACAGGACCATCAACCACAGACTTCAATCCTATCCTGACAAATGGTTCTCATATTCTCAAGCATAACCAAGTAAATAACTCCTTACATCCTCAGATTCGAAGACATGGCAAATCATTTTGTATTGCCTCTTTCCGTCCTGAGAGGGGTGAGATGCCTCCACATTGTCCTGGGAATTAGATCGAGGCATTCGCCGCCGAGCCATCAGCACAACGATATTTCCTATATCAGCAATGTAGGAAATGGTCCTCAGAGGATGATCCATCATAGTTTCCTGAGGGAGAGAAATCCTGAAATCAGTGCTCGCTTTGAGCAAATGCTTAACATGGTTTTGACATCATGTAAATAGATGCTAACAATGTAAGAACAACTGGCAGTAAATATACAAACACAGGCTAACTTTATGTATTCTGTATGAAAAGATGTGAAAGAAAAGGGAACCAGCAGTGTCAGTTCCACCAAATGAACTGAAATTCCCATTTAAAAAAAAAAAATTAATGGCTGTTATATTTACTGGGTAAAAGAACTCCAAATACAAAGACCCAGTTCAGAGGGTTTGAACATGCACTACACAGAGAATTAAGAATTTGGAATTAGCTACCTCAGCCAAACTCTCTAAGTATTAGAGTGAAAAATATCTATGAGACACTGATAACAGACATATTAATGGCACTAGACTGTCTGCAATGCTGTACTGTGATACCTTTCAATAACAGTTCAGTAGAGAGTGAACCACTACTACAATACTGACAAGATCCAACCCTGGCAAGGGCACATCTTTGCCTATACCTGTGTGTCTGCATTCAACACTTTTATTCTCTGCGTAGAGATAAAGAGGTCCACCTCAGTCATGGGCTGAGATTCACCTTCTGGGGCCTGCAAATAAAATGGTTTAGAGTCAACAAATGCATCAGAGAACAGCCTTAATAATGATGTTAGAGCACAAACAGGGGTGCGCAAAGACACAGTCACCAGAACAGCAATGCAAAACAGAGTATTAAATTGCAGAAGCTAAAGATAAACACAAAGATATGGAAACTATATATAAGGATGAAAGTGTGTTAGATTCAGTATTATTTGTAAAACTGTTAATTCCATACAAACTCCCTACCCTCTTTCTGATCAAATGAAGTTATAACCCACTGCAGCATGAATTGTATAATCATTCCACGGAAATCAAAATGATTTTCATTTTAACATGAATACCACATTAAAAAAGGCTTTTCGAATGAGCAATGTACAGGACTAAGGGCAGTTCTTGCCTGCAGGATTTCTATATGATGCTAATTATTACAGTGACTGCTCAGGCTAGTGAGAAAAAATGTATACAACAGGTGCAGATTAAGCAATTATAATGCAGTTCTGGTAAGAGGGTCTTTATGGTCAGACAACAGAATATTAAAGCACTAACCCACTCCAGAAGATGTACATTTGTAAACATATAGAGCAAATGCTTGTACTTTAAAATGCATCAGATTTGTTCCACGACACCTAAGAACTCCATGAATAAAATTGACTCATATTTTAGTAATCTCAGTGTATAAAGTGAGTGTACATATGGAAACTTTTTTTTGCATCCAGCAATTTGACACATCTATAAGTTAACCAAAAATAGTCTTTAGAAAGGGATAAGAGTAATTTCTTTTTAATATGCCATTTTACAGAATTAAAACCTTCACCATGTCATTCCTGTTTATTTGGTAGGTATTTCTGGGTTCTGTCTGTTTCCATTTGATAAATCCAATATTTACCCTAGTTCTAACATGAAATGGCTAATGATAAGCAACAAAAAATGGCCAACCAGGCAACTGATTTTTGGGAAATGTCAACTTGTGTGGTGACTCTGAAATAAACCTGAACAAAAACTTGCTGGATGCAGAAAATAAAAACACAAAATCAAAAGTAAGAAAGGCAAAAAATAGAATAAAAATAAAAATAAACAAGCATAACATCAAGCTGATGGAGGTTGTACTGCACCTTCTTCCTGCTTTTGGCTAATTTCTGGGCCATCTGCTTAGCATGGAATAAACAGAGATAGGAGAATGGTTAGAGAAGAATTTGCAGAGACTCAAGTCAAGCAGGGATCTACACACTAATGTCCAGGATTTGTCTAGTAACTGGTCTAGGTTAGTCTCTGCTTGGATGTCTCTCTTTCGTTCTGGTTTAAAAAAAGTTTCATGTTTAACACAATAGGTTTAAAAAAGTAAACCTGCTCCAGAAGAGAGAGAGAGAAAGAATAAGGATTAGTTTTATTTAATTTTTAAAAAGACAACTAAGCTAAAAACATAGGGCCAGATTCTGCTCTCATTTACATTTGTACAAACCACTAGTCGCTCTTTTTAAGTCATTGGAGTTACACAAGTGCAGAATTGGTGTAAGTAAGAGAAGAATCAGAGCCTTAATATTCAAACTCTCTCAGATCTTAAGGTCTTAGATTCAGGTTACTTAACAATTTTGCATGTACGTACAGACTTATAAAGGGAAAAAATGTCAAAAATGTTAAATGGTCCTAAAAAATTGAACAACCCATCCGCCCCAATGCATACACATCCACGTGCTTACTAACATTAGACTCAGGCATCTGGGGACCACGATTCCCCATGCCAATTGCACAAGGACATTTTCCATGCCACTCACATATACCCAAACATCTTCCCCGGGTAGGGGTGCATACTCTCCAGAAGATCTACCTGAAAATGGTCTGCTGTTGTGGAGCTTTTTACTGTATTAACATGTAAGTATTCAATATCAAAAGAGATTCTATAGGCTACTAATGAGACACAGTGATAATCATAATTCTTGTCACTCCATTATCGAGAATTTATAAATCTTCTGCAAATAACTCCAGATGTACTAAAAAAAAAAATCCACAGACTCTGGTGACTTATCTTGTGGACTTGCTTATTGGACAAGTATGATGCTCACCTTGCTGGCAGACTTCCATTTTAGTTCCAGTAGTAACATGTTATTAACTTAATGTGTTTGCTGTGTGGTCTATTATGCCAGGCTTTATCTATAAATACATTACTAATAACTATTAGGACCCCAGAACAGGAACCGTGAATCACAGATGCACTGAACATTTGTCTTTGGTGCTCACAAATTAACTCTGCAGGTTGTGCTTTAAACCAATCTGAAAGTACCAGTTGATACTGAAATGTTGCTCTTTATTTACAAACAAAATCAAACATCTTAGCATCACCTGCAGTAACCCTTTACAGATTAAAACACATATTCAAGTCTGGTAAATGAAAACTACTGGTAGTGGCAATGTGAACAGGCTCATGATAAAATCTTTACTTTAAAGTATTGTCACTGGCATTCAGAGAAAATAAAACTACTCTGAAATAGTAACGGCCGCATAAATAAAAAAACTTAAAATAATGCCTCAAGTTGGCATATTTTTTTAACTGTGTTCATAAGAACATAAGAACGGCCGAACTGGGTCAGACCAAAGGTCCATCTAGCCCAGTATCCTGTCTACCAACAGTGGCCAATGCCAGGTGCCCCAGAGGGAGTGAACCTAACAGGTAATGATCAAGTGATCTCTCTCCTGCCATCCATCTCTACCCTCTGACAAACAGAGTCTAGGGACACCATTCCTTACCCATCGTGGCTAATAGCCATTAATGGACTTAATCTCCATGAATTTATCCAGTTCTCTTTTAAACGCTGTTATAGTCCTAGCCTTCACAACCTCCTCAGGTAAGGAGTTCCACAAGTTTACTGTGTGCTGTGTGAAGAACAACTTCTTTTTATTTGTTTTAAACCTGCTACCTATTAATTTCATTTGGTAACCCCTAGTTCTTGTATTATGGGAATAAGTAAATAACTTTTCCTTATCTACTTTCTCCACATCACTCATAATTTTATATACCTCTATCATATCCCCCCTTAGTCTCCTCTTTTCCAAGCTGAAAAGTCCTAGCCTCTTTAATCTCTCCTCATATGGGACCCGTTCCAAACCCTTAATCATTTTAGTTGCTCTTCTCTGAACCTTTTCTAGTGCCAGTATATCTTTTTTGAGATGAGGAGACCACATCTGTACGCAGTATTCAAGATGTGGGCGTACCATCGATTTATATAAGGGCAATAATATATTCTCAGTCTTATTCTCTATCCTCTTTTTAATGATTCCTAACATCCTGTTTGCTTTTTTGACCGCCTCTGCACACTGCGTGGACATCTTCAGAGAACTATCCACGATGACTCCAAGATCTTTTTCCTGATTCGTTGTAGCTAAATTAGCCCCCATCATATTGTATGTATAGTTGGGGTTATTTTTTCCAATGTGCATTACTTTACATTTATCCACATTAAATTTCATTTGCCATTTTGTTGCCCAATCACTTAGTTTTGTGAGATCTTTTTGAAGTTCTTCACAGTCTGCTTTGGTCTTAACTATCTTGAGCAGTTTAGTATCATCTGCAAACTTTGCCACCTCACTTTTTACCCCTTTCTCCAGATCATTTATGAATAAGTTGAATAGGATTGGTCCTAGGACTGACCCTTGGAGACCACCACTAGTTACCCCTCTCCATTCTGAGAATTTACCATTAATTCCTACCCTTTGTTCCCTGTCTTTTAACCAGTTCTCAATCCACGAAAGGACCTTCCCTTTTATCCCATGACAACTTAATTTCCGTAAGAGCCTTTGGTGAGGGACCTTGTCAAAGGCTTTCTGGAAATCTAAGTACACTATGTCCACTGGATCCCCCTTGTCCACATGTTTGTTGACCCCTTCAAAGAACTCTAACAGATTAGTAAGACACGATTTCCCTTTAGAGAAACCATGTTGACTTTTGCCCAACAATTTATGTTCTTCCATGTGTCTGACAATTTTATTCTTTACTATTGTTTCAACTAATTTGCCCGGTACCGACGTTCACCTCTCTGCAGTCAACATTTTTCAATACTGCAGGGTACTAGGTCTCACGAAAGAAGGAGTATGCCAGTCACAAAGGGAAATGAAAAAAAATCTGCTTGAGTCAGAACTAGGTAATGCAGATACGGTACATGAGAGGTGAGCCAGAGCAACCTCTTATGCACTTTGTGATTCTGTTCTTGACTTAATGGGAGCAGCACCAGGATCGCTGTCTTATTTTACCTTCTTGGAATACTATTTTCAAACATTTAACAAAACCCTAATGTAATGGCTTGGAACACACATTCATGTTTAAGAAATGATTAACACTCCAGAGAAGGTGAACATGAAAGGGGCTGGAATCTGTAGCTGTTAAACAAAGGAAAAAAGTCCATGAAAACATAACACCAATATGCCTTTTATGCAAGAAACAGTATCAGACAAGTTCAGTCATACTATACAAGTAATTCTAGCTACATTAGTCAAGCTGTTCTTTTCACACCACTATGAGTACAACAAAAATATAAGACAACCTTAGTCTAAACTTAATATTATTTAATAAATACACTGAAGAAAGATAAGTTCTAAGTATTTCATTTGATTGAGATGTAGTTGGTCTATCTATGATTTGTTTACAATTAAAAAAAATTCATTACAATTATTTTTAAAAGAAAGATACATTTGCAGCTATATTGACTAACAATATCTGTACACATTTTAATAAACACTATATCTATATCAGATTGTAAATTCTTTGTGCCAGAGACTGCATCTTCCTATGTCTTATAAGCACACTGATGGCACTTAAATAATAATGGGTAGGCTTTTAAACTATCCTCAGATATGGATTGTGTCAATTCCTTTCCGTAATGGGGTCAACTGGTATTCAAAAAAGTGCAGGCCTCCTACACAGATCAAATCTGCTGGTGAAATCTAACAATTAATCACTGTTTTTTCTCCAGGCTGTGAGATTCATCCTCTTATTCCAGATGTTAACAACAATTAAAATCTGCTTAGGTTGGGAGGATGGCTAGCTCTGCAGATTAGTAAAGGGACTAACAGAGGCTTTCAACTCTTAGGTCACTCAGTCAATTCTATCTCATTCTGGTAATGAATGAAAGTCTTGGCTAACAAAGGCCAAATCTTGAAAACCCCACCTGCCGTAGTTTTAGTTCTGTGACTAGCTCTCATTGACTACTAGTAAGTTTTTGCATAACTGGACCTTTAGATTCAGAGGTCAACAAAAATATTACTGTAGGGTCCCACCTAGTTCAGTGGACAGCTGTCCGCATCACAAAAACCACCACCTTGCTGACACTACCTTTCAGCAAAGAATTAATAATAATTCTTAGCGTTTATATAATGTATCTTAGTCTCAAAGTGATGTGCAAACTAAAGAACATAGTGAAATTCATACTTGTGCAGAGGGCCCA
>NW_020664464.1:13832855-13861002 GCF_002925995.2 Terrapene triunguis | reverse complement strand
GTGTAAATAGCAATAACCTCACTAGGTCACCAATGTTAAGATGAATATCTTTAAAGCAATTCAATTGTATAACCCAGGTGAACTTAGAAGGGAAAAAGCCTGGGAAGAAATTATTTCTATATATAACAAGAAAGATACATGAGCAAAGCAAAAGCATGTCTGAGATCTGCAAAATCTATCTAAGGACAAGTTGAGAAAATGTGTGGTCAAAATCCATCTCTCTCTACTACAGGAAAACTTTATCAAGGATCATTAAACAAAAAAGAACATTTTCAGACCTGGGATCCTGAAGCGAAGCACTGACTTCAATGGGAGCGCCATGCACTCAGCTCTTTGAAAAATCAGGTCGTTTATTTATGTTCCTAACTTCAGGCACTTGAGTTTTTAAAAAAAAGCCTATCAATTCACAACTTTTGTTACACTTTTTAACAGGAAAAGACATTAGGAGGTTCTGGATGTAGGTTAACTACAGGATGTTCACAGTGCATTTGCCTTTCTACTTTAATCAAATCTTTAAAAAGCTGTTTTGTCTGTCTGGTATCGGTGTGTGCACATAACACTTTACTGCCCTAAACCAGTCAGTGCTATAAAAGGAACGAGGAGCAGGACACACACTAACAATAGTTTCTAAATGACACTTCAAAATTTTGGGCCAAATCCTTCCATGACCACAAAAGAAATGGGCAGCAGAGATTCAGGTGGGTCATCTATCACAGAGAAGCTACAAATGAGCCAGGATTTCGTGGCAAGAGCCAGGGAAGATAAAATATTTCTAAGGAATCTCAGACCCAAACAACTTAGGGCTTTAGGTAGTTAACAACACCACTTTAAATTTCACCTAGAAATAAAAAGGGAGCCAGAGTAGCCATAGAGGCACTGGTATAATATGCTCCCTGCAGGTCAGTCCCCTGTACAAGTAGCCAGTGGTTTCTGAAATTCACCTGATAGCTTGTGAAAGTCCCCATGGTCCCATGTTAAAGTCTTAAGTGAGTCTTAAATGGAATGAGAGCCTTTATGTGGGCCTCGACACTCGAGTAAATGTCACCAAAGTGAGTAACTGTGTGCCTATTTACCTGCTGGGCATACAAATACCGGGCCTGGTGTTCACCATGGGTAAGCCAAATAGGTACCTCAGTACCAAGTGGGTTGTATGGGGTATTGGGCAGAATTTGGCCATAGTTAATACTGTATTTTAATTATGAATAAGAACACTAGGAAACAAATATTATAACTACGGGACTAGTTCTTTAAAAATGACAACCACTAATGAATGTAATATTTTAAAATTTCATAAATTAGATATAATACAGAACTTAAGAACTAGGGAATAAAAAACCATCCTGCGGAGAAGGAACTATGTTAATTTTGAAATTGTACGATGAGATGTTGTTATAGAATAAGCATCGTTAAGCATAATTGCATGATGGGATATGCTATGGGACGAAGGCCAAAAAGAAGATATGCCACTGGCTGAACAGAGACACATAGGCTTGGTCTCCTGAACAGAAGCTCCATCCAGACTTCTTGTTTGGAACTCTGGTTTTGAATTTGAAGGGTGGTCGTCTGGCTCCTGGGAAAGGGGGAGCAGGATCAGAGAGGAGGTTGGGGAGCTAGATTGTGCGTTTTGAAGAGCTCTGCAAGGTCCTCAAAATACAGTTAAGAAAAGCAGCCAAGATTGTCCAGTATTTGTGGGCAAGTGTCCTGAGAGGAAGGTTAGAGGAGAAAAAGGACTGTACCAGCAACCCAGACACATCACTGTTGAACAAGGAGTGTGCCCAGAAAGGGGGAGGTCATGACACATCCATTTGTAAATTGCAGTAAAAATATAACGTTTCCCAGGGTAGGAAGGCATAAGAATGATGCTCTGAATGAGAGTTTCTGCTATGACAAAGTATTCTGAAAAATCAGACCCTAAGGCATCTCAAATTGGGCACCCACAATTAGCGAATACTTATGACCTTAATCACTCTGTGCTTCACGTCCCCATCTGTAAAATGGCGATAATACTTCCTCCTTCATCTCACAGGGCTGTTTTGAAGACAGATTAAATAATGTTTGTGAAGCACTAAAATACCGTATGGATAAATGCCATAGAAAAATCCATGAGGAAATTAATTCTGTCTTCAGAGAAAGATTTGGATAGTGTACAGTAAATAAGGCCTAGGGCCATATACTGAACAACAAGGAAAAAACAAAATATTGAATAGCTGCTCATTAGTGTGTACCATTCAAACTGAACACTGAATGAGGCAGGGGTCCTGTGGAAAAAATAATACGTGATCATATAAATAAAGACTGAATCATAATGCATACACAAAATGGGGGCAAATAAAGGTTGCACAGACAATCTTATTTCTGGCAATTCCTAACTTTTGAGTGCTTACTTTTGCAACCTTAATTATGTTCTTTTAACATAGTTTGTGTGTGTGTAATGTCCCAGGTTTATAAAAAAGCAAAACTGAAGGGAAAACAAAAAAGAAAAACAGAAATGCTACCCAGTCACCTGCAAGGTTGAACCATTTGATCCACATAGACCTCTGCCACTTTTGCTCATGGAGTAACAGATAATAGCAGGAAGTTGTCATCCTCTATGTAGACTAGCGCTAGAGGGGGATTAGAGACACACTTTTTTAGCGGGTTTCACAGAGATTTGCTCACAGCAGAGGAACAGCAAGACTCAGGAAACGACAGTTACCTTTCTCTCATAACTGGTGTTCTTCGAGATGTTTCTCTCATATCCATTCCATTCTAGGTGTGTAAGCTTGCCACATGCACCCAGTGCCGGAAGTTTTTCCCTCAGTGGTATCCGTAGGGGGCTGGCTCTGGCACCCTCTGGAGTGGCGCGCGTGTGCCGCGTTATAAAGGGCGCCGCCAGTTTCCCCCACCCTCAGTTCCTTCTTGCCGGGAACTCCGACAGTGGGGAAGGAGGATGGGTTATGGAATGGACATGAGCAACACATCTCGAAGAACATCAGTTACGAGAAAAAGGTAACTAACTGTCTTTTCTTCTTCGAGTGCTTGCTCATGTCCATTCCATTCTAGGTGACTCCCAAGCAGTACCACCAGACATGTAGACTGCAACACAGCCACAGCTAGAGGGGCCGCATTTTGAGTCTTGTGTGGCAGACCACGTAGGTGCATGTTGCCACGTAGCCTAGAAACCTGAGACAGACTCTGGCTGTGCTGATCGGGTGCCCAAAGAGGTTGGCAATTAGCTTTGACGTGGAGTCAAACCTATCCTGCAGCAGAAACGCCCTGGCGTCAGTAGAGTCCAGCACTGCGCCGATGAACTTGATCCTCTGTACCGGGACTAACGTTGACTTTTGCTCATTTATCAACAGGCCCAGAACTCGGCATGAGTCCTGCAGCACTTAGACGCTGTGCTGGACTTGGGATCTGGAGCAGCCCTTGACGAGCCAGTCGTCGACGTACGAGTAGATCTGGATACCCCGACATCTGAGGTAAGCGGCCAGAACCGACATGCACTTGGTGAAGACCCTTGGCACACACCCTTGGTGCCATTTCAAGGCCAAAAGAGAGCACCGTAAACTGGTAGTGAGTGGTCCTCACCATGAAACGCAGAAAACGTCTGTGCCCTTGGAATATTGATATATGAAGATAGGTGTCCTTCAAATCGCGGGTGGCATACCAGTCTCCCAGATCCAGGGAAGGGATGATGGAGACCAGGGAAACCATGCGAAACTTCAACTTATTGACATATCTGTTGAGGTCTTGCAGGTCCAGAATGGAGCGGAGACCGCCTTTGGCCTTCAGAATGAGAAAATACTGGGAATAGAACCCCTTTCCCCTTTGATGCGCAGGGACTTTCTCCACAGCCCCGACTTGTAGAAGGGCCTGTACCACCTGTCTGAGCAGCTGCTCGTGAGCAGGGTCCCTGAAGAGGGCCAGGGAAGGGGGGTGGGAGGGAGGGGCAGAAATAAACTGCAGGGTGTACCCCACTGCCATCATGCTGAGGGCCCACCGGTCCATAGTTATTGCGGCGCAAGCGGGAAGGAAAAAAAGAAAGGCAATTGGCAAAACAAAGAGGGGGAGGAGCCAGTTTGAAGACTGGGATGTCGCCCTGGGGCGCACCCTCAAAATGCCCGCTTGGGAAGCAGGATGAACCCGACTTTCAGGCTGAGCCCACCTGGTGGCCCTGTCGGCGCTTGTAGGCCTTGCGGCGCTTGTAGCCCTTGCCCTTCTTATGATAAAGCTCCGATCTCGCCTGACTGGCAGGTCTATGAGGTTGTTACAGCTTGAACCTCTTTCTAGCAGGTGCTGGCGTGTATAGGCCAAGGGACTGAAGGGTAGCCCTGGAGTCCTTTAGCCCATGTAATTTTGTGTCTGTTTGCTCTGCAAACAGGGCCAGGCTGTCAAAGGGGAGGTCCTGTAGTGAGAGCTGGGCTTCCGCGGCCAGCCCAGAAGACATCAGCCACGATGCCCACTTCATCGCCACCGTGGTGGCCATGGACCTCGTGGCCGAGTCTGCTGCATCTGAAATGGCCGGGAGGGAGGCACGGTTTCCCCTCCTCGAGGATAGCCAGGAACTCCGTCTTGGACTCCTCGGGCAGCACGCCCGCAAACTTGGCGATAGACTCCCAAACATTAAAATCATATCTGCCAAGGAGGGTCTGGTCATTAGCCACTCTGAGCTCGAGTCTGGCAGATGAATAAACCTTCCTCCCAAACCAGTCAAGCCTCTTTCCATCCTTATTCTTGGGAGTAGGGCTGGGTTGACCCTGTCTCTCTCTCTCGTTGGCCGCAGATACCACAAGGGAATTTGGGGCAGGGAGAGTGTACAAATATTCAGATCCTGTAGCAGGGACATAGTACTTCCTCTCCGCCCACTTGGAAATGGGCGGGAGGGAGGAAAGGGTTTGCCAGAGGGCTTTCACCAGCTTTGCCACTCCCTCATGTACAGGAAGCACCACCCTGGATGGGGCTACCGCAGCCAGAATGTCGAACAGGCCATCAGAGGGTTCCGCTAACCTCCTCTGCCTGTAAGCCCAGGCTTGCTGCCACCCTCTTAAGCAGCTCCTGGAGTGCCTTAGCATCATCCTGAGACATCAACTGGGAAGTCGGGTGAAGACAATGAGGCAGGGGTCGTGGAAAGGGTGGGTGCAACCTCCACCTCTGGGTTAGCCTCCACCCCGGTAGTAAGCTCCTGGGCACTGTGCTCTGATCCCGCATCCGATGCAGGGGGAGGGGAGCAGACGGTTGCCGATCTCCTATCTGACACGCCTGACACCGAGTGCTGGATGAGGTCCTAGGTGCCTGCGGAAACCCCTGTGGGTTCCAGAACTGCCATGGGGGAAGCCACTGGCCTTGGGGCCAAGCACTGACTGGCAATACCGGAGGGGCTCCTCCGTGCTTGACTGAGAGCGACTGGCTCGAAGGGCCCGGTGCCTCTTCCTCTTCGTCTGAAGAGGGTGAGTGATGCCTCGGAGACCACCGCAGTGCTGATGAGGCTTCAGAGTCCTCCTCCTGCTGGCTTCCGTGCCGCTCACTGCAGGAGGACCGGTACCGGATCTCCGAATCCCACCGATGGCTGCTCGGAGGCCGGCGGTGGAGCTCGGAGGATCGGCAACAGGTATCCAGCAACTGACGTCTAGAGCTCCTCAAGTAGTACCGAGAGTCCAGCGATTGGGAACGTGATGGCGACGAGCGACACCTAGACGAAGCCGGTTGGTACTGTGGATCCCGCGATGTCCCCCTCGATGCCGGGGATCTTCCGCATCGTGGCTCCACTGGAGACCTGTGCCCTGGGGAGCGATGTCTCCTGTTCGGAGACCGGCGCCGCTCCGGGGACTGGTGCGCCTTGGTCCCATGCCGGCAATGCAATCCCATGGGGGACCAGTACCGAGAATCCTGCAAGCTATGCCGGGATCTCTGGTTGGAGGGTCTCGCTGGGGATGTCCGTGCTAGTCTGGGCACCGGAGAGTCTCTGTCCCTCAGGGGTCTGTGCTCCTCCGCCCCGCGTGGAGCTAGGGAGCACCCTTTGTCCTGGCACTTCTTAAGCCCCTTCGCCGGTACTGACGACTGGGACCGCTATCAGGAAGTCGGTGCTGAAGGTGCACTTTGCACCGATGACGACACACTCTGTGACTTCGGTGGCTCGCAGACCGGCGCAAGGGCCGACTCCAAGAGGAGCACTCTCAACCTTGTGTCCCGCTCCTTTTTGGGTCTTGGCTTGAAACTCTTGCAGATTCGACACTTGTTGCTGATGTGGGCAGATGTCACCCAGACACTTCAAGCAGCTTTGATGCGGGTCGCTAATCAGCATGGGCTTCCGACAGCGCTCGCACGGCTTAAAGCCCGGGGAACCGGGCATGCCCCGGCCCTGGGCAAAAGTCCCAACGGGACTATCTAAGTTAACTACTACTAACACTAAAACACAAAAGAACCACTTATTACAGTAAATAGCAACTATTTACATACTATGCAGAAGAAAACCACTGGGTAATGCAACGCTTGCCAAGGCAAGGAGCAGTTCCAGCACCGTCACTGGCGGTAAGAAGGAACTGAGGGGGGGCGCCCCTTATACCGCGGCATGTGCGTGCCACTCCAGAGGCGCCAGAGCCGGTCCCCTATGTATACCACTGAGGGGAAAACTTCCGGCACCGGTGCATGTAGCAACTGCGCACACACCTAGAATGGAATGGACATGAGCAAGCACTTGAAGAATCTTGGGTTCCATTCCAGGTTCCAGAGGGAAATGCGCTCTAGGGCAGACACTCTTCAGCTCATTCCCTGTAGCTTGATCCCTTCTGTCCCATCCCCTTCAATCTGCACTTGTCCTGTATCAAACCCATTCCCTGGCTCTCTCTCCCACTCCCAATCTCCTTGTCTATCCAGTCCCAGTCTCCACTCCACTCCTCCGCTTCTCCTGCCATCCCAGTCTCATTGTTCAGCCAGTCCGAGTCTTCCCCTCTGGGCTCACTGTCCGAGACCGATTCTCACTCCTGCTCTTAAGTCTTTCCCCCTCTCCACCTCCTTCAAATCTACTTGCCCAGTCAATCCCGGTTCCCGCCTCCCACTCCAACTCCTTGTTCCCAATCCCATTGCCTAGCCAGTCCCAGTTCCCGGCTCTTCATCTGATCGGTCTCTCTTCTTCCCTCCCTACTGTCTCCCCATCAACTCCCTCATCTCATCCAGTCTCAGTCTCCTCCCCACCTGTTCCAGCTCCTTCTCCCAGATTCAACCCTCCCTGGCTCTTTGTTCCAGTCTCCTTGTCCAGCCAGTCACAGTCTCCCTCTTAACCCTCAGCAATTAGTCTGACCTCAGTGTTCCCCACACAGCTTCCCTCCCTAGCCGCAGCCTGCCCACCCGTACTCAATCCCCAACCCCAGTCCCCTTGCCCAACCAGTCTCAGTCTCCCCCCTCAACTCTGAGTCACATTTCTCTCTGTCTCAGTAGACTCCTAATCTACTCCTGTTTCTCCCGCCAGTCCAGCTTTTGTCCCCTCTGCATTTAAATGAGGTATTTCTCCTCCATGCTGCCTGGTTGCCAGCAGAGGGTCTTTGAGAGCACAAGAGACACAGGCACCCTGCTCTTGGTTCCAGTTCTTAGCCCAATCCTGGCTTGGAGCAGCCATCACAGGGAAAATCTCAGTTAATCTATGTAGGCCTAGGCTGGGGCATGCTCCATTGCTCAGTGGAGTCTCGTCAGCAATAGGAACTGTGAGAAGGTGAAGCATGCTCAATTAGGACAAAATCTTCTGAAATTGTAGCAGTTAAAATCAAAGTCTCTACTGAGCATGTGTGAACTGTGATTTTTCAAAGGCTTATAACTTGGCCCTATTTGGAAGGACTTTCATACAGATGGCAAAAGGCACATACTGGACAGAAAGGCCACCGTTCTGCCAACTTCCAAGTCCCTACTTTAAAGCGTGACCAGGGACGCTAGAGCTTCTCAAAGAGAAGTCACCAGAATTTTTTAACATGGCCACAACAACATATTTTCCCCTAGCTTCATTCTCAGAAATGATTGAACAGTTTTGGCTGAAGTTTTCCAGAAAAAATTTCAGCTTGAGGCAGAATTTCAGCTCGAGTAAATCCTGGCAAAATTAGAAGCAACTAAAAACAGAGTCTTATTATGGGACGCGTTGGGCAACCTTAATAAGAGGTGGCGCTACCTGCCCCATTTACAATGTTATCAAACACAGCCTATATTGGGTGCTCATCATTTTGGATACCAGCGACCTGTGAACATTTTGATATTGAACTGATGAAAATATATTTTCTGATCAGATATTTGGTAACTGAATTATTGTAAGCAATAGGAAATACCATTATGCAGCAGTGAGAAAAAGTGTCTCTCAAAACTACAGCTTCCTTTTAGAAAAGTATTTCGGAAACAAAGCACAGCACAATACACATACACACACCCAGTGCTGACAATGTAGACTAGTACTAGGAGAGTCCTGCACTTTCAGAACTACCTTCCTTAGAATGAGACAGTCAACTGTCCATCTCAGGTGGCCAAGTGGAAATTAAAGAATTTATAGCATCTTCAGTTTAAAATTAGAGAATAAGCCTGGTGACCTGGCCAATATTTATTCTTTCACCATAGGTCCAAGGTTTAATGTCCGACGTTACATGAACTATTTCTTACAGCATTCTGGCTGCTGTGATTGCCTACCTGTGAAGTGGTCAGAAAACGGGTGTGACTGTTAAAGTAGTATAACTTTCACTGAATGCCAAATTAAAGCGTGGGCAAAAGTAGTATACATAATATAAATTTCCCTCTAAACCTATTTTCTCACGTCTTACATCTATGATATAACTTACACCACCATTTAGATCACCATAAGCTTTGATGACTAGAATCTGAAAGGCACATTAAGCCAAATTATCCAGTGCATCCTCCTTCCCGCTCAAGTCCCCAAATCAGACTAAACAGATGAGATGAATCTCTTTCAGAAGAAAGGATAAACTGGCACCTAACCTTTGAGACAATCTAGAACAATAAGGGAGGAATACCTGGGTAAGCACGCAACACCCATATCTGCAGTTTGAAAACACCAATCACATGAACAGCAAGATACATTCCTCACCTTGATTCTGCTGACAGCTTCCTGAGCCTGCATCATTCGCACATTCTTGGAGGGAGTTTTGTCAGAAAGGAGTTGAGTGGAGCCAAGGTAATTGGCAGCAAAAATAATTCCATCAATTAAGTCTTCAGGATCACAGGGTCCAGGAACTATAACACAGAAAACAAATTGCTGAGCAAAATTATGTTATATTATGGAGAGAAACAGCACTTGCACTACTTAGCCTGCATCTGATGGCTAAAAATGCTGCTCTAAGCTATTTAGAGTTAGCATGATAGCAGGACAACCAACATTTTCAATCAAGGCAAACAAAAACACTGAGCAAAGTGCTTTCAACATCTCTACAATAGAAATCGCAATTGCTAATCCAACCTGCCTCCCACAATAATTTGCTCCATGAGACAAGGTTAACTAGAACAAAACAAACAATGTATTTTCATTCCTACAAAAAATACAAAGCGTTTTCATTTCTCTCTCCACTTCCAATATCCTTATGTCTTGGACTAAGATAATCATATCATTTAGCTAGAGTCTAAAATAAAAAGAACAGGGACATAAACTCAATATTAACCACCAGCACCTCTCTTTTTCAAGCACTGACCACAATTGGAATGATGAGCAGTGGAATCTCCTCAAAGTATTTTACAGGTATGATTTTTTCCCTCAGAGTGGAGTTAAAAACTGTCACATCACATTGAAGAGTATATAGTTTTATGCCAGACCTACTCATAAAAGTCATACAGGAGGGACTGATCTCTTTAGGAGGGATAATTTTGATTTAGACTAACAAACTCTCCTTGCTATAGGCTCTGATGCTAGATGTGCAAAGTAAGGGATTTATACTTGGGCTAATATATACCATTGACTTGGTCCTGCAAATTGCCGAGAAATCTCAACTCCCATTGGCAAGTGCAAACTTATGATGCTGATCAGGAGGCACTCAGTCCCTTGCAGGACAAGTCCCTATAATATCTATATGATCTATGGTTTTTCAGATTGATCACTTTAAAGCTGAAGCAATATTCTCCCCTTGGATCGTTCGGCTGCAAAGAACTGGATTTTTCTCTTTAAAAGGTTTAACCTCTCATGATGATCTCGAAGGCAGCTTAATATAACACACTGCTTATCGGTGTGCAAGAAAGAAAAATCTGGGTTCAAATTTAATTAAAATATACATAGCATTTACTTTTGTGAGAATTCACTTTTTGTAAAGTTATCAACATTTTATTGTCATAAAATTTAAAGTGGTGACATTTTATTTTTCTTACGAATATGAAAAAAACCACTCTCAGGACTTACAGTATCTACCTTAAAGACTGAATCAGCTCTCTGAAATTCTGTAAAAATGTATTTCTAATGTACAGCCTTCCAAATGCAGCATATTGGAAAACAATCCAAGGAATCCCAGGACAGAAATCTGATGTTGGCTTCAACTCTCATCTTTATATAAATCAAAAAGCCAACTGCAAGAGTTTTAAGGACAAAGTAAGAAAATTAACTCAGAATTTCCCTGCTTGTTCCATGCTATCATTACTTTATATTATTTATGTTTTATGGCATGCAGCTGAATATTTATGTGTACACACAGAACATACAAGTATGCATGTGTTTGTGTTAATTCTAGTGATGGGTGAACCTCATATATATAAAATTTTAAAAACTTTATCCATCCACAGGACAGGTACAGCATGGGCAATGGACGTTCCCCACCACCACCACAGCCCTGTCAATAAAGCTCAACCCTGGAGAGACCATTGATGTTTTTATTTTATTTTAAAGCCAAAAGGGACCATTATGATCATCTAGTCTGACCTCCATCCTTCGTCATCAGAGGGTAGTTCAGCCTCCATGCACATCCAGTGTGCTGTGAATTCCAAGAATGGTGCTATGGATTACTGAAAATTCCAGTGGTGCCTTATGCGATGTTGTCACCCATCCCTTAGGAACTGGGCTGAGACCACTAATGAAACATTACAAAATAGAAGATAATTAAGCTTTTCTAACTTCCAAAAAAATAGTTCTGGGGGTTGGTTCAAATTCTGGATTGGTTCATAGTTGATGTAAACAAGTTCACCCAGCCCTAGTTAACATTTACCTTCACAGTCCATAGACTTCTTGCATTTTTACTTGTACAAAAGAATTCTATTATAATACGAACAGTGTTATACATTGAATGTTATATTTTTCACAGCTTACCTTCAACATAGGTTGGGAATGAAGCCAAACTTTTTCTGGACTGTAATTAAGACAAACAGGATTTCAAAGAGAACAAAGCTCAAATATGCATTAAAAAGCCTTCCATGCAAAAAGAACAAAAAATAACAAAACCCCAAAACATAGCGATAGTTAATTAGTGAAGGTCAGCTGACAGCTTATTAGGAAAAATTTTAAATGTTCTCAAAATATCAGCAATTATTAAGGAGTTATTATCATGAAGTGTAGTCTATATCATTACCATTTTCATATATTAAGCAGTTCTACCCTGAGTCTGGTACTAGACAGCGCATTTTTGAGTGCCAAGAGGTGCTCTGATCTATATAGGAATAACAGGAATAGTGCCCAATAAATCACATTTCTAAGTACTTGGAATTCCAAATTAAAAAAAAAATCTGGGAATATTTAAAAGGACTTGCAATACTATCATAACTCTAGAACAAAAAATTATATACAGACTCAATCTGTTAAAATAAAAGGTGGTTATTACAGTTATGCTATATTAAACACTCAAATCACAAATAAAAACGTGATTTAGACACTGAAAATTGTGAGCTCTGGATTTATCCTTTGATTGTTGATATCTGGCAGGGAAACTGATGGGTCTCATCTTAAACAAATGTAAAAGGTGGGATTGACTAATGGAAAATCATCTATCCTGCATTTGTAGGGAGGTTGACTAGATGAAATAACAGGACCTTTCCATTTATAACTTCTAGAAAAAAGCCTAATGAAAGTCTTCATATACCTACCAGGTCTAACTGCAGTAATACTAATCATTTAGTTACATTTAGAAATAAGCCTGTCTGAGGAAATTTGTTAAAGGCACTTTCTATGTCAAAGTATGTAGGGTAATATGGTGCACTGCAATATATGCTACTATTACATATGTTTGTGACAAGGATTCTGGAGAAGCCAAGGATTACAAGATGTTGGTATGCCTAACCCTAATTCCACAATGAAGTACATGAGCATTCACTCCACTGATTTCTCAATATAATTATACTAGTGGAAAATCAGTGAGAGCTCAGGATCAAGCCCAGTATCTCATATGAAGTGCAAGTGCTTTTGAATGTTCACTTACAGTACATAGTAAATCTACCCCTTTTTATGCTGAGTATTTTACCAGGTATTATGTTTGTAAAAATGTAAACCAATCTCAGAGTCAGGCAGTTGCACCTAAGTGGCAAGAAGATGGACTAAATGACCCAGTAAATCTTTTCCATTTCTTACTACATGGATTCTATGAGTAGTAGTATTTTACAACTTATACTGGGCTTGCTATAAAAACAACTGCTGGTGGAAGAAAAAAGGTTAATCAGGGCATGATATAAGGATATCAGGGCAACCTTGAAATACTTGCTTTCTTCTTCTGAGAGATAAAGCCAACAGAGGACATAGTTGTCACTGAATAATGGCTTCCTGCTGCTAAACATATTTAAGGAAAATTAAGTGTTGGGAAACATTTATTGTCAAAGCAGGAGAGGCTGCTCTGAGACCACCCTGTCTATTACAATGACTATTTTTTATTAAACCCACGACAGATGTTGATTTTGATCATTTTATCTGATTGCTATCAGTGCAGTACACAACAGTTTGACTGGTTGCATTCTGACAGGTGCAGAGAACAGATGGACTGTGTGTTTTAGAAAACAACAAGCTTATCCATACAAGTGAAGTTTTAAAGTATACACTTTTCTAATTAACAGACTCAAGGACTCGACTGACTGTCTGAAGTTTTATGTAGTTAGTCTTAACTTTAATCAGTTCATGTTGGTCAGCCATCGGGGAATCTGATTGCCCCGCAGTGTTTCCTTTTGGGATAAAGTTGAGTAAACCAACATCAAATTAAAAGTCTAACACATTTATTAACTGCAACAATGTTAAACTAAAAAAATAATAATTTAATTCTAGTAGTTTTATTTGGGAATCTTTTGGTACTAGAAATAACAGGAGGCATCACCTGATGTCACTTAAACACAGAAATATGCATCTTTAAATCCTGGTGTATAAAATATAATTTCATAAAAGAACTAGGTAATGTTTGTTGGATTAATCTTTTTGTCTGGACAACAAAACATTAGATTTCTTTAAAATTAAGGTTTTGTTCAGACATACAACTATGTCCATAAAGCAAAGAGGTTTACTGTTACTATTGTTATTTGTAAGGGATGTACAGAAGAATGCAATGCTGATTTAAAAAACAACTGAGAAATGAGTTCTGCAACATATCCCACTAGGAAATCTGGTTTATTACCCCGATACTGTATGCAACCCAATGCTCAAGACTATAATGGGTAGCATTTTATTTCACTAACACCTGGACTATGACTAACGATATCTAATAACTGTTAGAAGTCAAAAGTGGATTATGTGAAATTACTAAATCTGTACTTTAATGAAAGCCAAAGGCTATAATGAGCAAAGAGTATCACAGATAAAAGCACAAAACTCTCACTCTCAAAGACTTTGGTATAGCTTTAAACCTTTTGAAAGCCATCACCTCCCAAAATGTAAATAAAGATTTTTAAAAAATAATTCATAAATCATAGGCCTATACTTTTTCTTTGTCAAATCTGAAACAAAGAAAACATGGATATGACTATTTATTACTTGGAATTTCAATTCTAACAAATATTTCTAGTGAGACCCAGCCAATTTCTATATCGGTAGAAAACTGACTAGTGCATAGACATCGCAATACAAATTGATAGTTAGATGGTGTCTGCTTTCTATAATTGAAGATTTCCTTTCTTTGCACTGTATTTATTAAAGTTAGAAAATAAAAACAAAGATAACTGCAATTTTTCTGTTCGTATAGTTCCCCAGGCACAATATGTAAAGACTAAATGCACATGATAAATTTTCCACATTCTCAGTTGTCCCATTGACAAAAACGTGACTATTCACAGTTTGTAAAGTTAACCATGTACATAAGTCTTTGCAAGCTAGAGACACTTTTGAGGGTCCAATGTCAGGAACTCCTGGATTCTATTCCCAGCCCTGCCACTGAATCACTGCCTGGACTTGGGCAAATCACTTCACACTTCAGTGATTCTACTTCCCTGCAGATAAAACAGGGGACAACACTAATAGGAAGAGTGCTGTATTAATATTTATTTAATTTGGTAGGCCTATCATCCTGACTAAGACCATGTCTACATTTACAAGCTTATAGAGGCACAGCTGTATTGGTACAGCTGCTGTAAGATCATTCGTGTAGCTGCAATATGCCGACGGGAGAGCTCTCCTGTCAACATAATAAAACCAGCTCAATGAGCAGCAGTAGCTATGTCGGCAGGAGAGCGTCTCCCGCCAACATAGCCCTGTGCACACGAGTGCTTATGCCGGCAAAGTTTATGTCGCTATGGGGTGTGTCTTTTTCACACCCCATGAGAGACAAAAGTTTGCTGACATAAGTGCTAGTGTTGACATGGCGTAAGAAATGTAACCTCCTTTGTAGCAAGACATTCTGCAAAGAGAGGGAAAAGAAAATGTTGCCTCCTCTTGCCCCAGTACAGAGGGGATATTGGCTGCTCTTAAATAAATCAACTCTCCTAAGCCTGTTACACAAATATCACTGCAGAAAAAAAAATGCCATCAGAAACAGCGGTGTTAAATTAGGGTTTCAGAGACACAAAACACGAGGGAGGTATAACAATAACTTATGCCAGTTTTGTTTTTTTCCTATACAAGGAGAGGGAAGAAGATATAAAGACATGAGCAGTAAGTGGAACAGGACTGTGTCTTTTAAAAAGATTGCACTCTACCTCTTTATTAGTGGAGGGTTCTGCTGCTGTACCACAGACATCTTGGTGATGTTGCCTACTTGACGATTCAGCACCACGGGGTGAAGAGGAATCAGGAGATGGAGACTAGATATGGTAAGAAAAGAAAATTAAATAAAAAACTGAGTGACCACTGTAGAAATCTCACTGTTGTTTTATTTGGAAGTGGAAATAAGGGATTAAAGATGAAAAACATAACAGAGCAGCCAAACACTGTTACAGCCCATGTTTCGTATGGTAATGAACATGCAGAACTCTGAATATTCCATTTTTTTTATCTCAACAGTTATATGTTTATGGGGAGAACTAAATGTTTTATTTGTCCATAAAATAAAAAAGTTGAAAATTTAACTAAAATTAAATCCAGGGTAAATAACATTCACCAAAAAAGCATGACATGAAAACATGATTTGGGAAGCTGAAGGGAAGGGGAAATGATGATGTTTGGCATGAACGTTTGTGACTTTCATTTGATTTTTCTTGCCAGCCATTCAATTAAGTTGCAATTACAGCGCATCTCCCCACACAAGTAGTATATGCAAACAAATTATCCTATTTGCATATTGAAGGTTGCAAACAATTCAGCCTAATATTTTGGGGGAAAAAACAAACAAGACAAAATGCATGAAGTCAAGATAGAAATTGTTATGAGAGAGATGAGTGAAGAAACCCTGAGGGCATGATCAGAAAGTGGGGATGCAACTTTAGTAAGATTATTCATCCTGAACTGACAAGTGGCAAACTGAGAGTCAGATACTGAGTCCTAATCTGCCTCTTTAAGAAGCAGGTGTACGTACAATTGCTCAGGAGCGATTTGCCAGAAGGGTTGGCCTAAACTGAACAGAAGCAGCCTGCCATGGTTGCTTCTAACAATTTTTCAATTGCCTTAAGAAACTAAATAAAATAATTAATAATAAATAATAGGGCTGTCAATTAATCACAGTTCTCACGCGATTAACTAAAAAGAATTAATCACGATTTTAAAAAGCATTATCTCCTGAAAATGTAAACAAACTTGTTTGTCTGAGTGACTGGCTGAACAAGAAGTAGGACTGAGTGGACTTGTAGGCTCTAAAGTTTTCAGGGTGGATAAAAATCAATGATTTTTTTTTTTTAAATAAAAACAATTGTATTTTTTTATTTAAATCAGATTTTTTGATGAAATGCTTTTTGAGGAAAAAAACTATCTAAAGATACATTATAGCTCAAAGATATCTCATCAATGAATAGAGATTATAAATTCTAATTCTATAGTATGAGACAATATTCATGTAATGTTTAAGAAAAGTTTTGTAAATGAGTTCCAATAGTTCATGGATTAGGGACCCAATTTTACGTACAGGTTATTTAGGTTAATCTTTCTATCTACCCAACTGGACTCAGTGCTCACTCTAGAAGATACCATCAGAGATGCTTAGTTTTGCAGTTCTCAAACTGGAATGGTCTCTCCAGAGATAACATGCTTGTCAACAGCAAAAATGTTTTTAAATAAATAAATAATATATAGAGATGAGAAATAACAGACCTCAACCCTATTGCCCCTCTGCAAATTTGTGTACACAGAGTCAATCCCTTACCTCTCTCTAAAAGTGCAAAGTTTCAAAAAGTTCAATGAATAGAAGATTGTTGGGGGTAGAATGGATCTGGACAAGGAGAAGAGGTCTGGAGATAAATGTGAGAAGGGAGGAACAGGCGGTAGAAACAAAAGTGAAACTGTTTGAACAGCATATTCCAGAAGTCTTGAGGTCTTTCTGAGTGTAGCCTTCATTGATTTGAGATCTACCATACCATTCTCTCACTAGAAGGAAAAACCTATAATGACAGCAGGCCATAAAAGAGACCCAGTTTGGGAATAAGAACCATTCAAGAAATATATGTTTGCTGATGATGTTTTAAAGAAAGTCACACCAGTGAACTGGTGGAAGTCACTTAAAGCACTTGGATTCCGAGACTGTTGAAGTGATAACCTCACTTTTAAGCGCAGTAGCTTCTTCTACCAGTGTAGAAAGAATATTTTCTTCCTTTGGACTAATTCATTCCAAATTGAGAAATCGTTTGGGACCTGAAAAAAGCAGGAAAGCTTGTTTTTCTTCTCCAGATTATGAACAAACAGGAAAATGAAGGTGAAGACGACCGAGTTAGCTGCAGAAGCCAATCTTTTAAGTTTCTTATGTTGACCTGGCTGACATTGTCGATTTATTTATTTATTTATTAAATTTCATTTAACTGTTTTAGTTAAAAACAATTTTAACAAAAACAAACCTGATTTTAAAAAACTTGAATGTTTAACTAAATTCAAATTCATATGTTCTGTTTTGTTACGTTTGCTGTTGAAGAAAAAAATCCAGACTACATAATGTTGTTTTAGTTAAATAAAACAATTTAAATGTCTGTCTGCTGATGTTCTCCTCTTAATACAGCATGGCAAGAAAATCCTCCAAATATTAATGATTAACCTGTTGAATTGGAGATAGTTCACCTCCCAATGACTTCATAAATATCTGCTTCAATTACCTTTGGTAAATGAAATAACTAAACAATCATTCATTTTCTGATATAGCTGTAAAACTAATCTAAAAAGTTTTCAAAATAAATCACTTTAAAAATGTATAGTGTGTACCTTCTAAAAATGAAACCTACATCTATCTCTGAGTTGTGAAGAATTTGTATTAAGGTTAAAACAACCAACAAGAATGCACTTTTATGTAGAAATCCATGATTAAAATCGAGGCTTCCTGACTAGTGATTTAAATCAATTTGATTTAAAGCAAATCCACCCCGAAAGTTTTACATTGTTTTATTTTTAATGCAGTTTTTTTTGTACATAATTCTACATTTGTAACTTCAACTTTCATGATAGAAATTGCACTACAGTACTTGTATGAGGTGAATTAAAAAATACTATTTCTTTTGTTTTTTACAGCGCAAATATTTGTAATAAAAATAAATATAAAGTGAGCACTGTACACTTTGTATTCTGTGTTGTAATTGAAATTAATATATTTGAAAGTGAAGTAAACATCCAAAAATATTTAAATAAATGGTATTCTATTATTGTTTAACAATGCGATTAATCGCGTGATTAATTTTTTTAATCGCTTGACAGCCCTGACAAATACATAATAATAATGATAATATCTATTTATTATTTGTATTGTGACAGCACCTAGGAGCCCCAGCCACAGACCAAGAGCCCATAGTGCTAGGCACTGTACAAACATCGGAAGAAAGAGTCCCTGCCCCAAAATGTTACCTCAATATTTTTAGTATTCTCTAGACTACAAGTTTCCTAATTTTTTTTCACATTGTGGATCTGACCTTAATGGAGAAACTGTCTCATGGACCACCTTCTTCTTGCTCTCAGTTATGATCATGTAACCGGCATGTGCTAACCACCAACAGCAACTGCTTACATCGGAAAGTAATATTAGGTAACCAGTTGTTGTATTTTAACTCTTTTCAATGTGATGCAGCTGAAGAGAATAGCAAAGAGAACCAACATGATGTGATCAACCAGCTCTCTGTGGACCATGGTTTGGAAACCATTATCCTACCTAAAAGGGAATAATAGGGAGCACTGCTAATACTGAGGAAGCCATATCTAGTTCTCTAAGGCAAAACTGGAAAGGATTTTAGGAGAACTACTATACTAGAAATACAAAGGGTGAAATCAATGGGGTTGATTACAATGGAATTGTATAAGTTGTAAGTGTCCCACAGAGCCCCAATTTCAAAATCTCTAATAAATTTGTTAGTCTCTAAGGTGCCACACGTACTCCTGTTCTTTTTACAAAATAAGTTTTCACAGGTACAATAGTGTGGCTATATAGGTAAGATTCTCCCCACACAGTTATGCAAGTCGGGTTCTGAGCAAACATTGGAATCTTACACAGTCCCCTCTAAACACACACACGTTTGGAACCTTACATAACTTTATCAGCCCATTCAAGTTTGCCACCTTGAGCAGGCAACACCAGATATTTAACACATTTGATCACTAGTTTCCTAACATAACAAAAAAAAACAAAAAAAAAAAACCACACAACACCACCCTCACCCCCCGTGCTGCTTGCTTCTTCTTTGGGCCAACCAATGTCATTACATTGTGACATGGCTATGGTCTGCTTAGGGGCAGCCATATCTCTGACCAGCACGTCTCTTTTCACTGGAATCCTCATTTCAGAGATACTGTCGGACTCTGCAGAGGAACTTGAATTGATTCCCTCTGCCTCCAAATGAGATGAAACTTGGTTTCCAGAACTATGTTTTGAAAAGGTAGTTCTTACACAAGCAGTAGGTACTTACAACATTTCTTTTTTTCAAATTAGCCTTAAGGACAACTCAAGGGCACCCATGCAGATCCTAGGCTACAAGGTCTAACCTCTTATCACACACACACACACTCACTCACTCTCCTAATAACATTAGTACAAGTCATATACACACACCCAATAAGAGGACAGAATTAGAGGTCCTACCAAATATTGTGGTATAAAAATCAGCTTCTGTTATTTTCCCCTCACAGGTGAGCAATAAAGCACCAGGAACCACTAACTAAAAACACCCCTTTATTAAGATCTTCATTAGGTAGGGATGGGATGGTATTTACCAAAGGCAGTATTTACCAGGTCAAATCATGGTTTTCACCATTCCATTAAAATCTAGCTAGTCCCAGTTTAAAGGCATTTTCTATTTTAAAAAATGTTTAATTAATGTACACCACATTACATTTAGTTTTAGTTACATATTCAAATTGTGGTTACATAAGGCAGTAGATTCATAGATTTTATATGAACCCTAAATTGAAGTAAAACTGCAGTGGGTGTAATACTTCTATATGAAATTATAATACTGAACACTGGAATGTTTGTGTACATTTTGGTTGGATATTTTCTCAAAGTTATTATACATGTCATGATTAATTTCAGTTTTTAATATTATGTAAACAAAAGTCAAACATCCGATTGTATGAAAATGACAATAATTCATTGTTGTAGACTTGAAGCATTAAACAATCAGAAGCAGGCAGAGTTGCAGACGATTAGTCCAGGTCCATTTGCCTATGCAGCATTCTACAACAGAAGACCAACTTTGATGTAGTGGATACACCAAGCCTATTCCTCAGTTCTGAATGGATATAACCAAAGTTTGAAAAGATTCATTCTATGCTAACTTGCTGGACATGGATGCAATTAATTTCCCCAGTTTCCCAGTTTTAACTGGGTTTAAGACAGTATTTACCAGCGCCCTGTCTTAAATTAGTTTCTCCCAGGAAACTGCCAACTCTGCTGCTAGGTAAGCCAGAAGTCCTTGGCTTCACATCCAATAGATCTTGCTTCAGAAAGTTGATTGTACAGTAGAAACTTTTATTTTTCGGGGGTTTTTGTTGTTGGTTTGGGGGTTTTTTGTTGTTGGTTTTTTGAGTAAAAGTGTGGACTAGGAAGTGGGAGACAAAGATTAAGAACAGGTGCAGAGTCTTTGTAAAAATGGACACCAAGAGCTGTGGAAGATACTTGAGCTTCAGGCTGAAGTACTCTTGGCTATGCAGCTCTGCTACCATGGTTTGAGGGGGGAAAAGCTTCCCCTGCCCAAGAAAGCTCCCCAACGTTCAGACAAGTGACACGGGGAGAGAGTTATATAGTTAAGAGTCATACACTAAGTCAGGAAATGCCAAAGTTACAGTTCCACTAGCAACTTAACCTCAGCTGTGTTGTTTTTCCATTCCTGTTTTTCTAATTAAATATTACTGTTTCTGTTTTTATATGTGTTAAACAACATAACAGGTGTGCAATGCTGTCAAGCTAACAATGATGCTAGTGGGAGTTTTGTGTGAGCAAATATTGTAGGATTGAGTCTTAAAACAAAAAAACAAACAAACAAAACAAAGACACTTAGAGCATATTAAGCATTGAATGTTGCCCCCAAAATAGTTCTTTAAAATGCTGTCAAGGCATGCTCAATTAAAAATAAATAAATAAGCCTAGTTGTTAGTGTATCATCCACATTTAGGAGTTCAGACATTTTAAAATTTTTTACATTGTTGCTCCAGTAGTTATCAGCATACAAATCCGTATGGGTGAAAGCATATTAAACTATGCACATCTAAAAAGTATTGGAATTATTCATCTATTAAAGACCATATACATGCCTTCTATTTGGAATGTTTGCATTCTTGCTGTAAGATTTTTTTTCTATGATGATGACTGCAGTCTGACAGAAAACACTAAAGCAATTTATTAATAGAACAGACTGCATGCAATATACAGCTTGCTATACTGTATGCAACGTTAGCTACCCCAAAGCAGCTCCTGTATAGAGAGGTAAAGGGAAGTTTAGTCTAGGAGGGACTCGTACATATTTGGCTTATTTAGCATCACAAAGGAAAAGGTACAATGCACAATACGGAGTGCAGCTTACAATATATAGGTAGCTCATATGCTAGGACAAAAAAGAGAGATTCAATAAGAAATAGCAGGAAGGGCAGTTTGCTCAGCTTCTTCCAAGTGATATCGTTTATAACATGTATGCTAGCACTGCTCTTATAATCTTTAAACTAGTTAAGAAGCCTGAACCAAACTCTGGCGAGACAAACTATATGTATGTACACTCATCTACTGTATCAACGTTACTGTTCATTACAATTGTGAATGGCTGTATAAAAGGGAGTAATAGAAAAAAAAGTAACAGCATCTCCACTTCTCTTCCTTCCTTTTCCACCTACCTGTCTTTTACGATATTCAGCCTGGAACATCCAGAAATTCTCCATTTAAGCTTTTGGTGTTGTCCAGTTGTGACTAAAGCATACTCCACTTACAATCTGAGAATAGGCTCGTGCTTCACTGTTATTTTGTGCTTGGATTTAATAATGAAACTGGTAATAGGAGATGTGACAGCACTGCATTGTGTCACACCTATCCAGTTTAACCTGCTATGTAACTGAATATCCTGTAAAGACATACATCAGGAACACTGGAGCTTCTTTTGTCACAGCGAACTGCTCTTGTTTTAGAAAAGTGGTGGTGTATACCCATTCTTAGCAGCAGTATATCTAGAGATTGCATAAACAGCTTATTAGCACTGTCACACACAGGTTGGGGGGGGGAATCCACAAATATTTGATCAAAGCAAAATTCAGTAGTGCCATTTGAATCAAGGGTCAACTTTTCTATGTCAAAGTCTTCAAGGGGGTTAGATGAAACCTGCCAGGTCTCAGCTTGCATTTTCTTCACACTTATGGTTTTTGGATTGGGCCTTTGAATCTCTAAAAAACGCACTCACATCTGCCATATTGCCTACAAGCAGTAAATTAATAATTTTACTCTCTCATCCCAACACCCTGAACAGAATATATGTATCAGAGGGGTAACCATATGATCTTATTATTGTAACCCTGGTCCTTCCTCAACCTCTGGAAGAGCTCTTATTTGTTCTGTAAAGCACCTAGTACAGTTGAATGCTATACAAAAAATAAATAGGGTACCAACAGCAATGTTAACTCAGTTTTGTTGTGCATCCTGTAACATTTTATGTCAAATCATTGGGTGCTGTCGTAATTTAAATAAAAATAATGTTGATTTTACAGTGAGAAAAGTGTAGTTTTTCACTTCTCTTTTCACTAACGTAAAACAGCTGAAGAGATTTTGCGTGAACTTTCCCAAAACAAGAAGAATCCCTTTCGGGCGGACAGTAATCATATAAATCATGAAAATTTCAGCCCAAAATGTGAACACTTTGGAAAGTTACAAGTATGGAAACTGGTATTCAGAGACATCAGACACTCACTACAACAGCTCCCCTTCTTCCCCCAAGACAGTCAGAACAGTTCAGTCTAATACTGTGATCTGGTCAAATGTGAGTCTCTTTGCTGAGACTGCCAACAAGGGGTCAGTTAATCTCCACTGTGATTTGTACCCTGCCCATTAAAAACTACACTAAAACCATTAATTAATTTCACACAGACCAGGATACAGCTGTTAGATGGTGAAAACTTCCTATCGGGACTGGATTGGAGATTGAAACCTATAGGTGAAAAGTTCCTTATTCCATCACTCATCCCTCAGTATGCATTTTAAATGGTTTTGTTTTACTATGTTAAGGTAATGATATTGTTAAAAGGCAGCTAAGACAACAACACTAACAAACATATACATATGTATTGAGCTGTATAATTTACTTATATATGTTGTAAGTTTCTCCAGGAAATAATTTATCTTCCAATAAATCCGACCCAGGATATTACAAGAAAGGTGCCTTGACTCCAGCTCCAAGTGCATATCTCTTCGGAAATCTTCAGAGATAATTACATTGGCTGTTTACATTCATTAAATCCCCAAACCATGTTAATACATTATTACTGAATTTTAAACAGTTCTACATCAGGAAATGCAAAGTTTGGGCCTAGTCAGCAATGGTCGCTCTGGCCCCTTGTGGAGAAGTACTCTTGTATTACAATGCATATTGTAGATTTTTATACCTACGTATATATTGTCTTTGGGGCAGGCAACGTGTACCTGTGTGTACTCTGTACATTTATAGTATTGCATTTTAAATATCAGTAATGATAATAAAATAGTACAGTATGTGCTATATGGCTAAGTTATGGCAGGCACAGGAATCAGCATTCTGTGTTTCCTGACTTTCGTCCTTTTGAATTTTTATTCATATTTTTGCATTAAGAGTATTTTGCATTTAACTTTCTTGTTTTAAAAACGATAATAGAAAAGGAAAGATAAAAAGGCGCCTGTGCCTTTAGCTGAATGTTCAGATAATGGTTGCATTTTCAAAGATAAGCACTGCTTGCCGCACTCTCAATGGCTCCTCCCCCAGGTGCTAAGGAGCAGGCACACAGGATTAGACATTAAAATAAAGATAGAGGGCAAACCAAATTTTCAAAAAACTGGCCTTGCTAAAAGCTGCCCATAACAACCTACCAAATATGTGCAACTGCCCGCACAGAACACTCCTAAAAACTGGTTGTGCAAACACATTTGCAGGTATAATTTTGACCACAATTTTGAGAATTTGCCCCAGTAAGTTTGGTGGGAATAATCACAATGAAATAAATGCAGCTGCACCTGTTGCTGCAGATGCTCCCTATGCAGAACTTCCTCCACTGACTTCAAAAGGACAGGGGTGGATTATCCAATGGGCCCAGGGGCCCTGGCCAATTGGGAGGCTCCAGAAAAATGGGCACCGCAGCAGAAATCCACTGTGGGGTGGCGGAAGGCTGGAGTCCTGGTAGAAGCTGCAGGGCGGGCAGGGGAAGCCCCAGCGCCCTGACCCCAGTCCTCAGCAGAAGCCCCAGCGCCCGGACCCTCCCCCCCCGCTGCAGCCCTGGGACTGGAGGAGATCTCGCTCCCTGCCAAGGCCTCAGAGCTGGAGGAGCTCTCACTCCCTGCTGTGGCCCCAAGGCCATGGCAGGGGGATAGAACTTCTCCAGTCTTGGGGCCAGAGTGGGGGAAGAGGGGGTAGAAAGGAATGAATGGAGGGCAAGATCGCCCGGGGGGGGGGGAAGGGGGGAATGGAATGGGGCAGGACCATGGGATAAACAGGGGCAAGGCCACGGGGCAAGGGGCAGAATGGGGTGGGACAGTAAGTGGAAGGGGTGGGGCAGGGCTACAATTCTGTCACTGGGTCCCCCCCTCACTTGCTCTGTTCCAGGAGACCTTAATACGCCTCTGAAAAGGAGTTCTTGTGCAGAGTACTACGGCAATACTGCATGCACAGCTTCCACTCATTCACATCTATAAGGTTTTCTTTGCAACCACAAAGGCTAGAAACTTCCCTTTAAAAATTATATCTCAGATTCTACAGAATCTGTGTCTGTTCAGCAAACCAATAAATACAATTAGAGGGTCAGATCTGGCCAGAGGACTGGGTACTTCACACCAAAGGCTGGCATTGCAGAATTGCTGGAAACTGGCTCAATTCTGGCTATTTATCTCTCTCATTATGTGAGATTTTCTCCACTCTTAATGTCTGTAACCTGAGTTTAACTTGTATTTGAATTTCAACTGCAGCACATCATGTGTCAATCTAAAGCAATTACTTCAGTTCTTGTCAATGTCTTCAGAAGACTTTCTTCATAACTGTAAGCATCACAGGCAGTGCTCTAGTTTACAATGTAGAAAAATCACTCACAGTTGCCTTTATCTTTCCATAAATTATTTAAAAACCTGAATAAAAACACAAAAATGATTCACATTAAAAACAATCAAATATTCACCATAATTTAACTATCCTGAGCTGTTTTAGGGAGTGTTTGTCTTCCAACACTATAATTGATAAACATCTCCCTTCTCCTACATGGTTGATGAATCAGCATAAAGTCTTCTGCCCTTGCAATTAAAATGTTCATTATTACTGGGCTTGCTGTATAATTTTAAGACTTCATAATATCTAGAGGCCGCCCCCTGAAGACTTGACTTCTCAAATCGGTTCCAAAAAGCAGCTTTAAAGACTTTGCTTAGAAAAGAAAGCACTAACAATATCATATCAATATACCGTAGTCACTTTTCCTTCTTTTAAAGTTCAGCCAGTACCTGAAACATGCTTAAATTATTTAAAACAGACTTCTCTATTTCCTCATTATTAATAGATTACTCCTGCTGTGGAAAAACTGAAACATTTTCATTTCTGTGAAACTGCTCCAGTGTCAGCGTTACCAGAACTAACAAAAACCAGCGACACAGAAATTTAAGCTTTAAACAAAATGTCTATGACCCAGAAGCAGACAGACAGGAAACACTGCAACTCAGCTCCCTTGTACCTGAAAGGTTTGTCTTCAAAGGCTGGATTGGTTTTGTGAAGCAGAATCCATCCATCTGTGTAATTTATCATTATACCAAAACCAATATTCATTTCAGAGTAGTCCTCACTGTCTGAACATGGCATGCAAAGGAAAAGGTCTCATGAATGCAGACTTTGGACACCAGTGATTCAGAAGTCTGAGAAACTGAAGATATGGAATCACCACAGCCAAAAATGCTTCACTGTCAACAATACTTGGGTTACTGATCTACGATACACTGTAGATGTGTGACTCAGTTGGAAGAGAGCAATCCTCTCTAAACGTGAGGGCCTCAGTCAGATACTAATCATCGTTTCTTACCTCCAAGAAGCAAGAGGCAGAGAGGGCAGCATGCTCCTTTTCTCTGGCCAAGAGGAGACAGAGGTGCTCTTCTGGAAGGAAACAACCTGCCAACCTGTATGTGTCAGAGTGACAGATGCATCCTCTGGCCTTCCGCAGCAGGATCCAGTAAACCCACTCCCACCCAACTGAGGACCTTGTTACTCTTTTGGATTTTAAGATGTGCTATGGGGTCTTCCACACAAATTACACACCTGAGTGTTTTGCTGAATTTTAAATTCTCTCACATGCAAGATCACAGCCTTCTACTCTTCAAATGGTCCACATTTGCCCTCTGAGATCCATGCACTGAGGGGACCCTTGAGACACAATTGTCCCCCGTTATTGTGCAGAGGAGCAGGGTCAGTTGTCTCTCTGACACCTCCCTTACCACAGTTTTCTCCTTGAAGTGTCTCAGTTACTTGGTGTCACAGCTGCAGTGACTGTGCAGGTTCAAGAAGAAAAAAAAAAAAAGAGTAGAACAGGAAGCATTTATAGAGCTCTGTCTAGCAATCAGATATGGCTGTACATTCTGAAGAAAATGTAAGGGTTTCTGCTAATAGAAGCAAGAAAGATACTGAAATTGCCAAACACACAAGCATTGACACGAGGGAAATCCTAATGCATGTCTTTTGAGGTCCAAAAACAAAGGTGGGTGGAAACCAAAAGATGTGCTGTTCTAACTACCTGATTTGCACCTGAAAATTCAAGGCCTGGGGCTGCACTAGAAGTTGGATATCCAGAAGTGCAGATCGATTTGTGTGTGTGAGAAAATTTAGCTCATTGTACTTAAATTTAATGGAGCCAAATTCTGGGCCCACGTGCTGTGAAAGAACACTGAAGTTAATGGGATTGCACAGGGTGTATATCAGCATACAGTTTGGCTCACTCCATTTTAAGTGGAAATTTGGGTATTTTATTCATTTTTTTATTCACTGCTTATAAGTAAACATTTTAAGTTTCAAACAAAAAATCTTTTTCCTCCTCTCTACATCACATGATCATAACAGTTAGTTATTGTAGAGTGGCTCATAAGAACTGGACTGCTGGCATTTTTATTCTGTTTTTCATACATAATGTTAAGCATTGTTTTGGGAAAAATACATATGAATGAATGGAATTTGCTACCAGAGGACAAGCACACACATCCATAAGTGGTCCTTCCCTCAAGCATCTTCTCTATCCCCCTACTAGCTGCTTATCCTTTGCATTACTCCAGATAATTTCCATCCCTCTTCCCAACTGCTGGCTAGTTGAACCCCACACTAAGCACCCAAATGTGAGCCAGCGTCTTATCCCTACTGCTGAACCCTTCTACTTTATCCTTTACAAAGCATCCAATCTCAACACCATCAACCAAATGCTCAACACTACAGGGTGGCATTTACTTTCCCTTGCCAAAAAAAAAAGAAAAGGCAAAAGCAAAATCTGCTACATTTAATACCGTCACCTGCAGATCATTCTGCTGTCTCCGTGGCTTTATCACCTCTCAGAGAACTGCTTGCTAAGTGACGCAAGTCTATTATTCTAATCCTAAGGTTTGGTCACTATTTGGTTAACAGCACAAAATGATCGCAAACATTTTCCAAGAAAGAGTAATTTTGGAAATGAAAGCTGATTTCTAAAGGAGCTGCGGGGGAAAATAGATCATTTGTGGGACACACCTGAAAAGAATAGAACATAATAAGGGCCTGATTTGCTGGAGTGCTGACCTTGGTAAGTGTTGTGAGATTTTCAGTACTTCTGAAAATCAGTCTAAGTAAAATAAAACCTCTATTAATCAAATCCCCTCTTAGCTGAAAACCACAGCTACAGATGAAATTGAGTTATATCTTTGAAATGCATCAGTTATATTGAAAAGCCCCTAATTTTTCCAAGCAGACATCAAGAAAGCATTCCATAGGAATTAAAGAGAATTCACACACACACACACACACACACACACACACACACACACACACACAC
>NW_020664464.1:13748163-13832845 GCF_002925995.2 Terrapene triunguis | reverse complement strand
CACACACACACACACACACACACACACACACACACACACACACACACACAGTTTTAGGCCACATTCATCCCTGGGATAAAACTTAGCTGACATTAACTGAATTACTTCAGGGATGACTTTGGCCCACTCATTTTATCTACTGGCCCCCTCCATTTCAGGCATACATTTTAATATGATTAAAAGTTGCTTCCAAAACTATTAAAATAAGAGGAAGAAATACAGAAAAGCCATATATTTAACATTGACAACTTAACTGTACATGGCAATGAGTATAGGCTGAGCAGTTCTGGACTGATTCTGATGCAAGTTGGGTATGTTGTCTAAAGATAAAGTAGTTCAAACCCTGTAATACAGTGCTTCTCAAAGCCGGTCCGCTGCTTGTTCAGGGGAACAAGCAGCATGGGCCGAGGGATGTGCTGGCTGCCCTTCCCGCAGCCCCCATTGGCCTGGAGCGGTGAACCGCGGCCAGTGGGAGCTGCGATCGGCTGAACCTGCAGACGCGGCAGGTAAACAAACCAGCCCGGGCTGCCAGGGGCTTGGCGCCCAACTTTGAGAAGCACTGCTGTAATAGACTGTACACTTGAAGAAATAACCTTTAACATCTAGTTCATACATGAGGGTGATTCAATTTTACAATTAAACTAATAGTGTTGTAAATTTGCACTTTCTTGTAGCTGGCAAGCCCATAACTGATGGGAGCCTGCAGAACCTGATAGCCCGAGATAAACTGAATGGTAGCCATTCTAACCAACCAGTTAGTCAACGAATGTTGGAAACGAGTAATATCACTTGTTTCTGCAAGAGAGCAATCAAACCTTTTGTGGCAAATTCATCTCTGGTGTAACTCTACTGACGTCTGTGGCATTTCACGAAGGGTTAACATGGCCCATCGATAATACATAGGTCCACTACTCATGCATCCTTTAGAACACAGAATTAAAATAGGTAAAGCTTTAAATATTTAACAGGACCAGAATGAGCCATACAAGCATAGTGTACCTTACCATGAGTGTGAGAGAGTGCATGTGTGTGTGCGTGTACACGAGAGACAGACATATGTATGTTATGTATTCCTCATTCCGTTACTTGTAGCAAGTAAGCTAATAGCTTTATATACTTACATCTCCATCTAGTGGCCTCTGATCATCACAATCCCTGGTTGGGCTGATGTCCTGTCTCATCACCCAGATGGGTTCTTTTGGTTCATCTGGGGTGTAAGGAGAACGAATGGTCCTTGTCTTCACTTCCTCAATAGCCTCTTTAATATCTTTAATAGCCAGAGATATCGCATCCCTTTTTTCCTTGCTGTATCTCTGCACTGACTCTCCTGAGTTGACTGTGGGCCTGGAGCCAGCTGGGAGCTGACCATTGCTCTCGAGAGTCCCACTACCGGGAGTATGGTCACATTCTAAGTTCTGCTCTGCTTCTGGCATATCTTCAGCGGCCTTGTCCAGGCTCTGAGAACTCATGCTCTGTTTGACCTCGGCCACAATTTGATCAATATCTTCCTCTTGTTCATAACTATCCATCCTTGGATAGGGAGCAAATTCTGCCTCCTTCTCAGGGCTATCAGACTCTCCATCGGACCGTTCATCATAATGGTGAAGGCGGGCACCAAGAGCTTCCTTGCGATAGTTGTCAGCTTCCTCCCTCTCCTGCTCATAGAGTCGTAGTCCCTCCCTGACATCCAGGTCAGGTGTCTCTCCTATCTCCTCGTACACATGCTCCTGCAGTCCATAGTCAGCGTAGGGCTCAGCATACTGTTCGTCCTCCCCTCGGTGGAAGAGCCCGTGAGTGTAGACATACCCCGAGTAGGCGGCATTCATGGCTTCCTCGTGTTCAATGGAGTGAAAGTGTAAGTGGTTAGGTAGAGTTCGGGTCTGAATGGCCTCAGCATGCTCTGCCTCGGCGTTTTCTGTGTACTCTTCAGACTCAGGTCTATACTGCACTGCGTAGGCGCTCTCATCCTCATTTTCCTGAACTCTGTCTGTGTCATAGCCATCCTCCGCTGTGGCTATGACATCCCCTTCAGCAGTATCAGTGTGATTGTGGAAGCCACTCTCTGTACTGGCTGACCGGGCCAGCATCCCCTCCTCCTCCTGCCCAGACTGTCCTTCTTGGCTGCCATTGGCATGTCTCGGGTAATGAGCGGCATACTGCTGCTGCTCCTCCTCCACCTCAGAGTGCTCCAAGTCAGCCTCCACTGACTCGTTCACCTCTCCATTTGCTGGCTCCTCATTCACCTTCCCCTCAGGTGGTCCCTCCAAATGGTTCATGGCCAGGTCTGGAATGTAGGCCACTTATTCTATTGACATTTTGTCTACTGAGGCTGGAAAGAAAAAAGAAAAAGTTGATTATTAAGTACCATGGTGATTACAAAGTCATGTGATTTGATAAATAATGTTGTGGCAACAAAAGGCATCTCTTCTTCCCCTGCAGACACATACACGGCCTTCTTGGCTCCAGAGTGAGCGGATGGTAATCATGCAGAGGATCTACACCAGCATCATACACCTGAACTGTGGTTCATGACCCCAGGAAAACTGTAGAATTTACATTTTTATAGATATATTCTATGGGAAAGAATTTAATCTCAGATACACCACTGTAACATTTTATTAATTCTAATTATTGCAATGGAGTTACATTGGTGCAAGTCTGCAGTAGCTGAAACCAAAATCTGATCCTTCAAATGCAAAAATGGGAAGTTTTCTGTTTGTATTACATGTAGCACCTAAGCACAGATCTATCTTCTATGTTCTGTTAGACAAACAAATTCTATCATTGTTCAAAGAGAGAAAGCGTGCACTCACAGCTTAGCACACTGGCAGTCAGCATGGTTGCCAGCTCTCCCAATATTGTGTCTCAATTTTATGTGGGTTTTTAGATTTTTTTTTTTTTTAAAGGCTGCTCATGGTCTGCTGCTGTCCTGTAGCTTTCTTGTCAACTTTTGCCCATATTCCAAATGGCTGCCATCTCCCACTGCTTCCAACAGGAGAGAAACAAGGCTGTCTTCAGTGAAGATTGCTGGCCCCTGTTCTTAATACATGATGTGAGTGACAGCGAGGGGACAGGGAAGTACTGTAAGTGTGTAGAATGTGGTGATCTGGACAATGACGGGATAGCAGGGATATGGCAATGCGAAAGGCAGAAGAGAAAGAGAAGATGAACAGGGAAATGTGGGGAGGAGAAGGACAGTGGAGAACAGCGAGAAGGCACAGAGGGAGAAACAAAATATTATCGGGAGCAAAGAGGGAAAATATGAGGGGGCAGAAGAATGAAAAGAAAGGGAGGAAAAATGTGAGGGCCTTTGAATCTAAGGGGCAGATGGATGAAAGACGAGATTGAAGTAGAATGTGTGCAGGGGAAGAGGGCAGGAGGGTAAGAAAAAGCATTGGGGAGAGAGAGGCATGAGAATGATAGGGGAAGAGGATGAAAAGAAAAAGAATGACCATTCCCCCAACCCAGAGTTTAGAAAAGTTGCTTGTGATGGTGTGAGCCAAGGCTCAGTAGCCCTGAGGGTCACTTACGGTTCATGTCATGTTCCTAAAGCTCATGCTCCAGAGCTTCAGCCCATGGCCTTCAGGGGTCAAGAATAGATTCCTGCCCTCCCCCACCCCCAATGTATTCTGGGGTTTTTTTTGGTCTACTTCCTCTGAAGCATCCGAGATGGCCTTAGCTGGAGATGGGACATTGGATGGGGTGGGCCACTGCTTTGAGGTGGCACCGAGCATTTTCTCTCTCAGGTGCTGGCTGGTTCTTGCTCACATGCTCATGGTCTAACCGATCATCATATGTGAGGTTGGAAAGCAATTTTCCCCACATCAGATTGACAATGACCTTGGGTTTGGTTTTTTGTGTGTGCCTGGCATGTGGGTCACTTGCCGATGTTAACCTCACTTAATCAATTCCCTCTCATTGCAGGGGTCTTGAGCACTGGTGCACCTCAGTCCCTCCTATTCTCTCCCTATGGTACAGAACAGTCTTGTCTCCTGTGGGCTGTAATAGTTCAGTCTAATTTTGGTTATTGGGTTTAGTGTGCAGGTGCTTGGTGGTGGTGGCCTGTGATATACAGGAGATCTGATCTGGTGGTCCCTTCTGGCCTTAAACTCTATGACACTATGAAAGGGGTAAGTGGGGTCCCCGTTCTGGTTGAGAGTTAAGGGGCTTAAAACTCAGAAGGCAGACCAAAAGACAAAGCAACATTTTTCAATATGATTCATGATTTTTAAGCATTTTGTAGCTGGCAATATTTCACCAGATGCTGGCCCCTGCCGCGACCAGTCCGGCAGCATAAACGAGTCACAAAGCTGGCTTAGTTAGCTCTCAAGGGGAACAGAGTAAGGCCAACACTAAGTGCTTTGGAAAGCACCACCCTGAATCTGTAGATTTCAAAGTGCTTTAACAAATGTGAGTAAACACAAATGGCTCCATTTTACAGATGGGGGAAACAGAGATGCAGAGAAGTTAAGCGACTTGTTCAATGTCACACAGAAAGTTAGTGGAATTAGGACCCTTTTTCATCTACTCCTGTTTCAAGTGGAGTAGATCAAAGCTCACTAGGAAACTTTTAGTGTGCAGCAGAAGGATCTAGATGGACAGTTAGTACATGGCAGACTAACGCAAGGTAGACTTACTCCCAGTTTGCTGCACGCTAACTGTTCCTCTACACAGGCCCTCAGACAATATCTAATAACTGACTTCCATTTTAAATGCACACAGTCCAAAACAATTTCAACATTCTGGAGTACAGCGGTCAGAATCACTGACAGGTGCAGCTGTAAGAAACAGCAATTATTTTAAAAATACAAAATATCACTTGAAATGTTATAGGCCATTTTGAGGCCTCAAAATTTTGCTTTTGTGAAATTGAGGTTTCTGAAGTGAAGCTTGTGAAACTGTTTTGATATGAAAATGGATCTTCAAAATAAAATTTCATATGTTGACATTTTGTAAGCTTTCCATTTCACTCAAACATATGATTGTTTTTGACTAAAAGTGAATTTTCACTCAAAACCAGTCCCATTTTCACTGAAAAACTCATAAAATTCCTGTGGTATGTATTGGTTTTGTTTGTTTTGCAAAATTATCTCTGTTTTCCCCAATTAAAAAGAAATATGGAAACCACAAATGTAAAGCTTTTTAAAATTTCATCGTGACTATTTCACAGGGTCTTATTGACAAAAACACTAGCTTGGGAGTAACATTTTCAAAAGCAAGTAAGTTACTTCGGAGCTCAAGCCCCACTGGCTTTCAATGTGACTTAGGCTTCCAAGACACTTAGGCCCTTTTGAAAATGTTACCCTGGGTCCTTAGCTCAGCACTTTATTCAAGCCAACACAGAAAAGTCACATTTGGTGGCTAGAGGACACAGTGAATAATCAGATGTCTGGTGCCAGCAACAAGTTTCTCCCCATGCTGATACAAGCCTTTCTGATTGTTCTCATCAGGTTCCCACAAGAAAAAAACTTCATCTCCAAACACCCACTTTAAGTGAAATGCCACAGTGTTTCAGGATGGGAGAGAAGAGAAGCAACAGAGGTCCCACGGCCCTGGAAATAAAGACATGCTACACTTCTGAAAAATGCAGCACTCTCACATTAATTACCCAGAGGAGCAGCTGTGCTCTAATAATCAGGCGCATATGGGAAAGTGCTTTCTAAGCACTCCTAGCTCTGCACTCAAACTCTGATGGATGGATTTGTCTCCATAACAGAGAAATCAGAGTTTGATTGCTGGTGCAACTGGTTTCTCACTGAAGGTTAAGCTATGTTCTCAACTGTAAAACGAAAAAATTAACAAATAAATCTCTATACATTTTTAAAGCATTTGGATGTTTCATAGAGAAATTGTGATAAAACTCCAGTTTAGCTCTCTACTATTTTATATCAAAGACTTTTTGTTGTTGTTGTTTTTTAAACATTGATACACTTAACACTAAAGGGTGTGCTGTCATCTCAATGCAAGATAACGTCAGTCAACATGCTAATGAGAGCAACACATGCACTGAGGAGAGAAGAGAACTCCAAATGTCCAGGTAAAAATAATCTTTCAGTGCCTGCATTTTTAATCCTTTCTTCCATCACACACACAAACAAGTGGCACAGAAGCATTTTGCTCTATACTAAACATGGCTTTCCTTAAATTCAGCATTACTTTTGTGAGAGCTCTCAGTTTCATATTTAAAACAGCCCTTTTTCGCTCATTTGACACTATACTGAATCTGCCCATACATCCTCCCTCTCATGAGGACAGTTACTGATTAAATGGAATCAAGAATTTATTCACCCGCTCCCCATGTGCTCCCCCCACTGTGAATGATGAAAAACTACCTGGGTTCAGTGCATTGAGGTTTTGCATATTAATAAGCTTGTTTCCATCACAGATATTCACATGCTTGTATTATTAAATGTTTTCATTTATAGCACAGAAAACGTAATCGCTCAATGGACCTATTTCTCAATGTGTCTTACAGGAGAAGTGGTTTAGTGCACTAGCCTGGCTGAGTATGTAGGTAAATAGGACTTTGGTATTTCTAAGATTAGCTCCTTTTAGTGCATATTTATCCATAACCACAAATCACACTATCCCAGGAAGGACCCAGGACTGGAAGAGCAGGGATGTTAGAACTCAGGAGCAAGGTAAATTCGCACAGATGCCCAGGGAATTTTGCAAAGCAGCTGCCTGCTTTCTGCTAGGCTCCAGCAGTGTTATCAGTCCTTCACTTTGATAAGCAACAAAATTAATCAACTTCCACAAAAGACAGATATTTTGAAAAAAGGATCAGTTCCTTCAACAAGACAGTTTTACATTCTATTATGCCTTTTTAGCGCAATGGACGTTTTACTTATATAATTTGCTTTTAAAACAAAACAAAACAAAAACAACCACCTGTTTATTTTTTAACCAGGAATGTAACTATTTAAAAGTATGTCAGTGTGTTTTATCACCTTTGGAGAACACAAAATATTTCTTTACCAGGCCTATTCCTTCAATGGGCTTTTTTCTTCTTCTTTCCTTTCCTTTTTTAAACGGGGGTTCCCTTGTATTTATCACCAAAATTAAGGTAATTCACTGGCTGAGAATTTTATAGTATCTGCAATGACTCCTTTGATGGAATTCTAATGAGTTTTTCCTCTACTGTTGGGCAACCTCTCTCTCTTAACTGACTACCTATTTGGGAAACCTGATTGCTTTCTCCTTCTCTGTGACAAGTCAATCAGACGATAAAAGGGATCACTTCCCAAGGATATCCAAGTAAGCCCATGGAAATACCCCATTCACCGAGTGTCAAAAACCTAGCAACCTAGAAATGCAACCACCATAATAATAATTCCATTTTTAAAACTCAGTTTGAGAATATTGAGGCTGCACAGTTATGCACCTAAAGGTCAGAAAACGATAAAGTAAAGTAAAGGTTGCACATGCAAAATTAAAGTTGCTGTGCAATGTAAAGTTTTCCGCAAGAGCTGGTGAGAGCCTGGAAAATGTTAAATCCAGAACATATATATTTCTCTACATTGTGGAAAACCTAAGGCAGGGCACAAAGTTTTCTGTGCTAACCAGTCTTCTGCCTCAATGGCTCCCACCCCAAATCCTCTAGCTTCCCTCAGTTCCTGGGGCTCAATCTCCTCTTCTAGTTTTTTCATCAGCTTCTCTTCTGGACCTGAGTAGAAGCAGAGATTAAACCATTCCCTCCCCGCAGATGAGTAGGAAAACTTTACTGGGTCACTGTCATCAATTGCTGTAGAATGTAAGTGTCAATTGGAAAAATAAAAAAGAGTTTCTGTGGACTTTGGCACAATGAAAAATAAATGGGGAACAACAGGAAAAGGAGAAAGGGGCAGGGACTCACACTGAAAACAAGGCAGGTGGAGATGTACCAAGATCAGTTATAGGGAAGAAAAGAAGAAAAAGTGGAGTGGAGTCAGGAAAGGGAAGAAAAGGTGAAAAAAAAGCAAAAGACGTCGTAAGTTAGATTTTAAATATGTATTAAATAGAAGGTTAATTGACTGTTATAATTAAATGCATTAACACAAAAGTAATACAGAACTGTTTTATGCCTTAAAAATTGCAGAGGGCTTGCAAGCACATGTACATTTAACCCTGACTATCAGGTTTAGACCATAGGCTAGTAGGTAAATTATTCAAGTCCTGTGCAGGAACCCTCTTTTCCAAAGGCTGAGACAGTGAAATCCTGGCCCTTTTGAAGTTTTGCCACTGACATCAATAGGGTCAGGATTTCACATAGAGGCTAAGGGTATGTCTACACTACCTGCCGGATCAGCGGGCAGCGATCGATCCAGCGGGGATCGATTTATCGCGTCTAATCTAGATTAGACGCGATAAATCGACCCCCAGGCCCTCTCCCGTCGACTCCTGTACTCCAGCGCCGCGAGATGAACAAGCAGAGTCGACGGGGGAGCGGCAGCAGTCAACTCACCACAGTGAAGACACCACAGTAAGTCGATCTAAGTACGTCGACTTCAGCTACGTTATTCACGTAGCTGAAGTTGCGTAACTTAGATCGATCCCCCCTCCCAGTGTAGACTAGGGCTTAATGACTCCTTGACTCAGACCATGTGCACCACAGACTTCCTTAGCTGTGAACTTTACAAGCATAGGAAGACCCCACTCAAAATGTACTATGCACACATGGAGAGTGATTTTCACTAGTCATAACTGAAATCAAAACCAGTTTTCATCAGAGCACTTAAACGTGGTACTTCTCAGTGAATGCTGTTTTCCTGCCAAATTTCAGTTTTTATCCTCAGTAATTTGGGGGCTGCAAAGCTATTTATAAGATTATGGAGAAAGTGCATTTTCTTACACATACAGCCCACTCAAAAACAGATGACCCATTTTTGCTCAAAACTTTCTGAGAAAAGTCATCTTTGGGCAAAGACCAAGCACTGAAAATTTCAGTTTCAGCAGTGAAAATTTCATTAAATTATAATGAAAATAGGCAGGAACCAATTACGTAACCTTAACTACAGAGGTTATTCCCACTATTATCTAGGTATGCATGCATGCATGCATGCATGCGTGTGTATAAAATACGTACGTGCTATCACTATTATTCCTTCATGAATCCTAAAACCAATAAATAAACCACCTGTAATTTTTTTAAATCCATAAACCTATGCATTACTTTTCCTGACACATTTACCAATTATAAGACGGTACGTGTGTTTCAAAAATGTCTCTGCCCTCCTCCTACTGGACTCTGCAGTCATAATGTTAATCCTGACTGGCCTCAATCATTGCACACTTTCCATTGAAACCGATGGATGTTCTGTCACCTACTGAGAGCTGTATAATGTTCCATATTTGTGACAGCATTATTGTGAAAATAGGACTTGATGACTAGTACATGATCAACATTTTGTAGGTGAAATCTTGGCCCTGCTGAAACTAATGGCAAAGCTCTCATTAACTTCAATGGGACCAGGTTTTCACTTCATGCCTTAACTCCACAGGGAGGACACACCCCTACACACACTCCTGAATACATAAAAAGGTAACACACACACACACACACACACACACACACACACACACACACACCCCCACACACACACACCTACCTCTGAATACACAAAAAAGCAGACAAAATTTGGCAGTGGAATATTCAAAAGATATATGGATGAATGATCCTTCAAATAGCAAGCCATTTGAATGAATCCATACAGGCCTAAATTGGTACATGCAAGACAGAAAAGCATAGCAAAATTTGGCAGTTCCCACAGGAAGGTAAGATGGCATCTGGGCCTAGTTAATGACTGGTAATTTCCACATAGATAATATGGTACACACTGTATTAATAGCTACTGAGATCAATATGCAATGACAAGAAAGTGAATTGTACCGGCAGCATTGAATTGGGAGTGAATTGAACTATTTGTAACATATATGTAAATGTTTCAGACACAAACTGCACTTAAAATTCCATTTTCCCACTCATTATAAGTCTATTTTGGCTGTAACCAGGAAATTCCATGGTGGGAGAGGTTACTTCCAGGGATAAGATTTAGCAGTCGAGTCCCTAGAGAACGTGTCACACGCTAACCCTTAATTAAAGGGACTTTAAATTGAATTCCAGGATTCAAATTTAAAAATGACTGCTTAGATCTACTCCTAAAGTCTTGTTTTGTTTGTTATAATGCTCATTCAAATGAAAACTGCATGAGTCACACATTCCCTGCTCTGTAGTTCAGAAATGCCAGGATTACATCTGCGGTGGATAATGCAGTTCCTGGGTTTCATCATGTTTGTACCAACTAGCATTTTTCACAATTGGTTTTTTAAGTTTTACACATTTGCTCGTACTTCAGCCTCCATGCTGATCTGTTTGACAATCCAGACTCACCCTTGTTGTTACAGTTCAAAAGTATGCTCATTAATGCATCTACTGCAGCTGATAATCTGCTGAAATTATTTAGAGAAAGTTTAGAAAATACTGGTTTGTTTGAGCAATTTCTCTGTACCTTTGTAAAGTGCAAGCAAAACACCATGAGGTAGAAAGGGAAGATACATTAAAATCACAGCCATTTTCAAATGTAACAGCTTATTAGAAAGATAGACTCTTCAATGCCTATACAGTTCAACCCTAGCTCCTTTTAATATGAATTTAGAGCAGGTAAAAGGAACCAGATTGGCAACTCCAACTTCACAAGGCAGTATATCAACTTTTAGATATTTAATCATTTTGCAAAACTGCTGTAAGCCTGTGCCCAAAAAGAGGCAGCTAAATAAAATGCCCAAAACAGCTGATGCTGGTACAAGTTTGCCAGGTCTGAGTAGCTGATTAAACCATATGCCATGCCTGTGTTTTATCAGCAGTAAGGTTGCAAGTGAGAGTCAACATCAGAGACAGAAGCTACATTTTCTATCTTTGCTGGGTTTTTTTCTCCCTTTTTGTGTGAGTCTGTCTTGTTTTGTCTTTTTAGGAAACGGGACTGGACTTCAACAACAACAGCTCCAGAACATCTCAAATAACTCCTCTTCTCCCCCTCCCCCCCCAAATCGACAGTAGTTACCAACTTTAATACCATTGAAGACATTGTCAAAGAAGAGATTTTCTTCCTTCTAAAAACTCTCTCCTGATAAATGGAAAGGGAACAAGGGATGTTGTTAAAATGAAAGCCTTAATCTGAGCAATAACTATGTTAATGTTATAAAGAAAATAGTATGAAGTTGAATTTAATTGGGGTGATCAGTAATAGTTGTGTTCTGTACTTTAAAACAGAGGAAATATAGGACAATAAGAGGGGAGTGAGGGGATTTCAAGGTTGGAGGAGACTGGAGAAAATAGGGAGGGGAAGGGGAAGAGCCTTTAAGAGTTTTGTGTAAACCCTCCCCTCCCCATAACTCAAATGATCAGATGGCAATCCATCCCTAACAGAGAGGCTCAAGGTCCCATTGGTGGAGAATGTACTTCGTTTGGATTGCAAGAGAAGCAGTCCAAGTGCTTATGGGGAGGGTACAGAGGTTTCGGGTTCAGCAGAGCACAGTCCTTTGGGGATTGTTTTACATGTTATGCTGGTAGTTCATTTGTGGATTTAGAGTAAGGGGAATGCAGAAGAGAGGAAGGAAATGTGGAGAAAAGGGGAGATTAATACAAGAATTACATATAAAAGTTTACAAACAGAAACCAAGCCATATTCAGGCACACAATAGCAAATGAAACAATTAGAAACAAGAGACCCACTGGCAACACAAGGGTTCATGCCATCAAACAGCTAAAGGATCTCAATCATTTCAGATTTTTTTTTTCAATAAGCTAAATAGTTACTTTCAACGTCTCTTCCTTTTAAAGTAACATCTTTGAATGTCAAAGGGCTAAATGACATTAAAAGGAAAAAAGCCCTGGTAGACCTTAAAAACAACCACTCTCAAATGATTTCTACTTCAAGAAACTCATTTTCATTTACACAAAACTCAGGAGGGGCAAATTAGGGGCACAAAAGGTAATGGGTTTCAACGGACATATTTTGCTTCAGCTAAAACGAAAAAAAAAGAGTGGGCATAATATTTGCTGAACACGTATCTTTTGACAATAAACATAAATTTAAGGCTAAGGAGAGACGATTTATGTTGCTGAACGGCACAATTGCTGGGTTATTAACAACAGTTGGCTCAGTGCATGCTCCCAACCAAACACAAAACACTTTAACGACTCCTTTACAGCACTGCAACGCTTTGGGGAAGGGGAAATTATACTTAGAGAAGACTTCAGTTGCACACCGACTCCTTACTGGGACAGATAAAAAAGACCTGGGGGACAGGGAAGCAGGTGCAGCATTGACTTCTCTGTGCCAACAATTCAACCTCTCAGATTGCTGGAGAGAACTACACCCTGAGGAAAGAGATTAAACATTGTAGTCACACCCTCATCAGTTATATACGAGAATAGATTTAAAGCTGATCTCTAAATCCTTAATGAAGCAGACAGGATCTGCAGAAATTGGCGCTATTACAATGTCAGATCACGCACGAGTTGAAGTAATATTCAATAGCTGGGTTGGGTCCCAAAGATTTCTTTACTGGAAAATGAAAAAATGGTTACTAACCTCCCGTAACTGTTTAGTGTTGCGAGGTGGGCTCCCCGGCCCAGGTCAGATGCGTCTTACACTAGCACCATCGTGGGTTTCGAGGTTGCAAAGGTTATTCCTTCGGACGTGTTTACTGGGTTGGATCACCATTCCAGAGCAGGAAGTACTTGTCCAGGTGGTGTCCAGCTGGGGTGTAGACTGATGCCAGTCACATCTGGAGAGGTCTGAGACGTAGTTGTGTGTGTCGATCTACATAAGTGCACGCTGCCATGTGCCCTAACAGTCTGAGGCAAACACTGACCATGGTGATAGGGTGGCTAGTGAGTTGGGCGATGAGACCAGACATTGCCTTGAATCTGGGTTCTGGGAGAAAGGTTCTGGCTCAGGCAGACTCCAGAACTGCCCCGATTAACTCTATTCTTTGCACTTGGACCAATGTGGATTTCTGTTTGTTTATCAAGAGACCCAGTGCTCACCATGTGGCTTGCCCCAACTGGACGCTGCGATGGACTTGTACCCGGGAACGAACCTTGATGAGCAAATCGTCGAGGTACACGTAGATTTGAACGCCCCAGTGCCCTGAGGTAGGCTGCGACCACTGCCATGCATTTCGTGAATACCCTTGGTGCTGTAGCCAGGTCGAATAGAAGCACCGTGAACTCGGAGTGGGTTTGCCTCACTACAAACCGCAGGAACCTTCTGTCCCTTGGAAAATGGCAATATGGAAATATGCATCCTTCAAGTTGAGGGCGGCATACCAGTCTCCCAGATCCAGGGAGGGGATAATAGAGGCCAGGGAGACCATGCGGAACTTCAACTCCTTGAGATATTTGTTGAGGCCTCACAGGTCCAATATGGGTCTCGGACCCCCCTTGGCCTTCAGAATGAGAAAATACTAAGAGTACAACCCTTTTCCTCTTAGGTGTAAGGGGACTTCCTCTATGGCTCCATCTCACAGGAGGGCTTGCACCTCTTGGGTAAGAAGTTGCTCATGAGAAGGGTCCCTGAAGAGTTACAGGGAAGGGGGGGCAGGTAGAAATAAACTGTAGGGTATACCTCACTGCCACAGTGCTGAGGACCCACCAGTCCGATGTTATAGCATCCCAAGTGGGGAGGAAAGGAAAAAGGCAGTTTGAAAACGAGGAGTGCAGGATCCTGGCTGCAGACGGGGAGGTCGCCCTTGGGCGCACCCTCAGAACACCCGCTTGTTATGAGGCGGGTAGCAGGAGGAGCCCGAGTGGGAAGAAGGGGCTGGTTATTGGCCTTGACTGTGCTTCTAGCCCTTGCCCTTCCTGTGGTAGGGCTCCGGTCGGGCCTGACCGCTTGGTCTTTGAGGTTGCTGCGGTCTGAACCTCTTTCTAGCGGGGGCCGGTGTATAGAGACCAGGGAACGTAGAGTAGCCCTAGCGTCCTTAAGACCATGTAATCTCATGTCTGTTTGTTCTGCAAACAGGGCTAAGCCATGGAAAGGGAGGTCCTGGATTAATTGCTGAGCCTCTGTCGATAGCCCGGAAGACAAGCCTGGCTGGGCTCCGGAGATGTACGGTCTCGCACAGGCCTATGCTGCTCTCCAGACTTTGCTTTTTAGCAGGTACAGGTACAGCCTTGGGAGGCCGGTGCCTGAAGTGCATTTCGAACCGATTCCGCTGTGCTCAGAGCAGAGTCCCATCTCGGCGGCTCGGAGACTGGTGCAAGGGCCAACTCCATGAGGAGCACGCTTAGTCTTATAACCAGCTCCTTTTTAGTTCTTGGCTTCAAGCTCTTGCAGATGTGACACTTATTGCTAATGTGGGTCTCCCCCAGACCCTTCAAGCAGCTTTGATGAACGATACGAAGAACCACTGGGTAAGAGCACTTGCCGAAGCAAGGAGATGTTCCAGCACCATCACTGGCAGTTTGAAGGAACTGAGGGGGGGCGCCCCTTATCCTGGCGCATATGCGCACCACTCCAGAGGCGCCAGAGCCGGTCCTCTACAGATACTACTGAGGGGAAAACTTCCAGCACCGGTGCATGTGGTGAACACACACACCTAACATGAAATGGACATGAATAAGCACTCGCAGAAGAACTGCTTGCTTCTCTAAGACAAAGACCAGTGGGTTGCAGCAATTAAGAAGGACATTGTTCAATACTTACAGTTCAATGATACAGACAATACAAAAAGAGAACTTCTCTAGAAGGCAGGGAAAACAGTATTTGGGGGTCAGTTGATGAGCAGAGCCTCTCAACTGAAAAAACGAAAGAGCTCAAGAATAAATAGATCTAGAACAGGAGACAACAATACAAGTTCAGAAAAAATATCGACAATTAACTAACATTAGAGAGGAAGTTGAATATGTTGATAACAGGTGCCACCGAAAAAGCCCTTGCGTGTAACAAAGCAGAAGTTTTAGTAAAAAGGAACTGAAAGTGATAAGCTATTGGCTTGAAAGCTTAAAGAGATTCAAGAGCTATGTACTATTCCACCAATTAAAAACAGTCAGCAAAAGATACATGCCCTAACGAAGTATGTACTACGTTTGCTGCTTATTACAAAAATTAATCTCTACCTCAGATACTGCAGGCTCTGAAATTATTCAAAAATATTTGGAAGGAGCAGACTGGCCAAAGATAAGCAAAACTGATAAAGAAACTTTAGATAAAGAAATAACAGAAGAAGAAATCCTAGAGGCAATAGGAGGTATAAAAGTGGTAAAACTCCAGCATCTAATGGCTTTTCAACTGAATTTTACAAGGTATTTAAGGAGGTATTAGGGAGTTCCTTGAGAGGTTCCTTCAACGCTATCTAGTAGGGGAGGAACTTCCATAACCTATGAAAGAAACTACTATTATTGTTCTCCCTAAAGATGGAAAAAAACTTACATTATGCAGTTCCTATAGACCCATATCTCTGTTGACAAGATTTTAGCAAAAATACTAGCTAGCTGATTACAGTCTACGCTCTCAGCTTATATAAATTCAGATCAAACTGGATTCATTAAGGATATTGTCTGACATTTGTCTATTCAGAGAGTAATTGGAATCATTCACATAAAAAAAATCAATTTTTCTTGTTATCAATAGACGCAGAAAAAACCTTTGATAGAACAGAGCACAGCTTTCGGTTTGTAGTCCTGTCCCATATGGACTTTGGCCTCCTGTTCCTTATATGGATAACCGCTCTTCACACCAGCCCAAAAGCAGCTGTACAAGTTAGTGTGGTTAAACCTCCCCTGTCTGAATTACACAGGCTGGGATATCCATTGTCTCCTTTACTTTTTGCACTGGTCATAGAGCCTTTTGCATAAAGGAAGAATGGATTCATCACAGAAATAAAACTTTCAGGAACACATCAGAAAATAGCATTATATGCAGATGACATATTTTTTTCTAAACCAGATATTTCCCTAAAATTAATTTGTAAAGAAATCCAGGACTTTGGGAAAGCATCTGGATTTCCACTAAATTATCCCAAATCTGAAATGTCACTCCTCCAGAAAACATTTGGATACAAATGAGTGACAAATTCTATAGAGATACCTGGGAATTCAAATCTCAAACAGTCTAGAAGAGTTCTATGATTTAAGTGTCAAACCACTACTTCAGCAAATGAAAAAAAGATGTGGCGTGCTAGGGGAAGTAAGCAATATTTGGTTAGGAAGAATAGCCACAGTCAAAACAAATATTCTGCCAATCTTATCTTTCTTGTTTCAAAATCTTTCTGTGATTATCCCAGATAAAATCCTGGAAGGAATACAGGAGATGTGGTTAGAATTTATAATGAATAAAAAAAAAGACCAAGAGAGTGAGAGCAGATACTTTGTACAGACCCATTAAACAGCGTGGATTACCCGTTCCAAATATTCTATGGTACTATCAAGCCAGCCAGCTCAAAGCAGTAGTGGATTGGGGGCTATAACCCAGCCCAACACTGGGTCTTTATTGAACAAGAAAATTGCTGCAGTGTAAACACTGCTAGACTACTGTGGATTAATAATAAAAATCATGCCCTCCAGAAATTTACGCACATCCTTTAGCAAAGACTACTTTATGCATCTGGGATAGAACTAGAGATAAGGTCAGTTCTTTTCCCTCACCAATAACACCCATTGCAAACAATCCAGATCTTAACTCAAATCACAAACCAGAGAGCTTCAAAGATTGGGAGAGCCATGGAATACACATGGTTGGCCAGCAATTCAGTAAAGAAGCTTTTCTGGAGATCAAAACTAACTTTAACTGGCCCACTCTCTCTTAGTACCAGTACTTTCAAGTCAGACACTATGTTTCTCAACTTCTAGCAAACTTGTTTTATACAGAAAGCTAACCTTAACAGAAGCAGTGGCATCTGGCCAATTAGAAAACAAAACAATTATAATTAATCTTTGCAGATAGCTTCCCTAACAAAATAGCGTCCATAAATGACACGCCGGGAAAAAGATGTGGATAAACAAATTACCCCAGAAGAATGGGGTTTGATCTGGAAAAAAAGAGGACCAGACAACCTCACAATAAAAGAAAATTTCTTTAACACAATGTGTCAATAGTACCTCACATCAGTGAGGCTAAATGATAAATGTTGGAGAATTTGTGGTGAAAGAGGAGATTTTATGCCTACATGGCGGACATGTCCAGTTATTAGAGAATACTGAGATGCAATCCGTAACCAAATATCACAAACTGTTGGATATTTATTACCAAATGATTCTTTGGTAATCCTCCTAGGGCTTCCTAGTAGAAATGGTTACAGGAAAGGAAGAATTAATCTCTCATCTGCTAGTAGCCTGTCATTGGAAAAATGCAGACTTTTTAATGGTGACCACTGTATGCAAAGGATAGTGTCTCCATATAATAATAATGAAATACAACCACCACATACATTCATATTGGTTAAAACTAATTCCTTCACCCCCATGCCTCTCCACATAAACAATATGCTGGAGAACACTGAGCTCTAAGCTATTCTAAAAGAAACTTTCCAGTTTCATTTAGGTGACATTAATGGTGGTGAAAGGTGTTTTAATGAAAGCCCTGGACAGCGAAGTCCTGTTTCTACAGGAAAAGTGCAGGCCACAGCTATGTAGTTTTCTTCATACTGACCCAACCGAGTACATCAACCCTGATCTGGAATGATAGTAAGAACTGTCTCCTATCTCCATTCAGTCTCTGATTTTTCTTCCAAATATACCAATAAGACTTCAGTTAGCACCAAAAGTGGAGGCAGACCTATTTGGTCATCTGTCCACTTGGACAGAGACTCTGCCAACTGCATCCATGTCTGCCACTGAACAGCCATCATACAGCAATGACTTTTGGTCACAACTGAACTGGGCTACAATTCATCCAGTGACCAACCTATGAGAAACTCTATGTTCTATTATCAATCCCCTGAGCCACTCAGTCCTCCCAATTCTGTACCTTTAACAAATTACATGGAGAAGAGAAACTCTAAATCAGTAAATACTGTTAGGGGGGAAAATATATACACGCACACACGCTTTCCACAAAAACTGTCCCCATTTTTTGACCAGTTCTATTTGCCAACAGCCAGAGGGAAAGCAGGTCTCCCAGGAGTACTCTCTCAGCAATGGAAATAAAACACTCCTCCAGCTGAAAAGTAACATATCTGAATAAATAACTTGGCTAAAGCACTATAAAAAAGTAATTTCTACACAAAGAAACACAGGCCAATGGGTTTCTTTAAAAGCACCTTCCTCCACTGGTGACTAACCAAGTGCAGGAGGCACCAGAGCACAATTAGTTTTAAGGACATTCTCTCAAAAACATGCAAACCTTGACAGTGTCCACACCACAATCTGTACTAGATACAGAATGTGATAATCTGGTGTCATAAGTGACAAAGACAGACAGCCTTTTGGACGCTGTTGAGACCAAGTCAATAAGCAAAGAAAGCTCTGCCAAAATACGTAAGAGAAAACTTCAGCAGGTGAGTAGTAGAGTGGAGAATTACAATATTAGACTGATCAGGCTCCCTGGGTTAAATGGAATAAGTGGCTCAATGCCATTCCTTGAAAGCTGAGTACCTTACATTTTGCAGTTGGGTACAGAGTAGACAATCAAACATACCTATATGTGACCGAGGGAGAGCAAACATGCAATGCAGGGTTAAAAGAACCTTAAGGAGAGTTCAGGAATTCATTTTTATTGTCACAAATGTTTGTGACACTGAAAGAATTTTAGCAGTTGTCAGGCAAGTGATACCTTCTGCACAAAATGCTACTGAGTTTTAGCTTTCCCCAAACTTAAATTTAGGAACACAGGCAAAATGGAGTGAAACTGACCCTGTTAGGAAAGCCTTAGAAGACAGGAACATTGAAACACAAATACATTTCCCTGATATACTCTGGGTCAGATGTTTAGTAAAAAAACACCCCTTTTCGGATATTGGCTGAGCATACAGATTTCATACTAAGTTTAATAAAAGGGGATATCACAAGGATTCAGATGATATAAAGGCAATTAAGATCTGATTCTCCTCTCACACCAGTTTAACACTGATTTAATGCCATTAATTAGAGTGAAGTTATTCTTGAATTATTCTGATGAAGCCAATTAAGAAGAAACAAATATAGAACTTTTTTATTTTTTGTGTTTTAGTAAATAGTTAAAATGTCCTATTGACTGGAAATTCTAACACTCAGATATACAGAAAAAGACTTTACAGCAAAATATAGCCTTCATCTATGTACTGATATGTATGTGACTGCATTTATCCAAGCCATAAAACAAGCCCAAACTATTAAAGACACTCAACATAAAGAATATTAATAAAACAAAATAAAGCCCATTTCAAGGACTTGCTTAAAGCCCAGAAAAACAAGCACCTCAAAAGAAAAGGCCAGCCGCTATTATTTTAATTATGTTTACACTTAAGCACATACTCAAAAACACTGTTTTTGCTAATGACTCTTTCCAGAAAGGCTTGAAAGGGATCTATGTATGTAGAAGTGGGGAAAATAAAATTATAAGGGAAAGAAACTAATTAGGGACAAACTCATCAGTCCCTTCCCTTTCTCCCTCACCCTTCAAACAACAAAAGTAACATTTCCTTGTTGTCACAGCTAGAGCTCCTTTTCAAGGATCTTGACATATGCTTGGATTATGTTGCCGAGACCCAGGTTTGAACACTATACGATTTCTCTCTCACTTCAGTGCCAATAAGGCTCAAAGGTCCAAGCGTGAGTCATCCACTGAAAAGACATAGGCAAATGACAGCATTTATGTTTAGATATTTTTAACCCTTGAAGAGAAAAGATGAAAACTCTGAACCGGAGCCCCAAAGTCTCTTTAGGTAGCTCAATATGTTCATGAACAAAATCTCTCCATTAAAACCAGAACTAACAACAAAATTAGATTTATAAAAATTGTGTTTTAATAACTACTTTACAGTAGCTTCAAACTCCAAGCTTTCTAGAATTCAGCATTGTTGGGAAGATCTGATTCTGCCTACATAAACTTTCACTCTTAGCGTCCCTCCCCCCCCCAAAGGAACAAAGAATGGGGAACAAAACACTATATGCAAAAAAGGGGGAAGGAAGAAGATCAGACTAAAAGGAAGTTACAAACGTTTAGCTCCTCTTTATAGTCTCCCCCGCTACTCTTATTGCTGTATTTTATAGTAGAATTTTAGCTGTTATTTCTTTATCTCAGATACACCAATCCAGGTCTAAGGGGATCTGCAGATCAATCTTCTTCTATAACCTCTTCCATCTCAAGGACAAGCTGCTGACTCAGTCTGCATTAGAAACCCCAGACGTGCTGACTGGTTCATGTGACTAACCAAATGCTTAAAATGGACCTGATCTCCCCTACTAAACGAGAGTTGCACCCCATTCTCAGCTTTGGGGAGAACACACCCACTATAAGCCATGTACAATCTTTCCAAAATGCAATATGAAGTGGCCAGGAAAGAAATTAGCAGCTGAATACGCACTTCATCCATTTCTGCCACAATCTGGCAGGGTAGTTATCTTTGCAGCATCAGATGCAATGCACCAGCCAACAGTGCACGTAGGATTTTCAACTGCAGGTCAGCAGTTGCAATCATGTTTCACCTTCATGTACCACATTTTTGCTTGTCCCAGGCTACCAAACAGTAGGATTTTTCCTCAGCTCGTTTACTAACAATTAATTTCAGCATCCTGAGTGTAATTCCACAGGTGAAAGGTACATAAACTGGTTCATTTTCAGAACTGATTAGGAGAGGAGACAGAGTTCTTTAAACAAGGAAGCAAGTCAATAGATGGGCACATCATCTTTCTCTTGCAATAAGGAGGATCTTGATCCAGATCTCTTTTTCAATACAAAAAACAGTCGATTTTCTGTTCGTGGAATTGGTTGCCCAGAGACAGCTAAACACCAAATCTGTTCTCTCACTGTAATTAAAACCTTAATGAAGACTGGCATTTTTCACATTTGCAGCTTATAACAAAACCGAATGGTATAACTAAACGTGCTGAGCACAGTCAGGGCATGAGATTCATTGCATAGATACCACAGTTTCTTCAAAAGCAGATAGATCAGAGGGAGGGGCTGACAGGTTGCAACCACTAGGGTCACTATAGGTAAAAAGTTGCATTGAAGCTAATCACATTACACACTATTACAAGAGCAGCCAGGCCAATATCATTCAAAACAGATGCAGTCTGCCAAAAATATGAAGCATTTCAGACTCTTGTTATCCTTTCCCACTTAAGAAAATGGATGTACAAGAACACAATTACACAGGGCAGAGAAGGTAGGGGAAAGAGATTCTCTCAAACACATACTTCACCTCTTTAGCCATCACACATAGCCAAAACCTTAATGCATCAGGATCAAGACTCGCACACAAAGCAGAACTTCACAGACATTACTTTAAAATGAACTATAACACAGAACAACGGCATAATAAAATTAAAGCTGTGGTCATATGGGAATTAGATGACAAGGAGCTAAGTACACATAAATAGGTTTTATGACCTGCCAGATGAAATCATTTCCTTCCCCCTTCCTTTCTTCCAAAATACAAGAAGTCCTGTTAAACAAGAACATTTAACAGAAATCAGAGGGTAAGTCTACGCTTCAAAAAAAACCCATGGCAGTAAGTCTCAGAGCCTGGGTCAACTGATTTGGGCTCGTGGGGCTCACGCTACAGTGTTAAAAATAGCAGTGCAGACGTACCCACTCGGGCTGGAACCCAGGCTCTGAAACTGGGCGAGGGGTTTGGGTCTCACAGATCCCAGGCAGGAACGTCTACACTGCTATTTTTCGCCTCACAGTGGGAGCCTGAGTCAGTTGACCCAGGCTCTGAGACTCGTTGCTGCAGGTTTGTTGCTTTTTCATCCTGAGACAAAAAAGCTGTATTAGGTCATTTCCCTGAAAATGCAGGAGTCTTTCCTGCAAGACATGTCCCTATGTTTTGTCCAGTCTAGTTTTAATTGGCTCGAGTTTGCCACCATATCCCTTACTGTGAAATTCACCTCTTGTGGAGAGAGTCAGCACAAGCAAGTGGAATTTCCATGGTGCCTAGACCCTGCACATGGTGAATTTCACCCTTACAGAGTATTACAGAGTTGAGCAGATTTTTTTTCCTGCTCATAAGCAGAGTGATGTGCACTGTTAAGGATGTCTGTCTAATTCTATTCTTAACGGATCTGGCAGCATAAAGGGGAACAAAAGTTGGCCCAAACAGTCGACTGGGGATTCCCCTTTACATCAAGGAATCCTTGGGTGGTATGATGTCAGCATAACTGGCAGCACAATACCCACTCCTAGCCCGCATAGTGGGTGCTTCGGAGTGTGCCTGGGCTCTGAGAGGAAGAGCACAGGAGCACATTGCATTGGAGAGATCCTGGGACAGTGGAATAGCCCTGAGGGCCTACTCCAGGCAATGCATGTTAGAGAAGCCTCTGGCTGCTCTAACTTGTGCTAGGAGCCAACCCAACCCCAGACTCAAATGACAGAAATTCACCTATTTCCCACCCCCCACATATCATCTGAGGAGCTCATCCAGTGTGTCAGGATTTCAATGGATGTGCACATACATACATAGAAGTATCATGAGATTTTAGCTTAAGCAAATAGGAGATTGTTGAATATGATTAGGCTTGGAAGGATTAGATTTTTAGTTGGTCAGTGTTGATAAATGGGCACACACAAACTGATGGAAAATATTTCCATTGATGATAACTGAAATTCACAGATAGGCATAGTAATAAAAATGCTGCTTCAGAGCTTATTAGACTTTGATTTAAGGATATTTTCTTTGTATATTTTGACATATGATGCTGACAATTTGTGTTTTATGTTTATAAAGCTTTCACTTTTTGAATCTCAGTGTCTATTGTCATTAAATAATTATTTCCTGACCCCCCACAATTTTGCACAACTCTGAAAATGTAAATAGATACAAACTTTTAAAAAGTTTAAGAACAAACAATATTATCCATCAAAATTATTTTTAAAAAACCTATAAAATAACATTCTACCAAGCCTAAATATGATCAAGGTACACACAGAAGGAGCTACGGCTCCAAATTATGAAATTCTGAAAGAGACACTGGCGTGGCAGTGGACAGCAAATTAGACACTAATTTGCAGAAGTAATATTTTCTCTTCTCTCTCTGTCGCACTCTTTAATTTTTGTTAGCAGGACAATGTGCATTAAAAAAAAAACCCTTATAACGATTTTTAATCTTTATTAGACCTTGAGGTGTTAGTAAAACAGAGAAGTGAGTGCAGTTATAGCTAAGTTATAAATGTAACATCTATTGTGGATAGTTATAAGGCAAAATATATTTCAAGTGTGAACTTAAATGTTGAATAATATAACCTTGAAATACTTTACTATTTAACATTAATACCTACATATTTAAATAATTTAAAGAAGATAATTGTTTACTTTTTCCCTGATTTTTTGGTTGCAGAAAGTTTCAGAATCAATAGCTACTTTCACAGATACTCCGCAATTATTAATGAGTAGGGCCCTACCAAATTCACGGCTATGAAAAACACATTACAGACTGTGAAATCTGATCTCCTCCAGTTAAATCTGGTCTTTTGTGTGCTTTTACCCTATACTATAGGGATTTCACGGGGAGACCAGCATTTCTCAAATTGGGAATCCTGACCCAAAAGGAAGTTGCAGAGGGGTCAGTTGCAAGGGGGGGGGGGGGTTTCAAAGGTTATTGGGGGGGGTTGCAGTATTGCCACCCTTACTTCTGTGCTGCCTTCAGAGCTGGGTGGCCGGAGAGTGGTGGCTGCTGGCCAAGGGCCCAGCTCTGCAAGCAGCAGCACAGAAGTAAAGGTGGCAATACCATACCATGCCATACTTACTTCTGCGCTGCTGCTTGCGGCGGCTCTGCCTTCATAGCTGGGATCCCGGCCAGCAGCTGCCGCTCTCCAGCTGCCCAGCTCTGAAGGCAGAGCTGTCTCCAGCAGCAGCACAGAAGTAAGGGTAGCTGTACTGCAACAATACCCCCCTACAATAACCTTGCGATCCTCCCACAACTCCTTTTTGGATCACGACTCCTACAATTACAACACCATGAAATTTCAGATTTAAATAGCTATTTTTAAAATCCTACGACCGTGAAATTGACCAAAATGGACTGTGAATTTGGTAGGGCCCTATTAATAAGCAAACATATTTTAAAATAAACCCATAACCCTTTTTTCCTCTCCAGGAATTGAAAATCTTAATTACTTTGCTTTATTACGTTTCATAAAAAGAAAAATAAGAAGCCTCTGAACAAGGTTCCATTGAATCTGGATGAAATGGATATTATGAACTAGAGAATGGTAAATTTAGGACATTTCACTTACCTTTTTGTTCTTTTTCCAAGGATCATCCTTTCTACCATGCCTCCTTTCTTTCTGTCTCTAAGCTTAAACACAGTTTTGAAACTTTAAATTTTTATTCTCTAGTGGCATTTAAAGTCACACGAAAAGCCATGCCAGGCCTCTTCTCTGTATTATAGAATGCAAATCTACCATTCACCCTCTCTTTTAAACATTTAACCTTTGTCCAAGTGTGACTTTATAAAAATTCTTTCATCTGATTCCACCTCTCAGTCTTCTTCCAGTGTATTAAAGCACCTTCTCTTTTATTTTTTAATTTTAAGGCAAAATTAATGGGGATGTGATGTATGCCCTACGGAAAAATGCTCTTAAATACAGGGATGCCATTAAGTGATTTCTACATAAATTAAATAGGTTACTATAGAAGCTGCTCCAAAAAGCTGTGAATGCAGTGAGAAATTATGTATTTTCTATGGCTCTTTAACCAAGCTAGAGAATTGACTAGAGAGTATATCCCTACTAGAGAATACTATGGTTTGGTTTAAAATTTCTGTAGAAAGGTTACCATTCCTTATTAAATTCTGCAAGTCTTTTCTGTAAGTGTCATGCTTATGAGGGTAAAAGGGCAATTGTTAGAACTAGACAATGAGCCAAATTTTCAAAGGGCAACCAGGACACAATGTGTACACGTACAAGAGTTACTTGTGCAATTTTTGAGCTCAAATATTTGCACACACACGTGACAGTGCTGCAAACTTTTACATGCAAGTTTGCAGGCACACAAATAGAGTTTATATTTTGAAAATATAGCCCAATGTGGCAAGCAGATGTTTTAGAAACTTCCCCACTACCCTACACTGCTCTGTTAATGCACAACAGTCATGACCTGGGAACACTCCTGCTATTTCAGCCACATACACTAAGCAGAGACACTTCAATCTTGCTAATTTGTGAGCAATCCAGCAGTATTGAAAAGCTAGACTTACAAGGAGGACTGGATAATATGCACCCAATATTAGCAACTGACTATTTCCTTCTGCAATCCAGAAGCAATGAAAGAAGATGTCCATAATTGTCATTTACAGAGACAGTAAGATAGGAAGAAAAATATATAATATTTAGGGAGAAGTGTGTTTTTGTGTCTGTTGAAATTGTTAACTAAATCCTTCCAACTCCAATTATATTTCTTTCATTGCCTTCAGTATTTTCCAACCAGAAGCCTGCAACATTCCATTAACCACATTCAAAAGGGGCCACAGCACTAACAGGTTCTTTTTATTAGAACTGTGCCAGCATAATACTTTAGTTATGGTTGAGAAGGCACTTTCATTATTTACTTTATGAACAAAATTACCTTTTGAGCTGAAAGATCTTATTAACTGAAAGGTAAGCTTTAGTGTGCATGTATGCACACAGAGATTTTAAGGCCAGAAGGGATCATTACAGTCATCTAGTCTGACCTTCCACATAATACAGGACAAAGAATTTTACCCAATAATGCCTGCATTGAGCCCATGTTGAATGAGCGCATATTTTTTAGGAAAAAATCCAGTTTTGAGTGAAAGACTCCCTTGGTCAGATATGGACAAATTACCTTCACTGTTGGAAACAGCCTCACTCAAAAAGCTCTTGAGCTCAATGGGCGTTGGATCTGGCCAATAGTTAGCCTTCTGCTGAGAAATCTGAATGTGGGAAACCTAAGTGCTTCTCACGCTTTAAGAAATAATTTTAAGACATTTGTGTGTTTAGAATATTCAAAACCAGCTTTCTTTTTAGAAGGCGTAGATTGCTTGGCTTTGGGACTGAATACTGCTGCAGACCTTTCTACAGGACTAAGCATGCAGAAGTTTGAAGAATCAGGCCCCTAGTTCTCCATGGCAATAATTGCCTTTGAACTACTGAAGGAAATGTTTTAGAAATAACTGTTAGAAAATTCTTTCACAGTGCATGCATATGACCCTACATTGTTTGTAATTTGCCCTTTTTAAGGGTCTGATCCTTAAAATATTTAGCAGGAGGCATAGGTTGTAAGTCTCTCAAGACAGGTACTGTCTCTTTGTGCTGTGATTGTACAGCCCCTGACACAAAGAATCCGTGGTCTAGAATTAGGGCTCCTAGTTGCTATGGCAATACAAATAATAAACATACCACCACCATCACCAAAACACAGTGCTTCCTCACAGTGAGACCATTAATGGACAGTAAGCACTATACTCGCAGGCAGGGATTTCCCTACACCACTCCTGAATTTCCCCAGTACCGCCCCCAGTGGCCAACAATTACATGCAGTGTTGCCAATTTAGTCGTTGGTTGGAAATCTGAATTGAAATTGAAACATGAATACGCTTAATAAATTAATAAAACATTTAATAGCATATGCAGTATATGATAAAATATTTGTACCTAAGAAAGCATAATGGGTTTGAAAAGTATGAACAAAGACTAGCTTCCTCATACAGCTGTCGTTTATGACAATGTCAGCACATTTGTTTTGGCTATATTGGCCAACCTAATAATTTCAAATTATGATTTGTAAGCAAGGTCTGAGTGAGCTCTCTCCTTACAGCTAGTGATGAGCCAGGGGGTGGGTGGAAAGGCTTCAGGACCAGACTGTATTTACACGAACACACCTACTCTGCCTAGGTATCCAGAGGACAGACCTGTGTTGGCCAAGTGATCAATTTTGGCTGGTGTTGGGATACAAATCACTTTAGTATTGAATGTGGGGTCATGAAATGTTATCTTTATTGCATGAACAAAGGGCAGCAGAACCGTGTTTAGCCTGCCGGAATGAGGGGGTCTCTCTCAGTGCTTAATTTGCGCTAGGGCTTGCCAGGGCTGAGCCCCAGCACCTCTAGGCTTGGCAGTTCGTAACCCTGGGGCCTCTGGGCTTGCTGCATCAGTTATGAAAGTAACAAACCTGCTTCAGCCCTGGCACCTCTTTCATTACAAATTATGCACTGGTCACCCTCACCTGAACTGCACTCCCTAAGCAGGCGGTTCGGATGCCAGATCCTAGTGGAGAGATAGAAAGGGTGGGGCACAGGTGTTTTGCTTGGTGGTGTGGGCTCTGCCTAAGAGTCACAGGCACTATTTGACCTGCCCCTCTCCCCTGTTAAAAGACAGAGCTGATAGGCTCCATAGAGAGTCTTTTGGTTTGTTAAGTGACCACTAGAGCTGAAATCACTGATAATCTTGTCTAAGTGCTTAGACCTACAGCGGGACAGTGTTTCTGTGGAAGAGACAGCCCAGCCTGTACTAGCAGTGAATGACCCACACTGAGAGCTGAAATCACAGAGCTGGGTGGAACCTTGAGAGACCAACTCGCAGAGGTCACAGTGGCAAATGGCAGCAGAAGGGGACACTGCAGGGCCATTGGGGATGGAGCAGTGGAGTGAACGGCGGCACGATGAACAACAACAGGCAGAGCAAGTGGTGAGGTGGCTGGAAGAACGAGCAAGGTGCCTTCTCCTCCCCCAGCACCCAGGGTGGGAGGTGAACTCATGTGAAAGCTCTGACACTGCACTCCATATGCCTTATGAAAATATTTTTATGAATGTGAATATGATGTAACTGGAATATGCTTTATGCAAAAGGTCTCTTGTAAGGTATCATTACAAAGCTTATAATCTACTGTGTCTGTTCATACTCTCTGGGGACCCAGAGAGACAAAAGATTCCCACCTTGAGCCAAAGCTATAAAAGGGGGTGGAGCAGGACAAAGGGGGCAGCCTGTCATGATAAAGCCCCTGCTTACCACCTGAGATGTCTGCTGGAACTAACAATGACTGTACAGGGGAAAGGATTGGCCCCAGACTAGCAAGGAGTCTAGTCTGTGAAAGAAGCTTATTGGAACATCCCTGAGGGTGAGATATTACCTGTAATCAGTTTCTTAATGTATTAGGCTTAGACTTGCGTGTTTTTGCTTCATTTTGCTTGGTGACTTACTTTGTTCTGTCTGTTATTACTTGAAACCACTTAAATCCTACTTTTTATACTTAATAAAATCACTTTTGTTTATTAATGAACCCAGAGTAAGTGATTAATACCTGGGGGAGCAAACAGCTGTGCATATCTCTCTATCAGTGTTATAGATGGCGGACAATTTATGAGTTTACTCTGTATAAGCTTTATACAGAGTAAAACGGATTTATTTGGGGTTTGGATCCCATTGGGAACTGGGTGTCTGGGTGCTGGAGAGGTAAACTGCTGAGCTGTTTTTGGTTAAAGTCTGCAGCTTTGGGGGCGTAGCCCAGACCCTGAGTCTGTGTTGCAGCAGGCTAGTGTGTCTGGCTGAACAAGGCAGGGTTTTGCAGTCCCAAGCTGGCAGGGAAAACGGGCTCTGAAGTAATTTCAACATATCAGGTGACAGTCCCAAGGGGGTCTCTGTGACCGAACCTGTCACAAAAGCATCTCTGTACTCTGGGTCTCCACTGATCAAGGACAACAACTATGAGTGGGGTGTGGTGGAGGGAGAAGAGGGTAACAGGTTAAAGGAAGGACTATATTTTAGTGACTTCACTCCAGAATGCTAGATTTGTGACTGAGAAACTTATATAAATATATGTTTCCTAATAGGCCAACATTTTAAAAATGCATTATTTGCCAAGGTCATTATCTCACATCACTGCTATCTCGAGAGGTCGTTAATTTGGGGAGTTTCTGTACTAAACTTTTTTATTATTATAATTAATTGTTATGTAAGAACGACCATACTGGATCATACCAATGGTCCATCTACCCCAGTATCCTGCCTTCTGACAGTGGCCAATGCCAGGTGCTTCAGAGGGGAAAAAGCAATCATCGAGTGATCCATACCCTGTCATCCACTCCCAGCGCCTGGTGAACAGAGGCTAGGGACACTCAGAGCATGGTGCTACATCCCTGCCCAACTTGGCTAATAGCCATTGATAGACCAAACCTCCATGAACTTATCTAGTTCTGCATTTGCAAAGGGGCTAAAACTGAAATAGATCTGGTTTTTCTTTCCCTTGTTTGCACAAAAGTATCCAAAAGGATGCTAAAAATACCAGCACAGCTCCCTAGATGCAATTTGTCAGTTAACTGGCACTCCCTCTGCTGGCTGCTCTATGCAGTATACCACAAAACACTGTAAGCTTTCTCTATTAAGACAATGGCTGTATTTTAAATTCTTCATTGACAGAAGAAGGGGAGTCTTTTTAAATGTTTACAATGCAGAAGCACTGGAAAGACAAATTAAATATATCTGGCCCTAAGCTATCTAAGAGTCTCCCTTTAATTTCAGTAACAAGTTGATTCTCAAACTATTTTTCCTTTATTCCTTTCTGATGTTTCTTCCTTACTTACTATGACAACACCTGAACAGCAAAACCAATGTCAGTATTTTCACACTTAAGAAGCACAATAGTGCTGCTCAGTCTATACCCTTCCTTTCTAGGCACTCCATGCAACATGACATTGGGTCTTTTTAGCCTGTACTGACCCTGGGGCCTGCAAAACAGCCTGCTTTTACTTTTCAAATAACGTTACTGGAAATAGATGTGCAATACTGAAATATGGGTATTACGAACATCACAGTAACTCATCAACCTTTAGGTATGCAATGTGCAGACGCTATGCTGCCTCTTAAGCAAGGAAAATACCTACAGCAATTCATCATGTCAGGATCCCACAGGCTCCACTGATTCCTTATTTGTTGCAGGATACAATGCAAGGTTCTGGTTGTCAGAGGCATAAGCAGACTAAGCAATTGCTTAGGACCCCCTATTAATATGTGTTGGGAGGGAATATTCCTGTGTAGGGCCCCCAGTGGACTAGCACCGGGAGTGCTAGTTGTAATCTCTAAAAGCCTTTTTGGGCCATGACAGGGCCATCTTAAAAATGTCTCTCCATCCCTCTAAGATAGTTGTGATCAACAGGAATGCGAACGCTGACAGTCCAGGCTTAAGCTCTTGTGAGCAAGGGGCAGAGCATCCTTGAACGTGAATTCCTTACTGGGAAAACCAAATTAAACCCAACTGATTTCACAGAACTATGGGAAACCCATCGCTTCCAAAAAACCTCTGGCCAATGATGAACATGAAAGAACTAATTAAAACCATAACTAACACCCACAAAACACAACACGAGTACTTGCAGCTGAACCCAGGAATTGGTGAAGACTACTAGGCTGCATTGCAGTCAAATCTAATATTTTAGTCATTAATTTTTACAACTCCTGCCGACTTCAGTGGAAGCAACATCCTGCCCACAATTCACAATCTCTCTCAACTCTCTCAACAGAAGTCCCAGCTTTTAACTAGCTTAGATAATAATGGAAGCACTTCAAATATATTTACTAATTAATTTATACTTGCATCCGCCAATGATATAGGTGGTGTTATCCTCATTTTACAGATGGGGAAAAATGAGGTACAAAGAGGCAGAAAATGACTTGCTCGGTGTCATGTGGCACAGCTGGTATACAGCTAGGGAGTTCCTGACTCCCAGTCCTGCCATCAGTGCACTACATCATACTGTTCTCTTCTTTTCCTTCAAACTTTAACTCTTTCAATCCCATCAGAACAATATTATATGCATTAAGGCATTATATTTTTCACCCAAATCCTATACAGAATCTTTTCTTTGACTTATGTTTTTAATTCTTTAAATCCTTAGTCAGGATTACTGATGTAGTTTTGGGAAAACAAGGAGGGAAAATTTCCTTACAGATATACAATAGCCTACTTCTTGTCTCATAAAATCCCAGACAACCAAGATGTGAAAGAAATTAATTGAGAAGCCTTCCCTCGGTAATCACAGAGGAGGGGGGTGGGGAGATGTTCATTTTCTGCTAAGGAAAACTCAACCTCCTACTTCTCCACAGTTTTCGGATCCTGAGGCAGAAAGAAAAAAATAGGAAGAAACGCCCATCACTCCAAAGATGTCATTTTCTTTCCTTTTCACGGTACAAAATGCCAGAGGATAGAAAGAGAAAGGCAGTCATTTGAAGAAATGCAGCAATATCCAACATAGTCACGCTTACCTTTGAACTAACTGCATAAGCTTCTTCCAGCACTTCAGACCCACACACAGCATTCGGTGGGGAGAAAGGCTCTTGTCACTTCTGCAGCAATGTGCCCAAATCAAATTATTTCCATTATGTCATCATCAGACAAAACTATTTCACTCATGAAACTTCAACTCTTTCTTTAAGTATTTTTCCTTTTATTCATCTATCGGGTTTTGGGTTAATAGTCACTGATAGTACCTGGAAGACTTTGAAAAATAGTCTATATAGAAAAATCTGTCAGTCATATTTTCTCTCTTTTCTCTTTGTTACTAAGGCAACAGCTACATGAAAACAGAATCTGTGTGTTATAAGAATTCACAACTCAATAATCTAAGTGGGATGTCACAAAGAGGCAGTATATTCAGATGCAGACCATCATACAGGAGCAGATGAGTGCTTAAAGCAAAAAAATCTCTCAATATTTGTCTCAAGCAATTTTGTAAAAAATGTGCATAATGTATCAAAAATATCAAAGAATGTAGGCAGAAATGAATTGTCTCTAAATCATATAGGTCAAATTCATGGGTCAGTAAAGCGCAAAATTTGCTAGAATACATCAGCAGGGGCTTAAACACAGAACCAGTTATTTTATAGCACTGTGTGATTTTTTGGGGGAGGGGGGCACTCTATGTGGGACTTTGAATCATATTTACCAACCAGTGCAAACATCCTTCTTAAGCAAAGTAAAAACTCAGTTGTTGCCAACCAGGTTATAATATTGTTTCGCCAGCCAGGATGAACAAGACTAGTGTTCTTGTCTTAAGGGCCAAATCCTGAAGTTCTTAGTTATTTTTTATTCAGCCTCTGACCCTGAGTAGAGACTGAATAAAAAGTGAGCAGGATCTTGGAATTTGGGCCCTATCTGGGATTAAGCATTTTTCAAAGGCTCTCATAACATAGTATGACCCCATGAACACTAGTTGTTCAAACTGTGTGATAAAGTATATGGCAATGTATGTGATAAGCATGATAGCTAAACATACCTGAAAGCCCTATGTAGACAGGACCTTAACATTTAATCAAGGATGGAACATGAAGAGGACAGCAAAACTCTGATGTGCTGCTTTAAATTCAACTTGGTAGAAACTGCAGATGGTTCCCTATCTTGGTTATTCCCAAACAGTCAGAAGTGAAGACTACTGCAACTACTGGTGGTTCTCAGGCTGATGAATAACAGTCAATGTGAAGAAAGAAAATCTCTAGATAATCAATTTATTTCTGGTGAAGCTGTGTTTCCTGAATAGTAATTCCAGTAATCAAAGGAGAAGATACTCCGTGTCAATCTAAAACCATGTATTTGATCTTTAAATTGTTATTTTCCTTTGTTGAGAACTTTTATTTCTATAGCCATGTTGCATGCTACCTCATGCCAGGTTTCAACACAGACTGTCAGCATGATGGCTGGATCCCTGGTAACTATGAACACAAAACCATGTTCCAACGAGGACCGTATTTGAAAATGGTTTCAAACACAGTTCCAAGCCCCAGTGTGAACCTGGGCAACAAGTCTAGGCTAATTTAGAGGCACACAAAAAATCCATTGTTGGATATAAAGTGGTTAATGTAATACCACAATAAAATACAAACACATCATCTGCTCTTGGCAGATGTTGGGAAGACACTAATCAATCCATATAACCTTAGAAATCTATTTTAAGGAATGAAATGAGAGAAGAGTCCCAACAGCACAACCTGAAGGACAGCAGACTTTATAGATCAGAAAGAGAGTGTGCAGACCAACCTGAGGGTTAGATCTTATCATCCCACAGGCCAACCATCTAGAGAGAGATGGAGATCCCAAGATTTTCCTGTAAATGCTCTCATTATGGGGGAAGGATTTTGGAGGGTGAAGAGGCAACATGGGATTGGAGATGCCAAACTCAAGAGATCCCTAGAATCCACAGGGAAAGGAACTATATGTTGCCCTGCCCTTCTGCTCTCTTGGCTATTCCTGAAAAGGCTTTGCCACACTTAGGCCTTCATGGAGTAGACAGTTCCCAGCGAGAGATAATGCTGTTCACAGCCCCAACTGTGTGAAGTTATTGCAGAAGTGGCAGGTTTGCAACCACTTTCCCCGCTATTCCTTCCAGGGCTTTTCCATCTTGTGTCAGTCTTCTTTGCTCCCCTGTACATCTCACATCAGAGCGGAGGTTATGGCACCAGGTTTTTGCAGTTTCTCTTGCATACTGCCAGAGTAGACAAAGGAGATGCAGTGATTGTTAAACCGAGACTGTCTGGAAGCATGCAGCAATACTTTGCATCAGAGGTAACATCTGAGGTGCAAAGTCGTGGAGGAGAAGGCAAATTAGCACACATTAGACTGAGAATTCTCTCCAGGGGAAAGAGTGTAATGATAAATGAAAATACTACAGACTTGAAAGAGGTTACATATAGGAATCTGCACAGATTAGTATAGGGATCACAGCTTTTTATCAAGTATTTGGGAGGCATAGCAGACAAGCAAAAGAAACATTGCAGAAAGAAGGAATTTTACTATGTGAATAGCCGGGTTAACAAATTAAAGACAACTTAATGCAAATAAAACATAAGATAAACTCAGGAGCAAAAACCAAAAGAGGGCATCTGCATTGCATGAAAAGTTGCTTCTATGGATTTATGAGTTATTATAGAAATCCCTTTGTTTCATGAATATACAGCTATGAGGAGGCAGGCTTACAGGACACAGAGCTGCTTCTTTGTTCTAGAACATTTAACTCTTTGTTGCTTGGGAACCAGACTTCAGGGGAAAATTATTGGCACATAGCAGGAGGAATATCAGGCCCACAATGCAGGTAATGGAATATGGTGAGAAGCTAAAAGCCTTATTTACAATATTTCATAAACAAGAAGTTTGTAAAACTGACAGTGATGGATAGAAGAAGCAAGGAGGAGGGTCTGGCATTGTGTACAAACACATTTTGTAAAGAGAGGTTCATACAGGAAGCTATGCAAAGTAAGATATTATGGTCCACAGTAAACAAAAACAGCCAATATATAATCTCTATTCAAGATGCACCAATGCAGACAAAAATCACTTATCAAGATCAAAATCAAAAACAATAATCCATATATACTGCAAATGCTTAAACCAAAGAAAATATGAAAGTGGAAAAAAGAATTAGTTCAGCCCCCAAAATAAACTGTAACATTTAAATGAACACAAAAGATAGCTAACATCAAAAAGGCTCAGAGCACTGAAGATCTGATGGTGTCTTTGGCTCTAAGCCATCATCAGCATGCTTTAATCCCTACTTCATAAAATCCATATACAACAGAACCTCAGAGCTATGAACACCTTGGGAATGCAGGTTGTTCGTAACTCTGAACAAAACGTTATTGTTGTTCTTTCAAAAGTTTACAACTGAACATTGACTTAATACAACTTTGAAATGTTACTATGCAGAAGAAAAATGCTGCTTTTAGCCATCTTAATTTAAATGAAACAAGCACAGAAACAGTTTCCTTACCTTGGGCTGGTCCACACTAACCCCCCAGTTCGAACTAAGATACGCAACTTCAGCTATGTGAATAACGTAGCTGAAGTCGAAGTACCTTAGTTCGAACTTAAAGGTACTTACCAAAGGTCCACACGCGGCAGGCGGGCTCCCCCGTCGACTCCGCCTACTCCTCTCGCAGAGCAGGAGTACCGGCGTCGACAGCGAGCACTTCCGGGATCGATCCGGGATCAATTTATCGCGTCTAGACAAGACGCGATAAATCGATCCCAGAAGATTGATTGCTTACCGCCGAACCCAGAGGTAAGTATAGACGTACCCCTAGTCAAATCTTTTTTTTTTTTTTAGTAGTTTACATTTAACACAATATTGTACTGTATTTGGTTTTTTATTTATTTTCTTTTTTTTTAAATCTCTGCTGCTCCCTGATTGCATATTTCCAGTTCCAAATGAGGTGTGTGGTAGACTGGCCAGTTCGTAACTCTGATGTTCGTAACTCTGAGGTTCTACTGTAGGTCCTAGAGAAGCAAATTTCCTAGATGTCATTTTATAATATCACATCCTAGTTTTCTCACATCTCAGGCTGGTTCTTGAATTTTAGCAAATGCAGATGTAGCTTGGTTGAACAAAGGAAGACTGGTGGTTTAAAACCCTTCCCTTCCTTGCACCCTATAATTTCTTAATATTACCGTCCCAAATACAATTAAACCCTCTGCTGAGATGGACCCATACTCATTTAAAAACATTGATTTTCCTTTTCTTGCCAGTCAGTGATAATCCTGACTTTTGGCCCGGTATTTAATGGGCAGGATTTTTTGGGGAGTCAGATTTTAGGGGCAGTAAATGACAAGTTTGTGTTCAGTTTTAAAGAGACACCAGCAACTTGAAATCTAATCAATCTAATGAAATTAATCAGAAACACTTACAGGTACTACACATCTGCCCTGGAGTCTCCCTGCCAATTTTTTGTGTTTTTATAAATCACATTTTCTATATTGCCCTCAACCCAGATGCTTCAGGGTGCAGCCTATATCTTAATAGAGCGATTGAATCATGGCCCACCTCCCCCACTCCCATTCACAACCACAGGGACCACCTATAACCCATCTGCATAACATTCCTGAAGCAGCTACAGCAACAGCTTACATGGAAAAAGATGCAAGTCTTTCATATAGTTTTAGTTGTCTTTAATGCAACACAGCAACTGGGGACAGCCAACCTCCTGTGAGCAGCCTGATCTCTGCAGACCAGGGTGGAGAAAAATGCTTTTTGAGGAAAAAACCTATCTAAAGATAGTTTTAATTAAGATATATCTTTGAGCTATAATGTCTCATCATGGAATAGGGATTATAAATTCTAATTCTATAGTATGAGACAATATATTCATGTAATATTTAAGAAGAGCTTTGTAAATGAGTTCCAATAGTTCATGGATTAGGGACTCAATTTTATGGGGTTCCAGGGGCTTCTGTATAGATTATTTAGGTTAATCTTTCTATCTACCCAATAGGACTCAGTGCTCAGTCTAGAAAATACCATCAGAGATGCTTAGTTTTGCAGTTCTCAACTGTAAATTTGTGTCTCCAGAGATAACATGTGCTTGTTAACAGCAAAAATGGTTTTAAATAAATAATATATAGAGGTCCCTCTGCAAATTAGTGTACACAGAGTCAATCCCTTACCTCTCTCTAAAAATGCAAAGTTTCAAAAAGTTCAATAAATAGAAGATTGTTGGGAGCAGAATAGATATGGACAAGGAGAAGAAGTCTGGAGATAAATGTGAGAAGGGAGGGACAGGCAGTAGAAACAAAAGGGAAACTGTTTGAGCAGTATATTCCAGAAGTCTTGAGGTCTTTCTGAGCGTATCCTTCATTGATTTGAGATCTACCATACCATTCTCTCACTAGATGGGAAAACCTATAATGGCAGCAGGCCGTAAAAGAGACCCAGTTTGGGAATATTTTAATGAAGTTCCTCTACCTGTGGGTAAAACAGGCATGCATGCAAAATGCAAACAGTGCAACAAAGAAATGTAAGGCCTGGTTGCCCGAATGAAACAACATCATGAGAAGTGTTCCTTCTCAGGAGGAAGCTGCGTTGAAGATGATGAAAGGAACATGTCTGAACATGCAGGATCTTCAGGTTGGTAAACTTTTTTATTTCATACTTCTTTCTTAAAGACTGCCTGTCTTCCGATTATTATTGAATTCTCATGTTTGAGCAAAAAATATAGTTGTTACTATCATTTTAGATGTAGTTGTGATAAAAAATAAATATCTGAAATAGGCAGATTGTCCTTTTACAATTTCACCTTTAAAGTAGTACTGAGCATCAGTGAATGCAATGAGTAATACTAAATGAGCAATATGGTAATAATATTTAAATAACTGCATTGACTTATTTTGTTTAGGAGAATCCATCCTCAACATACAGGATTCTGAAGACTATCCACCTTCAAGATCACCATCATTTTCTATAGTTTCAGAGTTATCTGCCAATGATAGTGTTTCAGTCACATCATGTATGTCACATAGCCATAGTATACCTGGCTATGTGAGCAAAAAGAAAAAAAAATCTCCATCATCCAGAAACAACCATAGATAAGTTTGTGATAAGAACCAGCAGAATAGAAAAAGAGGTAATTGATGAAAAAATTGTCCGGTTTGTTTATGCAACAAACTTTTCTTTCCGTATGATTGAGAACCCACACTTCATTAACATGGTTCAGTCATTAAGACCAGGATACAGTCCACCCAACACAGCAGATGTCGCAGGCAAATTGCTGGATAAAGTGTATGAAAGAGAAATTGAGTAGTCTGCATAATGTCTAGAGGGTAAAATTGTTAACCTGAGTCTTGATGGGTGTTGCAATGTCCACAATGATCCTGTTGTATGTGCTTGTGTGACAACAGAGTTAGCTGCAGAAGCCAATGTTTTAAGTTTCTCATGTTCACCTGGCTGACATAAATGAATTAAAAAAAAAATTTTAACAAAAACAAACCTGGTTTTAAAAAACTTGAATATTTAACTAAATTCAAAAGTTCATATGCTTGTTTTGTTAAAATATTATATGTTTGCTGTTGAAGAAAAAAATCCAGAATAAATAATATTGTTGTTTTAGTTAAATAAAACAATTTAAATGTCTGTCTGCTGATGTTCTCCTCTTAATACAGCATGGCAAGAAAATCCTCCAAATATTAATGATTAACCTGTTGAATTGGAAATAGTTCATCTCCCAATGACTTCATAAATATCTGCTTCAATTACCTTTCGTAAATGAAATAACCAAACAATCATTCAGTTTCTGATATAGCTGTAAAACCAATCTGAAAGGTTTTCAAAATAAGTCACTTTAAAAATGTATAGTGTGTACCTTATAAAAATAAAACCTACATCTATCTCCGAGTTGTGAAGAATATGTATTAAGGTTATAACAACCAACAAGAATGCACTTTTATGTAGAAATCCATGATTAAATCGAGTCTTCTGACTAGTGATTTAAATCATGATTTAAATCAATTTGATTTAAATCATGATTTAAATCAATTTGATTTAAATCAAATCCACCCTGATTAGAATGTAAAAGTGTTATTAGACCCAAATTTGACCAGACTACCTTAGAATGTCTCTAATAAAACTTATCCATCCAATCTTTTGCTAGACGAATCTTGCCTTTTATTTAAGTGATAAAACCTGATAAGAATAATAAAATTTCTGTCAATCACTAAGCAGTTTATATACCAGAATCCTGTCCAGCATATGTAATAAGACCAGTATTTTTGTGAATTAGTTGTTACATTATCAGTCACTAAGCCAGTCAGAAAGCTACTTTTCATTAACGCTACAGCGAACAGCTGTCACTCTGCAGCACCAAAAACCATGTTAAAGCTTCATATAAACAGGAGCCATCTGATGCACTGAAATAAAATCACTAATAAATTCTTGAAAAATAGACAATGCCCACACTGAAAATTAACACCTCAGCTTCTCATGCATGTCTATTTTCAAACAGCTTACACCTTGGCCTTCATTTAACTATGAGACCATTATTCTGGGGCAATTTTATATTTCAGTGACATCATTGCTAGAGCCCTGCACAGATAAAAAAACTGCGATCCACAAAAGTGTTCCGCGGATATAAAGTGGATATGCACAGATTTGCAGGGCTCTAATTATTGTTTCAGTAAGGTGCAGCTGCCAAAACATAAGTTCTGAGACACCTTATTCAGAATCATACCCTTACAATAGCTGTGGCCCATGTTCCATTCCTGCAATGAGCTCTGCATGGAGGATCCCTGCACCAGTGCAGAGCCCCACTAACTTCAGTGAGGTTCCATGTAGGCACAGCAGCCTGTCTGGGCAGAGCTCATTGCAGGACCAGGACTCAGGTCTCCACAGCATAAGTTTGCAGAGGAATGAAGAAACTCAAGCCAGTGTCCAGTTAATCTGAAGAGCACTGATTGATAACACAAAGACAATTTAATTTCAGTCGCAACACGGGATGGGTAACGTTTTCAAAAGCATCTAAGTCATTTAGGACCCTAAAGCTATGTCTACACCAGGGGTAGGCAACCTATGGCACGTGTGCCAAAGACAGCACGTGAGCTGATTTTCAGTGGCACTCACACTGCCCGGGTCCTGGCCACCCATTCGGGGGGCTCTGCATTTTAATTTAATTTTAAATGAGGCTTCTTAAACATTTTAAAAACCTTATTTACTTTACATACAACAACAGTTTAGTTATATATTATAGACTTATAGAAAGAGACCTTCTAAAAACATTAAAATGTATTACTGGTACGCAAAACCTTAAATCAGAGTGAATAAATGAAGACTCGGCACACCACTTCTGAAAGGTTGCCGACCCCTGGTCTACACTTCACTAGGGGGACTCGGAGGTATGAATTGCAGGGTGCACCAAAGTGCTGCACTGTAACTGCTCTATGCGTACATGGCTGGCATGCACTACAAGGTACCTAGGTTTGTGTTAATGTTTGTCCTCTTCAAATAGGACTAGGTTAATCCAACTAGGCACCTTTTAGTTCACATTAACAATGTCCACACAGAAGAGTTACAGTGCAGCACTTGGATACTCAATTCACACTCCCTTACTCCATACTGTGGGGCCGTGTGGACAAGCCTTAAGCCCTACTGTCAAAGGCAATAAGCAGATATAGAATTTACTTGGATACCGGGCGTGCTGCAAGTATTAATTAAGGAATTTTGCAATCAACTTTGAAGACGAAACACAAAATGTGTATAAGGTATTCTTAATGATATAGTATTTACCCCATGAAATACGATTGGGGAGAGGAAGGGAAGCAGTTAATCTGAAATAAAACCAATATAACCAGAAGGAAAAGTCACACCATATTTCCTAAGATGATTTCATTTTTGAGGCAGGGACAAAATTACTTAAAGAACCTAGTCTGCTTGAATTTTCCATTTTGGAATAACAAGATGCCTTCTCCCTGACACCAATCCTCTTCTGAAGGCAGTCAGGAATTTGTTGGAAATTTATTCTTGGTACATAAGAAAAGCTTGACTACAGTAACAGCAATAATTAAACACCATTCAAGCACCTTAATTATGTGTGATGTAAATTTTTTCATTGCTAGTTAGACACATCACAGTTGATGGAGAGACTTTGATGTCTATATATAGAGACCATTAATTTAACTATAGAACATTCTGTCAAATTCTGGTGTGTCTTTTGTTGTTTTTTTGGGGGTTCTTTATTTTTGTTTTAAAAAACTTGGACATCTATTGAAATCATGTATGTTTATAAAGTCTTGAGGGGGTCAAAACGAAAACAATAATCAGGAGAAAGTTATATGTTGTGATGCAGAGCTGAACACCTCTTAAGTGCTGTTATTTTTGAGACCTTGGAGCAAGTTGTAGTGGTATCACTGTTCCTTCTTTAAAAACAACGAGGAGTTCTTGTGGCACCTTAGAGACTAACACATTTATTTGAGCATAAGCTTTCGTGGGCTATAACCCACTTCATCAGATGCATGGAGTGGAAAATAACACAAGCAGGTATAAATATACAGCACATGAAAAGATGGGCGTTGCCTTTCCAAGTGGAGGGTCTGTGCTAAAGAGGCCAATTCAATCAGGGAGGATGTGGCCCATTCCCAACAGTTGACAAGAAGGTGTGAGTATCAACAGAGGGAAAATTATTTTTTGTAGTGACCCAGCCACTCCCAGTCTTTATTCAGGCCTAATTTGATGGTGTCAAGTTTGCAAATTAATTCCAGTTCTGCAGTTTCTCGTTGAAGTCTGTTTTTGAAGTTTTTTTTATTGGAGAATGGCAACTTTTAAGTTTGTTATTGAGTGTCCACTGAAGTGCTCTCCTACTGGTTTTTGAATGTTACAATTCTTGATGTCTGATTTGTGTCCATTTATTTGTTTGCGTAGAGACTGTGTGGTTTGGCCAATGTACATGGCAGAGGGGCATTGCTGGTACATGATGGCATATAACACACTGGTAGATGTGCAGGTGAACAAGCCCTTGATGGTGTGGCTGATGTGATTGGGTCCTATGATGGTGTCCCTTGAATAGATATGCGGACAGAGTTGGCAACGGGGTTTGTTGCCGGGGTTGGTTCCTGGTTTAGTGTTTCTGTTGTGTGGTGTGTAGTTACTGGTGAGTATTTGCTTCAGGTTGAGGGGCTGTCTTTAAGCGAGCACTGGCCTGTCTCCCAAGGTCGGTGAGAATGAGGGATCGTCCTTCAGGATAGGTTGTATATCCTTGATGATGCGCTGGAGAGGTTTTAGTTGGGGGCTATAGGTGATGACTAGTGGCATTCTATTACTTTCTTTGTTGTGCCTATCCTGTAGTAGGTGACTTCTGGGTGCCCTTCTGGCTCTGTCAACTTGTTTCCTCACTTTCCCAGGTGAGTATTGTAGTTTTAAGAACACCTGATAGAGATCCTGTAGGTGTTTGTCTCTGTCTGAGGGATTGGAGCCAATGCGGTTGTATCTTAGAGCCTAGCTGTAGACTATGGATCGTATGATGTGGTCTGGATGAAAGCCGGAGGCATGTAGGTAAGTATAGCGGTCAGTAGGTTTCCAGTATAGTATGGTGTTTATTGGTGTTTTTACTGATACAGACGAACACGGCTACCCCTCTGAAACTTGTTCCTTCTTTGGAATTTATGTGACCATATTCATTGAGTAAACAACAAGGTTTCTGTGTTCATAGGGCTCCTGGCTATTTCACTGGACCAAATGCAACCCTGATGTAACTCCACAGAAAGGAAAATACAGCAAGTCTCAGGATGCGCAAGTTGGTATAAATGCAATTTTTTATATATTATGGGAAAGATTTTCAAAGGTGTAAAGGGCAATTAGGCATTTAATTCCCACTGAAAGTCAATGGCAACTGGGCAGCTAAATCATATTTGTGCCTTTGAAAATTTATCCCATATTAGGTCCAAATTTTTGGTTTGGTAAGTGCCCTACCCATATCAATTGACATTACCAATGCCCTCTTAGAATGGCTGACCCAGGCATCTCTTAGGCTCCAATAACACACTGATAACCTCACTGGCAGTCCCCACGATTTACTCAAACCCTACTAAAGTCCATGCAAGCACTGTGTGAGTGGAGAACCTGTTTGTACAGAACTCATTGCAGGATCAGGGCATCTGAGTTTCATTAAGAATATCAGTTGCTAGTTTATTGGCAAAGTCCCACCTACATTTTATCTATCTATAAACTGTACTATTTTTGGAAGCTAAGAGAAGTGATCATTTCTTTTATATAAGCAGACAGATTTTGCTTGTGAAATGTTACTGATATGAAAATATTTTTATTCTTGGATTAAAAGATTTAAACAGTGTTTTTAGTTGGGAGGGGAAAAAAGCAGCATTCAATTTCACTGTACTAAAAATAATTTAGATGGATCTCATTCTCAAAAAATATACTACACAGAACCAATGTTCCCTATGCTGACATCTCCAGTAAAAGATCAGGGTTTCTTTTTAATAAAACAGTGTAGTTTTAGTGCAGTGGTCCCCAAACTAAGGGGCATGCCCCCCTAAGGGTGTGGAGGAACGTTCAGGCCGGTGTGGTGGGACCTGGGCAGCCCCCACAGGGGGCGGGGAGGGAGCGCCACCCAGCCCTGCTCTGCCCCCAGCCGCAGCTCTGCCCCCAGCTCCTGGCTCTGCCCCTCCCCCCCCCCCCCCCCCAGGGCCCCTGGGGGGGGGGGGGGGGGTAGGCAAATTCCATTATGGGTAAGGGGGGGGGCATGACATAAAAAGTTTGGGGACTACTGTTTTAGTGGCTATTACTTCTGAAGCTCCAGTGAATACAAGAGAATATTGCCGTAAAAAAATAGCAATAGAAGGCTGCTCTGTTCTGAAGGCATACAGGCCAACATAGGGCCTGACTCAAAACCCACTAAGGCTCTGAATTTTGTCCTGCAGCTACTAGGCATGGAAAAACTCCCAGCATGTGGAGTAGTCACAGGTTTGGGTCACAAATGTGATGCTATGCAAGGTGACTTGATGTTTTAAAAGCCACACACTATACATTTTTTCCTTTAGAAAATTACTTTGGAAAACGCTAACACAATCCAGATGAGACTCCTTTTTATTAAATTGGTGTCAATAATGGTGATCTATTAAGACTAATAGCCTATTTAATTTGAATAGGGTGACAAATGAAGAGAAAAGATGATGAGATTGAGATTCCAGTCACAGGATTTGCTTTAAACATCTTGAATAGGGAAAAAAGGAAGCGTTTTCAAGACATGGGACTTCTCAACCCCCAAAATCTCACTAACATTTTAGTTGCCAAGCACCAGAGGCCCATTTTACAATTTTAAGGTCATCAGTCCCAGTGTCACCTAATTTTTTAACCCTTTTCTTTGGATCCTGAAAAATCGATCACTCTTTCCAAATAAGGTCTACAGATAAAAATCTATTTCCCAGATACTTGACATAATCCCAGGACACTGGGTTTCTGCACAGCTGCATATGTCTGCCCCAATTCTCTGTCAACAGGCAGAGTATAAATGTGTAATGAATTTCTCTCTCTGAGGTTATATTTCCTACTGTGCAAAGTGATTAATACCATGTGTAGGTACCCGCTGAAGGTAATGTGACAACTAAATGAGCAAGCCAATAGTCAAAGCAGTAAAAGTTAAAAGGATCAAGTTGTGACTCTATGCCCCCATATTCTTCATAGAGATATTGTTATGATATGAGAATGACATAATTATGATGTATTTTGTGCAAGATAAGGCAGGTGAGAGATATCATTGGAAAGGTTATGATTTACAGAACATGATTATCCTATTTGTATGCATGTATCGTATCTATATCTGAAGTTAGGAATATTGACTATGTATCTATTACAAGTGTGTTTACACCTGGGGAATGCCCACCAGATAGATTGCAATCAGTCTAGATGGCTTGCTGTGAGGAAGAGCCATCAGAGAGAACAATAGGTCTTTGAAGATGCTAATTTCCCACCTTCCTGGGAAGTCTTCCTGGGGACACTGCAAACAGCCTCTGAGTTATGGCTGCAGGGACATGTGACCAAGGCACCTGGTACTGTAAACCATGAAAATACTAGTATTTTTCCACTGACTGGCATGGGAACTAAGTTTGGAAACAAAGGGTTTCCGCCATATGCAAAAACTAAGGCAGAGGAGTGACATCACTGGGGTTCGTTCTTCTCCACTGACTCCCCGCCCAAGATGACCTCTGTAAACACCTAAGAAACAAAGCCTAAACTGGGGAAGAAGGGCTGATCCCAGGCTAGAGGGTTTCTGGCCTGTGAAAGAAATACCTGGAGTTTTAAGCTGCAAGCAAGTGCAGCTTGCCTTCAAGAACCTCTGCAATCTGCCTAAAACAACATTTAGGGTGAGAATATGCGACTTATAACCAGTTTCTTTAGTATATTAAGCTTAGCTTGCATGTTTGTTTTATTTGCTAGGTAATCTGCTTTGATCTGTTTGCTATCCCTTATAATCACTTAAAATCTACCTTCTGTAGTTAATAAACTTGTTTTGTTTTGTCTTAAACCAGTGTGTGTGGACATCATAACTGGGGCACAAAGCTGTGTATATTCCTCTTCACATTGAGGGAGGGGGTGAATTTCATGAGCTTATGCTGTACAGTTCTCTGTGCAGCACAAGATGGTGTAATTTTGGGTTTACCCTCCAGAGGGCGGTGTGCATTTGAGTATCTGGGCAGTTCCTTAGCTGAAGCCTTCCAATGCAGAGGCTAGTTAGAAAGCCTATTTGCATGTTACAACAGCTGGGTGTGTCCCTACCTGTATGTGTGCTGGTGAAAGTGAAAGACCGGGAGTGTGTCTGCAGCTTGTCACAGCATTACAGGGTGAAAGGGAGACTAGGCTGGTGGGTCAGGTGGGCTCAGTGGTACCCCAGTTCCAAGTAGCAATCCCAGGGGGAAGGGAACCTGTCACACAAGTTCTATATTTCAAATACAGGACAGCACAAAGATAGATGGTTTAGGAATTTAAGGCAACAGGATTCAGAGCTTTCACGTCTAGGCTGCTAGTTAAAATCCAATCCTAATAGGTAGTGATTACAATTGACCAAATAATAATCACATAATTTGTTAAATAAGTTATATGATATTTCTGAATACCATGTTTGAATTCCTCTCGCTCCCTGCCTCATTCATCCAGTTTACAGCCAGTTGAATAATTCTAAAATATATTAAATTGAATAATTTATTCCATAAATTTCACAATGTTTTTAGGGGAAGTTATGTCCAGAATTTGACCAGCACTAGTCATGACCCAAAACTATGAGCATTTGATAGTCTCCAGGGACTTATATGAAATAAAGTGGTGATCTCTCAGTCCAGTTCCCAGTAGACAGATGACCACACCTCAGTGAAACCAGGACAACTAGCATTCTTATTGCCATTCTCAGCAGAAGGGCCAAAAGTGAAATGGATATGGGGATAAGGAGACTGAACTACACTTTCATCTCTAGAGGTGATTATGAGTTAGAGGCATACTAACAGGATACCACAGGAAAGCTTACAACATGGCTGTCCGTGCTATACCTATTCTCTTTTTTTTTTTTTTTTTTTAACCGACTTCAGAGTCCAGGACTCTCCATCTCATATCTTTCACAAACACTACATTCACAACAAAACAAACAGCAAAGTCACAGTTTGACCCGTATTCTGACAAGGTAAGGCCTGTAATCCTACTATCCTGCAGGTGGACCACTGTGCCAGCTTGGAGCCCTATGGATTTTAATGGGACTCTGTATCTGCATAAGGATCTACCCACATAAAGTGGATTGAGCATCAGGGCCTAAATCTTTAAGAGCCCAATTCTGCCAGCTTTATGTGAAGTAATACCTTGCTTTGCAAATAGTCCCATTGGAATCACTGAGCCTACTCACAGAGCAAAATACTAAACAACATGAGTGAGGGTGGTAGAATCAGGTTCTAAAGTAGTGGGTCCAATTTTTGGCATACCATTTTCAGCAATGTACCTTTCAAAGACTGATAAGATTCAGGAATACAACTTTTCAGACTGGAATATATATATTTTTTATAAAATACATTTTTAAATGAAGTAACTGAAAAATACCGAATTGGTGATATCATAGTCATTGTAAGGTTTTGTTTATTTCACATTTTACTCTTTTTCTCCTTAAAATAATTTTTGATTATGCTGTTTTTCCATTGGGTTGTTTTATTTTTTAGGCACTGGTCTGAGGATTATAGCCACTGCAACAGAAGGTAACTGAAGATCCAGAGCTCAGACTGCATAACAGGAGTAGTAAGGATGGAGAGGATAAGAATGTGAAAGGAAATTAGTTACACTAACTACGCAAAAGGGATACTATTAAGATAAAAATTCTCATTAGATTATTAAAAAACGATTGATTTTTCATCATCATTGATGCTGTTTACTTTTTGCATATATTTCAGAAATACTTCTACTAAACTTTTAAGCGTGTGCAGCTTGTGAACTGTAGAAGCATATCTGTGTGCTAAGAGGGCAGCACAGCTTACTAGCCTCGGTTTGTTTTGGCAGCTTCATGTGCATGTATCTGGCTCTGGGGAAGGGTTCCATATCTTTAATTCTTACAAAAAGAGGTCAGTGTATAACCAACACCTATGTCTACATACAGGCATGCTTACTCCTTTCTTTACTTTATGGTACCATGCACCTCATTTTGTTTCTCCAGCCCAGAATGTGCTTCCCAGTCAACCTCTCATAGTAACCAAGATCAGAGCCAAAAAATCCAGCAAGCGATACAATTACATATGATTTCCCTCATTTTTCACACCTTGTCTCATTCTTCATTGTTGTAGCACCATCTAGCACAGCTACATATACCAGCTTATAGCTAATAACACAGGTTAAACAGAACATACTGCAACATTTTCCAACACGTAGTATGCCTCTGCTAGTAAAAGGCATATCTCAAGCTGGCTGTTCAGCTGTCACATGTCACAACTTATCAGGTATGCCACAAATGAAAATACAGTGTTTTTCAAATGGTAGGCTATTTAATTCACTGAGACACACATCAACATTCCTACACCCACCAATCAAGTACAGCAGGGCTTCTCAAACTTGTAACTACCAACACCCATGTTTGGACTGTCCAAATACTCATGACTCCTATGGAGTCTTATATTTGGAGCAGTGATCATCAAAAACACTGGGGCAAATTCAGGAAAGCTGTCTCAGCCCAGCTAAGCCTAGTGTACTAGAGTGGAGACTCACTCCTGTGCAGGAAAGCCTACATTTTGGGGGGATGGAAGTTTATAATTTCTCTTTGTGTACATGGCTATTTGTCAGGTCTGTCTTATAATGTCATCTTATAATGTTATTTCTGATGTGTCAGAGCATATCTAATATTACAAGTATCCATTTTCTTTGTAAAACAAGAAATGAAAATCAAATCAATTGGTAAAAACATGACGCAGAATGAAAAACAAAAGGTATGAGGCAGAGTGAAATAGCAGGGCTCCTGGTTACAAATAAGGGTTACCCCTTAGTTAAGCGTGATGGGTAGAAACTGAAGTTCTACCCATCACTCATGCTCAGAGCTCGTGGCCATATTTCCCATTTGGTTCAACTGTCAGCATGTTTGTTTGGGTTTTTTGCCATTCTCTGCACCATGTGGGTGTGGGTCACATGCCAGGAATATCTGCGTAGATCTGAATCATTTCCCTGCCTTTGCAGGGGCCGCAGGCATTGCCACACCTTGGTCTCTCCTTGACTCTCCCGGTGGCATTTAACAGTCTAGTCTCCTAGGGACTGTAATATTTTGATCTAATTTCAGTTGTTGGGTTTAACGTGTGAAGTCTGTGTGGTGTTGGGGGCCTGTGATATACAGGTCAGATAGATGATCTGGTGGTCCGATCTGGCCTTAAACTCTATGACACTTTGAAGGACAGGATAAGAATTCAAAACGACCTCGACAAACTGGAGAATTGGTTTGAAATCCACAAGATGAAATTCAATAAAGACAAGTGAAAAGTATTGCACTTTCAAGAAAAAAATCAAATGCACAGCTACTCAATGGGAAGCAACTGGCTGGGCAGTAGAACTACTGAGAAGGATCTGGGGCTTACAGTGGATCACAAATTGAGTATGAGTCAACTGCCATGTGACTGGGACATGGGCAGCCCTAGTGGTTGGAGCAGGAATCACTCCCTATGGTCAGAGCGAGAGTCAGGCCTAGTGGTTAGAACAGGAATTGATAGCCAGAAATTGCAGCCCAGGATCAGAACCGGAGTCAGAGCCCAGATGCCAAAGACAAGGGTCAGAGCTGAAGTCAGAGGTCAGGAATTAGAGCCCAGGGTCATAACCGGGTTACCTGGAGTGAGGCAAGGCAGGAGCAGGGCTGGAACAATGTAGGAGCAAGGCTGAGAACAAGTAGGCACAGGAGCTATCGTAGCCCAGGGCAAATGCTCTGGGCAGCCACTGAACTGCTGCTGGGTTTAAGAGCCAATCTGCTGATTCTTCCAACCAATCAGGTAGTGTAGTCCATGAGGCAGCCTACTTTAGGCCAGCTACGCTCTTAGGTTGCCCAGAAACAGGCTCTGCTGCAGACCCTGATTCCTGACATCAATAACATGATGCAGTTGCAAAAAAAGACGATTATTATTCTGGGGTGTATTAACAGGACTGTCCTATATAAGACACCGACGTTAATTACCAATGCCAAGCAGAGCAGGACAAGGCCTCAGCTGGAGTACTGTACCCAGTTCTGGATGCCACATTTTAAGAAAGATATGGACAAATTGAAGAGAGTCCAGAGGAGAGCAATAAAAGTGATAAAAAGTTTAGACAATCTGACCTATGAAGAAAGGTTAAAAAAAACTGGGCCTCTGTAGTCTTGAGAAAAGAAGACTGAGGGAGACCTGACAAGTCTTCAAATATCTTAAGGGCTGTTACAAAGACGACAGTGATCAATTGTTCTCCATGTCTGCTGGAGGTAGGCCAAGAAGTAATCAGTTTACTCTGCAGCAAGGAAGATTTAGGTTAGATATTAGGAAAAAAATTTCTAACTATAAGGATCGGAAAAAGCCCTATACTAACTATAAGGATCGGAAAAAGCCCTATACTAACTATAAGGATTGGAAAAAGTTAAATATTGGAAAAAGTTTCCAATGGAGGTTGTGGAACTGCTGTCATTGGAAGTTTTTAAGAACAGACTGGACAAACATCTGTCAGGGAGGGTCTAGGTTTACTTGGTTCTGCCTCAGTGCAGGAGGCGGGACTAGATGACCTCTCCAGCCCTACAATTTTTATGATTCTATTGATGTTGTATTTCCAAAGGTCATTCACTTTACCTGCATAACTATGTGTTAATTTCAATTCTCACAAAGAACAGAAACCTATCTCATTTGAAACACTTCCATAATTTTAACTCCATGATCCCCCTGTAAGTTAAAACAACTCTAACATCCAGTTGGAGGCAAGATGTCCCAATACACAACTTGGGAAACACTGAAGTTCAGCATTTAGAATTGCTGAGAGATACTAAGCACATTGGTTATGAATTAACTCTAAGACAGTCCGACACTACAGAGATGGGCTCGGTTTAAGAACCTGAGTAGAATAGAGCATGTAATTTGTGTTTGAAAACCAGTGCTCAACACAACGCAATTCATTCTCACTTTCTGCACACACAATTTCCATTTGGGTTCTCTCAGGGAAGCTATTATGAAACAACTAAATGAAATGAAAAAAAAACATTTAACTTCTGTTTGTGACCTGAATTGAAATATATTGTGATTCTTTACTACTCAGAGATCTGGCAGTATTTTGCACTGAACCCAATCTTTTATAAAATTCTTCATTTCCTCTGTGAATCACCCTGGACATTTTCTGTAAAATACAATCATCAGGGAGCAGAAGGTGAGAGCAGAGCAGAGCTTAGCAACGGCACCTGAGTCAGTGAGTGACAGTGAAAACAGCCTGCAAAGTATTTTATTTTAAGACTACATTTTGGGGGCTTGACATTTTAATTTATAGGAATCTATGCTCTAGTCTTAAACTAACTCACACAACCTGAAGGATTCACAAACAGATGTGAAACAAGCCAAAATCACAACCCACTGAGAGCAAGCCTGTCCTCTCCCAATCATGCCCCACATTTCACACCTACACACCAGACTATTTACTTAATATCCATATTGTATCTGTGTCAGGTGAAAACACTACATATGTGGAGAAGTGAAACTGACTTAGGCTCCCGCAGGGAAGCTCACATAATGTCCTGGAATTTCATATTTAGATGAAAAACGTATAAAATCGCATCTCCCTACAGCCTAGGAATATGAGGAGGATATTCGTATGTGTTATGTTAGCTAGCTAATATAAAAGATACCTAGCATTCATGAATTAGGCTATAGATAGCAGTTATTTGTATATTAGTGTTTAAAATTTACCTATATAGGGCTTAACATTTCCACTATTAATTATAACAGGCTTTTTTCCAGGATCCTTAAGTACTTTTGACATATATGCATGTGTCCTAACTTGCATCTTGGGTATCTCTAAGGCACTTAACATAGTATCTGGGGGCTTGTACATACGCTTATGTCGCTCAGCAGTGTGAATAAGCCACCCCCGAGTGATGTAAGTTACACCGCGCTAAGCACCAGTGTGGACAGCGCTATGTCAGCAAGAGAGCTTCTCCTGCCAACATACCTACCACCTCTTGCATAGGTGGTTTTACTAAGCCGACAGGAGAGCTCTCTCCCATTGGCATAGAGCATCTTCACCAGACATGCTGCAGCCACGCCGCTCTAGCGCTTCTAGTGTAGACTAGCCCTAAATTGTCCCATCCCTCAACCAGCGTTTCTCAAAACACAGCCTCTCCTAGATTTAGCACCCTTTGCTCTTTTTACCTCGGGGCACTTCTTCACTACCCGCCGGATCGGCGGATAGCAATCGATCTATTGGGGATCGACTTATCGCGTCTAGTGAAGACACGATAAAATCGATCCCTGATCGCTCTGCCGTCGACTCCGGAAATCCACCGCGGCAAGAGGCGGAAGCAGCGTCGACGGCAGCGCAGCCGCGGTCGACTCGCCGCCGTCCTCACAGCCAGGTAAGTCGACCTAAAATACGCAACTTCAGCTACGCTATTCATGTAGCTGAAGTTGCGTATCTTAGGTCGACCCCCGCCCCGCAGTGTAGACCTAGCCTTTACAGAGCATTCACACCACACAAGAGTGGACACCTAGGAATGGTCACCAAATATAGATTTGTTGACCATAGTTTACAGAGAGTTGAGTCTCTACAGTAACCAGGTCCCAGACCACACAGGTCTATACATTTGACAAAAAACAACCTGAACTACCCCTAGAAGTAGATGGGAAGATAGTGCAGTGCATGTAACATGCTGATACCAAACTGCTCAAATCGGTGAGATGTTACTTGTGAGCTACTTGTGTAGCAACCTTGTGTACTAGCTGAAACTTCTGAGCAGTTTAAAGGTATCCCCAAGATTAATGAATTAACATAGTCCAACATGAAGGTGATAAAGTTGTGGATGACTGCAGTAAGGAATGCTTTAGCAAAGGAAAGCCTCAACCTCTTTGTTAACTACAGATGAAAACAACATATAAATAGAGCATATCAAAACATTTCAGATTTTGAAATTTAACGAAAGACGTTTTTTAAAACAAAATTTTCTTAAAAAATTCTTATTTTTTGACCAGCTCTAGGTACAAGCCAATGCTGCTGCCTAGTACTCCAATAACAGCTGCAAGTCCAAAAGCGACCTGAGAATGCAAATTTATTTGACAAGTGGTGGCACATCAATACTATCAATGCTTTCTTCTCCCTGCCAACATCATTTTCATCTTATCGGTTCATTTGCTGCATGGATGGTTGAAAAAGGAGACAAAGCTAAGCAATATCAGCAAGCTAATGGTGAAGTAGCCCCTAAATGCATCATAATCCTCACTGTACAGGAGGCATGTGGGACTGAAAACTTAATGAAGAGTAACCCTCAGGATGAATGAGCAGTACCCGACACCAATCCACCCTTTCCAAAGCCAAACAGGCAATTCAGCAAGATCTCTTGGTAAATGGTATTGAAGGCTTCTCATATCATGCTGATAGGCCTAATGCAATCAGCATAGACCTCTAACCTTTGTCTGCTGCCAGAAGATCAATTATATTAATATATTCTTCATATCGTACTACGGCCTCAAACAAGACTGATAGGGGTCTAGGAAATTGGAAAAAGAATTGTCCCATCACAGTGAAGGGAGCTTTGGGTAACTACGGTACGTGACAAATGACAAGTCGTAACTGACAAGCTCATTAACAACAAATGATGGTTTCTTGAGATGACCTATTCACCAGTTGGGTAAGAACAATGGGATACAGCAGCCATTTTGAATAAAGGGGGTGGTAAAGAAGGGCGGAAATCTAGAGGTAAACCCAAGTCTTTCTGAGATCACAAGCAGCTTTGAGAACAAAGCTGACATCACAAGATTCATGATGATGTTGCAAAAGTTGACAAGTTATAGTGCGGATTCACCAAGCTGCTCACCATAGACTTCAGCACTCCTGCCCCATTTCCTTGACTGCTGCAATAGAATTAATACTGAATAACTAAGGATTTGTAATCACAATTGCTCAATAACCACTTTTATGGGAATAAGGGCCTGCCCCTGCTCACATATAAGTCAAGGGGAAAATTTCCATTGACTTAACTGGGAACAGGGGATCTTGCCCAATGTGTGTGAGCTGGCAGACAGTAATACTGCTTGCAGTGGTAACACTGTCTTATCCTTTTTATCCTGAGAAGGATATGCAACCGTCTATAAATGCAAAAACAAACAAAAAAATCACACCTCTTAAAGAACGTTAAGGATGTAATGCAAACTCATGAAAAAAACAAAAAAATTAAGGCTTAAACTCTGCCCTTAATCTGCCCTGTTGTAACTAGATATCACAGCACTTGGTATAGATCAGACACTGAACTGAAAATTCTGCATTGCCTGTGCAAAACAGGGCAAGTCAAAGATGGCATGGAAAGCTAAAAGGTCAAAGTTTCCAGTATAAATATATTTCTATGTTTAAATTACTTCCTCCGAGAAAAACCTTAGGACAGAATTCTTGTAAATTTCGCTTTAGAGAGTTTACATATAACAAAACAGAGAGGCCAGGCACAGGGAGCAGGAAATGCTGTCATGTATTGTACGAAAGGGGCGATCATGCAGAAATAATAATCACTAGTCTGTTATTCTAGGGTGAAAACAATGTTGGCAATAAGATGAATATTGTGAATAGACTGATGTACAGTATTTTCTGGACTGCCAACCCCATAAAGTAAATAAAATGCAGTAGTAAGCTTATGAGGGGAACGGGGAAAGGCACATGAAGAGCAAAGACGGAACAGATGAAGAAACATGAAGAAGCCCAATCAAATGCCTGTCCTGATGATAACCGAGGCAAGACGGGTGAGGTGATATCTTTTATTGGACCAACTTCTGTTGGTGAGAGAGAGAAACTTTCAAGCTTACACAAAGCTCTTCTTCAGGTCTGGGAAATGTATTCAAAGCATCACAGCTAAACACAAAGTGGAACAAATTGTTTATCATAACCAGTTAACATTTATTTCAAGGGAAAGTGCTGCTCAGCCCTGGGCTAGAGCATGCCCAATGCAGACAAAAACTTTGGAGAATTTAGCTGTTAAAATATAAGAAGTCACTACTGAGCATGTACAAACTGCACTTTTCAAAGGTTTATAACCTTTGGCAACCTTTGGCCAACATCCCTCAGCCCACGCCGCTTCCCGCAGCCACCATTGGCCTGGAACGGCAAACCGCAGCCAGTGGGAGCTGCAATTGGCCAAACCTGCGGACGCTGCAGGTAAACAAACTGTCCTGGCCAATCAGCAGATTTCCATGACGGGCTGCGTGCCAAAGGTTGCCGATCCCTGGTTTGTAATTTGGCCAAATTGAGGGAGATTGTGATAAAGATGGCAAAAGGCACATCCCTCACACAAAGGCCGGCCGCACTGCCAAATTTCAAGTCTCTGCTTCAAAGAATGTGGGCGTGAGAGCCTTTAAAAGAAAAGATTGCCAAAAAACAATTTAATATAGGCTTAACACCATAATTTTCTCTAGCCTCATTCTAATAAATGGTTGAATCATTTTGGCTGAAAATCCCCTCTCCCCAAAAAATCAGCTTGAGGCAAACACCCAGTATTGGAAAAATTTAGCCTCTGACCAAGTTACAGTTTGGCAAAGTTATAACACAACTGAAAACAGGGTCTTATAATGTGAAGTGTTGGGCAACCTTAATAACAAGCAGCACGACCAGCCTCAACTATAATACTTACAAAATTCTATCAACACAAGAGAGATTGGGAAAAGAGAGGGATAATATAAATAATAATAATGGTCTGTATAACCCCCAAATCCCACAGGAGCGGACTTTGGGGTGAAAATTCCTCAAGGGGAGTACCTCAGAGAGATACTCCATATTGTCCTTACAGGAGGGTTGTGAGGCACAAGGCTTGCCCCCTCTGGAAATAAGAAGCCCCACCTTCACACCATTGTCATACATATGGAAGCTCTGGCTCCCAATGATTTACTCAAGCAGCATAGCTGCTCTGGAATGAAACTTGCAGAGACTTCCCTCTTGCCCAGAGTGGTACCCAGGTGGCAATGCAGAAGATAAGGGTAAGGTTTATGGAGCTGGATGCTGGATACCATGCATCCCATCTGGCACTGTGCCCAGCCCAGCATTTCCCTTCAACTCCATCCAGTCTCCCTCAACATGAACACCAGATGTGCAGAAAGGGCTCTGCTAGGTTCTGTGGAGGGAGAGTGCCATGGAGGTAGCAGAACTCCACTAGACACAGAAGAGACAAGATTTGCCTGTGAAGAACTCCTCTGCACATGGATCAGGTGAGAACAATTTGACGCAGCAGCAGATAGCCCAGTTATTTACCAAGTTCCATCAGCGTGCTCGGTGTGGTACAACCTGAGGGAGACATGGTCATGCCAAAGAAGCGCACAATCTAAATGCCAAAGTCAGTAAAGCAGGCACATCCCATGGTGCAAGTCAGAAAGGTACAGTAGCACAATCTCCATTATGCTGAGATGATTGCTGGAGACTGATGCAGCTCAGAAAGCCAGTGGCACAAGCCACGAAGGGGGCATAGTCAGAGAGTGTACAAACTTAGGAATTTCACTGGGTCGTTCACAGTGAGTGATGGGAGCAGATAAAGTGCTCTCCCTCAGTGGGAGTCAGAGGAGAGGGCAGTGATGGCTCACATCCTTGGAGTAAAGGTGCAATTAACCACTCTCTGAACCAGATCTTCTGAATCCCATTTTTAAGATTCTGATCATTTCTGAATCTGGCCTGGTATAATATTAAAGGGGAGTTATCAAAAATCTGCTGCTTTATACTCCTGCATGCTCATTTTCTGCATGACTGTTTCATTAGAGAAATACAAGAAAAACAAAAAGGGTTTGAATATTTTTAAGATACTTGAAGCCAATGGAGCTCATCCAATTTTAAACCAATGTAACCAAGATCAGAATTTCACTCATTGCTTTGACACAGCTATGATGATTCTGGGACAGCGGAGGATAAACAATATGGGTGCTGAGGGCAGAAGCACCTCAGTCAACTATACAGCACGTTAGGTTATTTGCATACCTTAACCTTACTGATTAAAGGTTAATTTAAAAGATTTTGTAAAAATGCCAAGCTTGCACTGTTTAAGATGTCACATTGTTTGCAGAATGCAGCACACATCTTACTTTAGAAGCCATTTCTTCCATAAACTACTTCATGGTGTGGCTTTAAATTGAGGATGGCTTCTACAACATTTCATTGTTTCCCTGCTGAAGCTTATATGGAAACGGCAACGGTACCAAACAAGGGCAAACTGTGTTAAAAACTGTAGACTAAATGAGGGACAATTTCATGAGAGCAAGTTTCTAAACAAATAAAAGCAATATGGATAGACTTAAAAAGGGACAATTATTTGATAGCAGTTCCTTCCCCATTGACTTGTCATGACCATCAGTCAGAGTACAAGGTGGCCCACGGAACAGGGCTAAAGATGCACTTCCTGTAATACACATACAGGACTTGGCTATCTGACAGCCTTATACAATTGCAGGTTTTTACAGTGTTAGATTTTACTGGATAATGTCATGTCCAGGAAAGATATAGAGTACATTTTCAGAGACATCTCTACTTGCCCTCCACATATGCATTCAAATTTGAACATAGAGTTTGGGAGACTGGTGATTGAAAATTTACCCTGAAGTATCAGGAAATGGAAATTACATTAGTCCAAGTTTTAGGGCTTGCCAAATTAAATCCCAAACCTATACCAAAAAAGTGCTGCTAGTTCAAGCAACCAGCAACAACTGTAAAGGTCCAATACATCAGCAGGGCTAGAAACAAATCCTGGAAAAAAAAAAGAATAAAAAGATGGGTCTTCCAGTTTTATAACTGTAGACAGCGTTTGCTGCCAGCCACAGAGGTCTTAGCTTACAACCTGCTAATTGATATAATTTTGATCATGGTAGATTGATTTAAATCAAGGCAATTTAAATCATGATTTAAATGACCAAGTGGAAAGCCGCCATTTAAATCACTGATTTTAATCAATTTTTTCATTTGTACTTCAGTTATTTTCTATAGAAAAGTACATTCTCATTTGATATAACTATTAAAACATGTTGATTTCAACTAAATAGAGCCTTTATACTAGATTTGGTACATCTTTTTGCTACATATGTGGGTACATTATAACTACATACATTTATGCAATTATATAGCTTAATATTTTCCAATTCTTATTAATTGTACATTTTAGTATGTTAGAAAATGGTGAATTATATATTGCTAATTTACTAGATAATTAACTTTTGCTCACGATCTGTTTCAAGCTACATTAGGGTGGTAACTGGTATTTAATTAAATACACAAAACAGCATATAAAATTTATCTTTATTAAACAAAACAATCTTAAATGTTTTGGATACATAAACTATTCTCATCAAAGCATGTTCCACATTTACAACTAAATTATAAGTTTAGGCCTTAACATATTTTGTATTGAATTCAGATTTCATTTTAAAACTGATTTTTTTAAAATGTATAATTTAAATAAAATCAAAAACGCTGTATTTTTAATTTTTTTAAAATCATCAATTTTTATCCACCCTGAGTTCGATTAATATCCTGTCTCTATCGCCCACTTCTATCATGATTTTAGCAACCAATGTAACCAACTACTAGAGTTAGAGACTAATGCGTTAGTTTAGGCCACTGAAAGGCCAACAATCCAGCATTTCTGTTTTCATATTCAGGAGATGCTACATAACTTCACTAGAACCTATGCAAAGAAAACGCTGAACTTAAAGAAAAAATGAAGCCCAATATTTTTCCAATATAAAACTTTAACAGGGGCTCAAATTTTTAGTTTAATGTGAGTGTAACAGTTACACTTCTACTTTAGTTCTTGTCCCCAGTTAAACAGTCTCATGATGAATCTGATGAGGCCTGGTCTACACTGGGGGGAGGGAGAGAAAGGAACGGGATCGATTTAAGTTACGCAACTTCAGCTACATGAATAACGTAGCTGAAGTTGACGTACTTAGATCTACTCACCGCGTTGTCTTCACTGCGGTGAGTCGACTGCTGTCACTCCCCCATCGACTCTGCCTGTGCCTCTCGCGGCAGTGGAATACAGGAGTCAACGGGAGAGCACTTGGGGGTCGATTTATCACATCTAGACTAGAGGCGCTAAATCGACTCTCCCCCCCCCACTGGATCAATCGCTGCCCGCCGATTCGGCGGGTAGTATAGACATATACTCCGATTATAAACAGTTCCATTTCCACATTTGAGAAGTGTTATATATGCACACACACACACACACAATGAGATTATGGGGAGCAAATATCACAGTACATAAAAGTTAGAGATGAAAAAATTATCCAGTCCATTCCTCTGCCAATGTAGGATTATCCCCCTACAATATGTTTTATAGGACTTCATTCTGTCTAGTTAAATGTGCCAAGTGACAATAGGTACTTCCAGAACTTCACTATGTCACAGTGTAACAGATCTCACTTATAAGAACTGCACACTAATACCACTGCCCAACAGACAACATTTTCTCTTTCGTAATTACATCCAGTTTCTTCTAGGCACCTCTACAGAGGACAAATGTAGCCACTCTAAACAGGGTTACAGGAGGCTCTCTAGCAACCATCTTCACAGAGAGAAGAGCTGTGCAAACAAGGAAAGTCTTGCACTGAACATTCAAGCTCAGCCTGATATCATGGCACTGAAAGGTCTACAGCCAAATACACCCTGCTGAGAATGCTGTCACTTGCCCTTGAAAGTTTCACCCTCAGATAATTGCCTTTTTAGGATATTTCCTTGTAAAACTCCTGGTACCTAGAATGTCACAAAAGGATGCATTCTGGGATCTCTTCAGCCAAAGAGAACGTGTCAATGAATTTCACAGGAAAGGATTTTTTTTTTTAAATGATCAATTAAAAGCTTATTTCTGTGCTGAATGCTTTCCCACCCTATACACACAAGAGCTGGTTGAGTGAGAATATTCAGCACATAAATCTGGGTTTAGCACAATTTTCATGTTAGCTTTGTAGTTAACCTTTAACTAGGGGGAAAAAAAACCCATGTTCCTTCCATCTTTAATAATTAAAAATAGCGTCATGGAATTCTGCCAGACTCTCCCAAACTCCCACCTTTGGACGGAGAAAAAAATATGAGATTTTTTAAAATTTAAAGGTATTTGAATATACCTTCTCAAATATAACTATAAAGTTGCTAGCACAACGGTATAATGAACACCCAAACCGAGAATATTATAAGGTTGTATTTTTATCTCCAACTTCTGGCACCATGTACAAAGCTTCTCTCTCAAGATGCATAGGGTCACCATAAAACAGTTTTCTTGCTGTACTGCTGGGCACAATATATGGCTATAGATCTAAACAGGCTACGGTACGTTCTCTACCTTACATAAATGAAGGGGGTAGGGGGAAACCCCTATATATTTTAGGCACCTCAGAGGCTTTACAAAGATGTTAAAAGGTAAGCAAATAAAAAAAAACCCAAAAAAACAAAATGTATGTAACCCTTCTGCCCCTGAGTTGGCAGCAACAAGGGCCGGGTTCAGTATCTAGGGGTTCCGTTTCAATAACGCAATGAAAAACCGGCTCGAGCCCCCACCCAGTGACCTGGGACAATTACATACCACCCCCCAGGCGCCTCTAGGAGGCAATACTTCCCCTCTCGCAAGCACGGAGTCGGAGTGTAGCAAAAGCCTTTTAATAAAGGAGGGAAACAATGTGGCATTATGTTGAGGAAACACCACAAACAGGATTCATAACACAAACCGTGAGCAAAAGACCCACCTCCAAGTAAGTTTGGCAGTGTCCTTTTCCCCTCAGGGTCTTAAGTCCAATCACCCCAAAGTCCAACAACCCAAAAGTCTCTGTCCCTGGTCAGTGCCGCCTCAGAGTTCAAAAGTTTATCTGCAGAGTTTTACCCCCCCCCCCAGCCTGGGTGGAAATGGGGGGGAGGGACACACAGGGTGTTAAGGGGCACCTTACGTGGTCCGAGGCCGACTGCCCCGCCTCTCCGTGGAGTTCTGCTGCAGCCTTCACCACGAATGGCTCCGCTCTACCAGCCGTCCCCGCAAACTGCTCTGCTCTGCTCGCTCACTGTTCCGTGGGCCGCTCCAATCATCCCACAAACTGCTCAGCTCTGCCAGCCGCTCCTCTCCACCAGCCGTCCCATGAACCGCTCCAGCTGCCCCCGCAAACTGCTCAGCTCACTGTTCCGCAAACTGCTCCACTCTGCTGGCTGCTTAGCAATATCTCTTCAGGCTCCCCGACTAGTTAACACAGCACTCAGTGATCTCAGCTCAGCAATTTTAGCTCTTTTAGTGATTGTAGTAGGGGAGCCCCAGTGCTGGTGCACCATTGGCCCAAAGTGAATTCAGCTCAGCAATCTCTAGCTAGACTCCTAATGGAAGCAAAATTAGCTCTTCTATTCAACAGTGGAGAGAGGAGGTAGTGCAGTTGGTGTTCCAGGCCCTCAAAAGGGGCTCATACCATCAGATACACATACCTGTCCCCAACCTCTCTCAATTCACTGGGTTTTGGAACCCATGTCCCTTGTCTAGCGAATGCTACTTAGGTGATGGTGAGACCCTCTGTCATAAAACAGTTTCATTGTCCTTGATTCACATAATCAGGGTAACAACACTTTTTTCCTCCTGCCCCAATAACAGAGAAACTGGGGATCACACAGCAGCCAAAGTGACCATTTTGGGCTGCCCTGGGCTCATGCTAGGCGGGGTGGGTGTGCCTATGGAAACAAGATCAGCCCTTTAAGTTCTTTTCCACACTCGCCACAATTCACCACCAGATGTCAGGGTAGAGCTCATCCTGACTCTGCTTACATCTAGATAAGTTAGATTTAGATCCGCTGTCTGCAAAACTGAAATTATCTTAAGTAGGAATGGCTAAATCCAAATTATAATGCTTTTCCCCACCTAAGTCCTTATAAATATGATCCAGCTCTGAGCCATATTTTCTACATTCTCCAGAAGATGGTTTGACCTTTGCAGACTGTAATATTAGGCTAGAACAACTTTTAGTTGTTTCTAATGGAAATGTTTCAATATATTGTTTTTAACATTTATGGCCATCTTCCAAGATAACCACTGCTTTTTTCTGTTTTCTCATATATAACCTAGTCCCACTCCTGTCAAAAATCAATGGCAAAACTCCCACTGACTTCAGTGAGAGCAGGATCAGAGCCTAACTATACCATGCACAATTATAGACATAACAGTAAATGAGAGAGAAAGAACAGTAATAGGATCATTTTCTCATCTGAAGATAGACTTTGAAAAAGAAAAGAGACATAGTTTATAAACAATTCTACTCACGCAGTATAAATTTCTCTTCCCTCATTATTTATTACTAAAGGCATTGGTACTAAATTGCATATTTGCTTCTTAGTTCAACTCTTCCCGCAGCTTATATCTCTGAGCTTGCAGTCAGAATCCTCTATTTTTGACCCTGAAATCCACAACAAATTGTGATGCCACAGGTATATGGGTCACATTCTGTTCCCAGGTACATTACTGTAAATCCACAGTGCAGGTCCATTGAGTTATTTTGGATTTACACTGAGAGCAGAATATGGTCCTATGGCTTCAAGTAGAAATGAACTAAGAAACTGATTCTGTTTAAAACCAATGTACTTAAGTAATGAACTACAGGAAAAGAGAAGCCTAGAAAGTGACATAGCAGAATTGTTTCCAAGTAGACTATTGTTTCTAAATAGAATATTTTTCAGAGATATCTACAACGCGTCAGTGAAATTTTAATTTAATACACAAATAAGGTATTTGATAAGCACAAAACAAAGAACATGTATTAAATATATCATTCTAATGGCTTTGATTCTCAATTGACATAGCTGCAATGAATTCAACATAGCTTTCAATCACTGACATAATTTCAGTGGCGCTCCACAGATTCACACCAGCTGAAGTTCTGCTCCTAGACATCCAAGATGTGTGTGTTAAAAATTAAAATATTTTAGATATTTTTCTAGGATTTTTATGGCAATAAGTAAACAAAAATAGTTTTGTTTGTAATCACAGAATGAGGCTGTTCTAACACTTTTAGATAAGGTTTTTGCTTCAAAAATGTTAGGTACCAGCAGGTGAAATATTCACATACAAATGGAATATTCCAACTGAAAATAAAGTTCTGGGTACAGGACAACACACCACGACCACAAGCAAAGTTTATCAAAATGTAATTGCTCTGCTCCTCTAACAATGTGGGTATCATAGCATTCTGTTCACAAATATAAATAATTAATTATGGAAAGGCCTTGGCATTCAGTTTTATTGTTACTGAATCATTCTTTGCCACTCAGTTGATATTCCTAGAGGGGAAAATAAGAAGTTAAGTTTAGGAATTGGTTGGAACAGAGAAATACTTTGATTACAGGTGGATGTCCTATGTAAGCACTCCTAGGCCATTTAACAATCTCTTAGTTTCTCAATTCCTCCCATCACCCACTAATGCAAACTTTTTGGCCCGAAGGCCACATCTGGGTATGGAAATTGTATGGCGGGCCATGAATGCTCATGAAATTGGGGTTGGAGTGCGGGAAGGCTCTGGCTGGGGGTGCAGGCTCTGGGGTGGGGCCAGAAATGAGGAGTTCAAGGTGCAGAAGGGGGCTCCAGGCTGAGGCAGGGAAAATGGGGTGCAGTGGGGTGACAGCTCTGGCTGGGGTGCAGGCTCTGGGGTGGGGCTGGGGATGAGGGGTTTGGGGTGCAGGAGGATGCTCCGGGCTGAGACCGAGGGGCTTGGAGGGTGGGAGGAGGATCAGGGCTGGGGCAAAGGGGTTGGGTTGGGGGAGGAGTGATCTGGCTGGGGGTGCAAGCTCTGGGGTTGGGCTGGGACCGAGGGGCTTGGAAGGCGGGAGGGGGATCAGGGCTGGGGCAGGGGGTTGGGGCAGGGGGTGGTGGTGGCTCAGGGGTGCAGGCTCTGGGCTGCGCTTACCTCAAGCGGCTCCCGGAAGCAGCAGCAGCATGTCCCCCCCTCTGGTTCCTACGTGGAGGCGTGGCCAGGCAGCTCTGCTGCACTCTGCCCTGTCCTCAGGCGCCACCCGTGCAGCTCCCATTGGCCGCAGTTCCCGGTCAATTGGAGCTGCGGGAGTGGCGCTTGGGGCTGAGGCAGCGTGTGGAGCGGAGCCCCCTGGCTGCCCCACACGTAGGAGCCAGAGGGGAGACATGTCGCTGCTTCTGGGAGCTACGCGGAGTGACCCCCAACCCTGCTCCCTGGTTGGAGCGCCGGAGCAGGGCAAGCCCCAGACCCCGCTCCCCAGCAGGAGCTTGAGGGCTGGTTTAAAACAGCTGGCAGGCCGGATGCAGCCCAAGGGCCATAGTCCCCTCCCGCCCCCGCACTAATGCATTGTTGCCAAGTTTATAAACTTGGGGTCATCAGGAAAGAAATGTTACTTAGGGAAGAGTTTGCTAAATTTAGAACAAATAACGTAGATAATGCCCTTCACTTTCACTAATTTCCACCTCAATGCTTCTGGATGTCATTACTTAAAAGCATAGTCTCCGCTGCTATTCAGAACCCTCCATGATGTTGTGCACTGCTGGCCTATTCATTACTCTGAAAATACTAATGCACTGAACTCTGTGGGGCATTTCTACCAAAGCTTCTAAAGTAAGCAATTAGTGAAAATGTAAACAGAAAATACATAATAATTACAATCCAAAAAAACTACATGTTTACATGTGGGACATTACCTTTAATTTCAATTATTTTAAAGCGAATCAACTAACAGTTTTCCCCAGATGTTAAATCACAATGCATCTTCAACTCATTGCTTACGGGCTTGATGCACAAAGAGAGAAAAATTAGCCAGAGATTCCTTGAAAATTATTTTCATTACCTAAATCCAAGGGCTACGTAGTGTTCTCAAGGTGATACTACATATTTCTCAGACTTAACGCTTGTAATTTTGAATAGGGATGTAAATAGTGTTTAAAAAAAGTAACCATTTAAACTATTAAAATTGTATCGGTTAAACATTTAACTGTTAACGAGTTCACAACATAGGCATATGAACTAGGAGTGCGGGCGATGCTGCAGCACCTCCACGTTTTACTTGGAGCTCCGCTGCCTGCCCCAGCCTCAGCTCCCTTACCATTTACTGAATACATTACCAGTAAGACTGATGCTTATCGGTTAATCAGTTAACATTTTACATCCCTAATTTTGAATACACTGAACCTCATTTTTAGACTAATAGACACCATGAATCTGAAATTTAATAAGTTCTAACAAGTGAGTTTCAAATACTAACAAGTGAGTACCTGGCTGAGTACTCCTGCCAATTTTTGTGGCTTTACAATCATTTTCCGGTTTTTAAATATGTTTTTCTCTCCATTGTTACTGTATGAAAGACCAACCAAACAGGTGAAACTGACTATATACAAAGTGCTGTCAAATGCACTAAATAATACTGAAAAAAGACCCCCTCATATCTTTGAATCATATTAATCTTGGTTGTTATGCATAACAAACAAAAAAAATTGATCATGCATTTTCAGACAGACAGAGTTTTGGAGTTGATAATGTATTTAATGGTGTTTCTCAATCACAGAATACTCGTAGAAAAAAAATGACTAATCCTACACTGCATGATACATGAAGGGTTAATACACATAACCCCTTTAAGATTTCCAGAAGTTATATACTGAACAAAACTGTAGGCCACACCTTGATTTTCCACCTTAACTTCCTCAATTATGGACCACAATTTAAGGAAGATATGGCATGTGTGAAATATGATTGAAAGACTTAATACACCTCTACCCCGATATAACGCGACCCGATATAACACGAATTCGTATATAACACAGTAAAGCAGTGCTCTGGGGGGGCGGGGCTGCGCACTCCGGTGGATCAAAGCAAGTTCGATATAACGCGGTTTCACCTATAACGTGGTACGATTTTTTTGCTCCCGAGGACAGCGTTATATCGGGGTAGAGGTGTATTATCAATAAATAAAATTATATGAAACAAGTTACCCCATTCTCAGTGAGCAGACTCCCACGTCACAAAAACCACCACCACAACAGGTGGCAAACTTGCTGGCAATCTCAGTGGAAGTGTGTAGTGGGGCAGCTGCCCCACTCCAGGAGAGCAGGGGTTAAAAGCAGCCCTTCCAGAGAGCTGTGGCTGGGACCCAATTAGAAAAGGGATTAAGAGCAGCTCAGGGAGGCTGGCAAGGTAGCTGGCCACAGGTGTGGTCAGCTCAATCCGGGCACAGCTGGCCCTGATAAGAGGGGCTGTGAGCCAGGAAACAAGGGGTCTCACTCCAGCTTTGGAGTGGGAAGGACCTAGCTGCTTGGGAGCACAGGGTACCAGAAGCAGAGCAGTGCTGGGGAAAGGCAAGAGGAGCTGGGGAGCTCCAGCCTGGCAACTCCCCAGGCTGAGGCCTTATTAAAGGCCCAAGAAGATACTGGGGCTGCAGAGGTGCAGCCCGGGGTTAGGCAGAGGCAGCTGGTCCAACCCTCTTGCCAATGATGAGTGGCCATTATGGACTGCAGTTTGCCCCAGAAAAAGGGGGCTAGATGATGACTGGCAGTAGCCACTGAGGCAAGGTGGGCTTAGAGGGTTAGGGGTTCCCCTGGGAGGGGAGATCCAGAGTGTGGGGGCACTGTGGTGGGCAGAGGGTCTGGGAGGGACACGGAGGCCTGAGGCAGGAGAGACGCTGGCCAGCAGGGGGCGCTCTGAGTACTGGAATCGAGATAATTCCTGGACGACCAGCAGGAGGCTCCGCAGCGGTGAGTCAGTGACCTGCTACATGGGGCCAAGGACAGCATGGGGCAGGGAAACTGAACTATCCTCTCCAACCTAGACGTGATCCCTCCAATGCTACCAATAATGGGGAAAAAATTACCCTACTCCTTCTGTCTCCAATTATTTGGTTTGGCAATCTAAATAATTTCCTACAATGTTTTAAAAGGCAAAGGGGAGGTTTTAAACACAACTATTCCTGTGTTATTTGCATACTCCAGATTAATTCTGCTTTGTTCTGAAGTATACAACATTTCACTCTCTGTTGGCCTGGAACATGCAGCACTCTCTTTGGTGCATAAAAAGCAAAAACCTTATCAGAATTTGTTAGATTACTACATGCTTGAAGAGGGAAGAAAAATCAAGTTGTTCCATTTTTTAAAAATGTTTTTGGACTTAGCCAATGTAGTAAAATGCTCTAGAACTATTTCCTCATTTTTTACTAGAGCTGGTGCCAAGCCAGCAGCCTAGTTGTAGTTCATTACTTTACCACACAACAGATCTGAGCTTGATGCTTAGTATCTGTCTTTGAAACCTGGACTAATAGGGCTGAAATGACTCCAAAGGTAACATACTCTGCTCCAGGAGCTTAGATACTATGGTGATAGGTAGCTGCAAAAGAACCCAGATAGACAGATGGCTGTGGGAAACTGCCACGTCACTCAGCGGAGAAGATAATGAACACACAAAGATGACAGTGACAAACTTTACATATTTAGTAAAATGTACCCTCCCCACCACCTGGAGAATGCCCACAGGATCAGAGAGGCTAGGGCCAGCAAAGCTCTCAGCTCATCTAATCTGACCCCTTGAGTCCTACAAATCATTTCCCAACATAACCCCTAGTACTGTTTCACCTAATTTAGCTTCATTATAACAATTTCTCCAGGTGTCTAGTATGAAAAACTCTCCCCATTTTCAGTTTTGGGCCATCATTCCTTGTCTTACCACATTCAGAAAATGTGACTAATCCCCTTCCACCCTGGATATTATTTCCTTGAAGGCATTTGTACAGTATTATCATGTCTCCCTTTAATCTCCTTTCATCCAGTCTATGTAAATTAAGCTCCCTTAGTTATTCATTGAATGTCCTTTCCTTATCATTTAAATTGCCTTTCTATAAATTCTAATTTTTCCATACTTAAAAAAAATTGGGAGGGGGAGGAGACAAGAGGTGCACACAGGACTACATATAGGATGCCAACAGGTGTTTATAAAAATGTTAGAGATACACACACATACACACAGCCAAGAATGCCACTGATTTTTTTACATCAGCATTCCATTGCAAGATCCAAAATCCCCAATTAGATGTCTTTCTAACTTATCTGTACTATTGCAATCTCCCTTAGACAGAATGGAAAGTCCTAGTATTTTAAATAAAATGTAGTAAAGTTTAAAAATATATACATAAATCAAGACAACAACAACAAAAACAAAACAAATCACATCAGCACTTGGATTCTAGAAGCAAGCAACCAACATTGTTTCAAGAGCAAAACTAAAATGGAAGATAATTTACGAGATAACAAAAGGCACGTAATTCATGGAAAAACCCAACGACTGCAACTCTGTATTGATAGCTGGTGACAAAGATCTCATAAAACACAATAAAATCATCCCCGATTACAGACAGCAGAGATGGAAAAGACCCATTAGGTCATTCAGGTGAACACTGTTCTTTATACTATTTTCTCCAGTGGTCTGTACAGTCTAGTATTAAATTCTCTAGCAATGCTGTTTCAACCACTTCCCTAGGGAGACTATTTCACAGTCTAATACATCTTAGTCAGGATGCTTCTTCCCCACTCCAATATGTTTTCTTTCTGAATTTCATCCCATCATTCCTAATTATTTCTCCCCTACACATGTCCACAGTTACATCTTCCACTCCTTTTAGCAGTAGACTGGGGCTTAGGGGGAAAGGAGATGTGTCTAATCAGCCTAACCCAAGGGTTCTCAAACTGGGGGTCATGAGATTATTACGTGGGGGTTGCGAACTGTCAGCCTCCACCCCAAACCCCACTTTGCCTCCAGCATTTATAATAATGTTAAATATTTTTAAAGTTTTTTTAATTTATAAGGGGGGGGAGGGAAATCGCACTCAGAGGCTTGCTCTGTGAAAGGGGTCACCAATACAAAAGTTTGAGAACTACTGGCCTAAACATTCAGTCTTCTCATACTTGATTTAGAACCACCCTATCCTCTAAGCAGACTTTAGAAGAATATTCCCAGACAAAAAAATGTTATAAAGATACAAACCAAAGGTTATGGATACAAAAGAATACATCCCTTTTAACAAAATAAGTATTAATAGAATGTTAAAGTTTAATGCTAGAAAATTAGGAAATTTGCAGTTAAGGTTCTAACACCAATTTTAACTCAGCCCCCTCTACCCTTGGCCACCTTTCATCTACAAGCCAAACACGCCCAACAGCTGATATGTAAAAGCACCCAAACTTACCATAAGTCTGATCTATTGCATATATGAATTAAAAGAGTTGAACAAAATTGCTTCTTTGTTGATGTTCTAACTTACCACCATCTTTGCAGGGGCAGGAGGAACTCCAGCATTATTGGGAAAGCGGTGAGGCCTCATGAGCTGGGTATCTTGTTTATGTAGAGGTTTTGGGAGAAAGTGGAGCTCAACCTGTCTGGAAACATGGGAACTGACCCATACTGGAAGGGTCAAGAGGACAGAGTTGGGGTTTCCAGTCCATACTGGGAGCATGCAGAGTACAGTGTTCTATTTCTCTCAACATTTATGCAACACTTACTGCCAAAGTATCACTTTACAAAGATTTAACATAAGTAAAAGTCCTTCACATGGTCTGATTTGCTCCTTCTTTGCCCAGAGACACTTGGAGGGCTATTCCCCCCTCTTCCATACCCTCTCTTTTCCACCTTTCTTTCCAGTTGTTTACACTGATTATTTTGGGATCACTAAGCTTAAGCAGCAAGTTTTACAATATGCAAAGACAAGACTCTCTATGGCCAAACCACCGTCCAAAAGGATGAGGCTCAGCATGATCGTCTCTCAGCAGAACTGGAGGAAGGTCCGGCATCTGGGATGTAAACAATCAGTGAATGGCAGTTCATCTGCCAGTATATATGGTCTAAATCATGATAGTTGGAGTCTTTGGACTGAAATGGAAAGGTAGATAAAGAGAACAGGTGGAAACATATCAAATGCCTACAGGCAGAGTATTGCCAGGATCTAGGAGATGATTGATATTAGAATCTTAATTACAAATGTTCTGACTTTCCAAAATTAACTTTTTTTTTTAAGCTACATCATTTAGCGACATTATTTTTGTGAATTTCACTTATGTAAGTAGGAATAATATTCCAAATTCTGCTCATGACCACTATTATTCTCTTCTAAAATAGTACAAAATGTCCAAGAGGAAAAAGGAGGTTTAGTAGACATTGATACATTACCAGAACACTGGTAGCAATCAATAAAATCTTGCCCACTGAAGCATCAAGCACGTACACAACCACAGTAATAACAATGCAGGAACTTCCTTTATTTACCTAATAGTGCAACAGGCCACACAGTTAGCACCATTAGATGACAACATTAGAAATGAGTTTATGTTTGTCACAATGGGATTCTCTATTTCTACAAAGTCACTGAAAAAGCTTCCTAGCTAACACAGAAAAAGTTCTTACCATCTGATTCATCCAACACTCAAATGTGTACACGTGCTGTCCAGCTGGATATATTCCTCATTATATCAAAAATATTAATCCAGAAAAATTGAATTATTTAACAGACACGTCCCAAATGCTACAGAGTATGGAACAGAAGCTCTTTTATTTTGGATAGCAAAGCTTTACAGAGTGGCAACCGCACACTGCCAACTCTTTAGCATGAAAAGGGACAAAAAGATTCATTTAGACACATTAAGCCAGTGGCTCCCAAATTGTAGCCCATGAAGCAGGGCTTTTGTCACAATGGTGAAGTGTCTGCCAATCTTTAAGCACTAGTGCTTCTCTTACTTATAACCCAGTCCAGGACTCTTACAGGATTTCCAGGAATGTTTTAAACCAATTCAATGTAAAAAATAAAACAAATACAACCAACCACCTCCACACACTTCTCTGAGATCTCTACAGCTTCTCTCGTCTTCCTTTGCCTAACTGTTTCTCACATCCCCACTTCATAACAAACAAGCTCCACAGGGAAAGTTTCCTACTTACAACTGGACATTTCAGGTCATATAGACAAGCTAGGAAGAAGTTCAAGAGGCTGGAATGAGGGTAAATGAGGTGGAAGAAACATCCTCCCCATGATGAAAAAAGGAAAAGTGAAAATAACAATGATAACACTTTGCAATCTGGGGGTAAAATTCTGGCCCCATTGAAGTCAATGGCCTAAACGCCAATTCTGAGGCTCTCAATACGTTATGCAAGCATTTAAGCCTCACAGAACCCCTGCAAAGTGGGTAAGCAGTATCCCCATTTTACAGATGAGGAAAATAAAGCACAGAGAACTTAGCTGACTTACTTAGGTTCCAAAAGAACATTTGTGCAAAGCCAGGAACAGAACCCAGATGTCCTAACTACCAGTCTGGTGATTGAGTCACTACACCATCCGTACCCTACCAGCACTTTTTCACAATTTATTTTGTTCCTGCTCTAATTCATATATAAACTCTAACCTAGCACTATACACTACAAATTAATTTTAAATACTGTTTCTAACTTTTCTGGCTCCATTTAATTCTCTAATTTATCTACCTCCTCTTATATCTGCTGTCCTAACATCTCTGGAGTACCTGCAATGATGTTATGGTTCCAAATATAAGAGATGTAGAATAAAATGTGAATCTGTACTGCCTTTCTAGCCCTAGTAGGTCAGAGGCATTCTGCACATTTAAATGTTGTGATCATGTACAGCAATGGCTGGAAGTACCATTTGAAACATTTCTAACCCATTTGTGAGAAGCAAACTTGGCAGCCAGTCCAAAGGAGAATACTGTGAGGAATGAAAAGTCAGATTTTTCATGCCATATCACTGGGTAAAGAGGAATAAAACTAGAGAAATGGAAACGATGAGTAACAAATTTGTAGCTCTACTTTTGTTTTCTAAATAAAGGCTAAAAATTAAGGGACCAAGACTGCTGACCTTACCGAGCCTTTAAAAGGGCCCTGAGGAAAGTGAAATTCAGAGGGTGGCTTGAAATCAGTGCTGGTGGATTCATGAAAATTTTAATCCACCAACTTGTCCTCCTTCTGGAAGGAGGTCAGTAAAAGCTGAGGATAATGCTGCCCCAAGGCTACAGTAGCAGCTGTGAGGCATCTCTGTGTCATAATAGGGAAGATTCCTTTGTGGACTTTTTTAGTGCATGGCAAGTTTACTGAGGCTGTGCACCAAGATGAGGATATAGCCTTAACAAATATCTGGTATATAATATCTATTTATTACATTACAGTGCTGTGGCTTACAAGTAGAGATAAATTAGGTCAGGCAGAACCTGAAAAAAAACCCAGCTCATCAATGGCAAGTAGGAACTTTCCCTTCCAGGCATCTGAGTGTGGGAGAAGGGGGAAGAAGAGGAGACATTATTAATTATTATTATTATCTTAATCTTGCAAACATGAACCAATTCAGTGCTGTTTTCCTGAGTTTGCAAACAGAACCCTAAACTACTTCTACAGCCACTTCTATTTTCTCCAGCAGCAGCAGTTTGAAATTGGCAAGTTTCTGGTCAGTTCCACTCCAGCTATTCAAAACAAAGTAGTGAAACAGCTAAGAATCACATGAATTCACTTTCCTATTGTTTGGTAAAGATATGAGCATCAGCAAGAACAAGCACTGGAGCTATCAATCCGGAGGAGAATCCAAAAACCAAGAGGCTTCAGAAGGGTCAGAGTACCAAGTTCCTCCCATTATCCTTTTGCAAAACAGTCAATGTGTTGTGGTAAGAAACAGATCCTATTTAGCAGGCAGAGGAAATAGGAAGAGGTCAAATTTATCTGACACCTGCTAGCCAGGGGTTATCATGAAAGGTGGAGCTCTTCATCAGAAAACAATCCAAGACCCTGCAATGGAGACTGGGTCTGAACTTGGTGTGTTGCCCCTGCATCTCATGGATAGCCCATTCCCTTTTTTTTGTATACCAGACTCTAGCTAGGGGCTTATTCCTTGGCAAGTCTGGATGTGGGAGAGCTTTGTGCATCCCGATGTTATACCTGCTCAAGATGGTCACAGATTCCATTAATCTCATTTTTAAGAAATTGTAGCCATGATGTTTGGGATTTTCCCAGGAGATTCAGTGGGTGAATTCAATGGCAAACAGTTAAACAAACTTCAGAGTTGTAAAGTTCAAGCCTAGGCTGTATGCTCCATGGGGCGGACTGTGTCTTCCTGTATGCTCCAGCACTGGCAATGTGTCTGGTGCTGCATGGCAGATTTGATTTTTTTTTTTTATATTTGACAGATAAAAATGCTTAAGAATAAACTGTTATCAATTAAATTTTCATAATTGCAGGAAATTACAGGGGGTCAAACAATTATTTAATGACAGCAGATATTGAGATTAAAAAAGTTAAAGCTTTATAACCATTAAGGAACAAATTATCAACATCATGTCAAAATATACAATATTTAAATAACCTTAAATCTAACTCGTGAGTTCTCAGACAGCATTTTTCTTACTTTTCCTACTGGTACATTTCTATAATCATTGATAAAAAAAACCAACAACAACAACGAATCCTTCCAAGCCTAATGATAAATACCAGCAAGTGTGGGAGGCAGTATTTACCAGAACAACACTATGGCAACCAAAAGGAACAAATGGAGAGGTTTGATTACACAAGGGGACATGACATTTCTCCCAGCCCCAATTCCACGTAATTTTTATATTTTAACTTGGAGAGCAGGATTGGATTAATAGAGTCAGGTCCCAGAGTGGCAATACCTATGCTCAAAACTAATCACGGTTATCAGAGCACAGACACTCTTCTGGTTATTTGTACTAAAAATTGGGGGAAAGGTTTCAGTGTCAGAAAGATGCTAATGACCTTTGACCTAATATTTAAAATTACTGCATTGCCATAACACTTGGTCTTTTTTTTTTTTTTACCATGATGAACACAGAAATTTTGTATAATGGGACTTAGACAAAATAAGTTTTAATTTTAAATAGCCTATTCCTTTTTTCAGTCTCACTCTTCTCTTTCCTTCAATAATACCCTGAACACAAATGATCTTCAATAGCACTGACCATTAAGTGAGGGACCCACGTCAGTGTTTTATTCCATCTGAATGTAAACATTCTAGTTACAATGCTAAGTACTGTAGAAACACATGATGATGATGATGTTCGTCCATCGTTATCGATGAAGACCTCAACAACTCATTCTTTCGATGACCGGGCTTTGTGCATCCGAAGATGACTGATCAGTCCGATTCGGGCGCGGAACGTCCTGTCACACGTCGGGCAAACATGTAATGGCACTGTCGATGATGTATGAGCAGCTCTGGACTTGCGCAGCTCACGCTTTTTTTCAGCCTCAGCAATACACCTTGCCTCAGAGGTATTACTGCCTCTGTGAATGAGGCTGTGCCATGCTGAACGGTTCAGTGCGAAGGTTTCCCATGTGGCGGTGTTGATCTCGAAGGACTTCAAAGAAGTCTTCAGCGTGTCCTTGAATCGCTTCTTTTGACCTCCATGGGAGCGCTTTCCCTGAGTGAGTTCTCCGTAGAAGAGCTGTTTAGGAATGCGTTCATCTGACATTCTCACAACATGTCCGGCCCACCTTGACACACATACACAGCCTTGAAAGGTCACTGACGTTTTACCCATTAGTAAAGTCGAATTCACAGGGTTCTACCTGCTTAATGAAGAGACACCTCCACAAAACATGCTTTTACGATAGGGTTCCCCTTCACAGAATCTGCAAAATACTGTAGCTGGACTGAAACCCCCAAGTCTAATTTTCTTCCCACCAAACTACATTGGTGCTTTGCCTCTCTTCACTTGGTGACACTAATGGGAAGCCCCTGGGAAACCAGCATAACTTTAAGTTGCTAATGTAATTGTCTAGAGAAGTCTCTTCTTTGTATTGTTCATCTTTTCTCCATAAGCAGTATATTCCCTCTTTCTGTAAACTCATTAAATTTCACTTGTTTCTTTCACGCTGTTCAAACTAAGGGTAAATGATTTTACAGCACGTCACTTAAATTGTAAAATTTTTGTACTGATGTACTAAGGGGATGCAAATTTAGCATTACTACTTTAGGTAAACTAGGCAACATTTGTACCCCAGATATTTGAATGCTACTGGGAACCACCAGCATGGAAAATTTTAAAAAAGTCTCTTGTCTGATGGGTGCCTAGGGGCACCTCTTCTGACTGGGTTGTATCTACAGTCTTCTGGATTTTTATGTTTTTCCAATGGCTTCCAAACAGGAACTGGACAATTTTCTGTTCAAAGGAATGATGTAGCATGTGAAGTATTCAATACACTAGTTTATAGTGTAAAGATTTACAGAACTCATCAAGAAAACCATTTTAGTCCTGGAGATTTGCCATCTGGAAGGTTTCTTATAGCATTTTAAATTTCATCTGTTGATATCTCTACTTCAAACTGTACTTTTGTCCTTCTGTAGTCAGCAAGATTTTTAGGTTATCCAAAAAACTATATATTTGTGTTACAGTAGGAGTTCATCTGCATTTGTTGTTTTCCTAATACAACTTTAAAAAATACATTTGACACACATAATATTCTGGACAAACCTTATTGCGTGAAGTATTTTAGGAGCTCATTGTACAAAAATGCCAATGGTTATGTACTTTTGAGGGATTGTATGTACACCTCTACCTCGATATAACGCTGTCCTCAGGAGCCAAAAAATCTTACCGTGTTATAGGTGAAACCGCGTTATATTGAACTTGCTTTGATCCACCGGAGTGCGCAGCCCCGCCCCCCCAGAGCACTGCTTTACCGTGTTATATCCAAATTCGTGTTATATCGAGTGGCGTTATATCGAGGTAGCGGTGTATTTCCATGAGGGAGGGGGATCACAGCCCTCCAGGAACCAAGAACAATGGGGAGTGATTAGGCCCATTCACTCAGGTTGCAACACCTCCAGAGAGCTACCGCTACTTCCAGCCAGGCTTGCATATACTGTTTTAAACCAGATTCTCTAAGGAACAACAGACAAAGAATGGATTTTTGGTTAAACAGCCTGAGTTAAAACTGACTCAGGGCCTTCTTTCTGCTCCAGCAAACAGACAGGACCTTTGGGGAAAAAGGGAGGGCCCCAATCCTTAGGGAGGAGTTGGAAGTTTTTGGCCCATTGAGGCGTCATAGGACTTGCATGCTGGTTCCGAGCTGAAGCTGTGATGAACTTGTGATCACAGGATAAAACCCTGGATGGGGTTTGAAGGACTATTCACCAACCAGAACCCTTGCTGGGGTTTGGGTGATCTCTGGTAAGCTTATTAGCATGGACATAGGCTCTTTTATTGTTTTAATAAGTTTTCTCTGTAATGCTTTCACCTTAAGAATAAATGTGTTTGCTTAGAAAGGGTTGTGTCGTGACTTACCTCTGGCACTGTCTTTTGAGGGGAGAAGCAAAGAAGGCCAGTGTAGGACAGTCTGTCTTTTGCTGGGGAATAACACAGAGAAAGCAGGGAATTGTTCAGTCTGGAAATACCCCACTCAGAAGGGTGAGAGACGCGTGTCTCCATCCAAAAGAGGTGACGGCTGAAGAGCCTGAAGCCTAGGCTGGGTGCCCTTGCTGGACTATAGAGGGTGAAAACAGATGCAGTTGTCCTGAGTTGCGATAGCATCTATTGTAGCTTTTTTTTAAAAGTCAGTTGTTCTTATCTTATATTCCTTGGACTACTACAAATACAATGGCAAGGACATTTTTGAAAACATACAATTAGCTTTCTTCCCCCCGCCCCCCCCAAAAAAATTAAAAAAAAGAAAAGGGATGTATGACAGCGGATTGTTCCCTAAAGGCAATAATGTTGTCACCATGCAACTGAATTTCTTCAGCTTGAGCTTTATTTTATTGGGAAGTACCACTGATCATTTTTTTGCTGCAGAGATTTCAATTTCCTTTTGAAAGGTGCCTGCTCTGTTAGAAGGGCTATTTTGGATAGTATTTATTCCTCTAATGTACACTTTCTACAACAACTGTGTGGCAACTTCTCCACTGTCACTTAGTTCACAATATTGCTTAATATTATCCAAAATGTGTGGCTACTTTATCTAATTTGGGCTTTAACACAGCACTAAAATCTCCTTTAAGAAAGAATTCATTGTATAGTGTATTAGATAAGAGTAATTAATGAATAAAGCTGATAGAAAATCAAGATATGCAGAAGGGGCATACATATATCCAATGTGCCAGGATGCAAGAGAATGTCCCTTCTCACCTACAATAAACTGAAGAAACCACCCCAATGAGAACGACTTGATGTATTAATATTGCTACTTCCCTTCACCAAATAGCATAGTGTGCAGCAAATATATGTCCCAGTCCCACTCTGTCTTTAGGAGGAAATGTAAAGACAAGAAATTCTTAGATTCCCCTCCCACAGCTAAACTACTTAGTAATCAGTATGTTGCCATCTGAATGATTAAATGAAAAGTCTAAATTTAATGTTTTTCACACATTAAAACTATATACAGTACCTTGCTCAGGGTAAAGTGAGAAGATTGGTTATTATAAGGTCATGGTTAAGGACAGGAGTCCAGGCATTAAAGCTATAATTGAACCAATATTATTAAGTATAAAGTAATACTCTCTTAGTGGTTCCCAGCTGATTGTCGATAATAAAATAATGAAGCAAGCTAATAGACATCTCTCTTTCTCTCTTCTTTTTCCATAGTCTTAGTATATTTCTAGGATATCAAGTTTTTCAAGACCTATGAAATGTACTCACTTTGTTTAAAATTAAATAAAATTAACCATGAAAAAAAATCTGAATTCTGTCATTGGAACCTTTTAAATGTTAGGCATTATCAACAAGGCAAGCCATGTCCTTGAGTGAGAGTAGACACCTGAGTTTAGCCCTACTTTGCAGTTTTAGTCAGGTAGAAAGATCAATAGTAAGGAACATTAGGATTATAATGAAAGTATAGGATATTGAAAATGTTCACTGAGTTCTATCTACATGAAAAGGATAGAAGTGGTATTTTGCATAGATTCCCTTATTCAGTACATAGGGATAGCGTACGTTCCTCTCAGTCAGGACCATAAAATTAGGTACTCATACAAATATTACCAGAGAAGTTCCCTATTAATTAAAATGTAATCACTGAAGCTAAGCATATACCATATAACTAATAAGAAAAATTAACTGCTTAAATCCTTCATTTAACAAATAGCATTGTAATTTTAATTTCATACCAGCATTAATTTAACACAAGAAGTTGCCCAAAGACTTTTTTAACTGAGTTTTTCTGCTCTTAAGTTCTTGCAAAATTCAGAACTTCTTCAGGGTTTTTAAACATGAAAGTTGATGTTTCTTTTAATCATCATGAGGGTTACTGAGACTAAGGTAATACATCTAATACCCTGAGTACCTTCTTCCGTGTTCTGAATGCAGTCACCCCATTAGTGTAAGAAGGGGTTTGCCAGAAGCTGGGAATGGGCGACAGGGGATAGATCACTTGATGATTACCTGTTCTGTTCATTCCCTCCGGGGCACCTGGTAGACAGGATACTAGACTAGATGGACCTTTGGTCTCACCCAATATGGCTGTTCTCATGTGATAAAAATCCTGTGGAAATGTCAGTTTTTCCCTTTTGAGTAAGTAAGCTTTTTGTTTCTTTTCCCCGGCAGCCTGTAAAATAGATGGCTTATCTTTAAAGTTTTGTAGGCTGATAATTATAGGTTAGAGGTGAGGGCCACCTCTCACAGCCACATTTAGCACTTCATGGGCTGTATTTTTAAAGCTTTTACTTGCTGATTCAGTTGTTTTGGAATCCATTCAGAAAAAGCAGATCACTGGTTTGGGGTTTTCCATTCCTTCAATGAGGCTCAGAAGTTCTGTATATTGAGTGTGTCTTCTATTTTCATTATCTTCACCTTTCTCTTCAAAGGATTTATCTAGACTAGGATAAAAGGTGCATTTTAAAAATGTATTAGCGAAAAAGTGTTAACAACCTAGTGTAGACAATGCGGTTGTGTTTCCCCCTGCTAGGGCTCACCTTGACCAGATAACGCATGTTAAAAAACAACTTGGCTTTCCTACCCTAGGGTTTTAAAATGTGTTAAAAATGTAAAATGCTCCTTTTATTCATATCTACACAAGAACTAAGTAGTTGAGTTTGGGTTTTCCATGCATTGTAGGCAGGCATCTATTGTTGTTTGAGCTCTTTTATATATTGCAGTTAATTGATTTTAAAATCCTTCTGTTATTCCAGTTAGTTGGTCTAAGGAGGACTGATTATTATTTACACAGTTGTTGCACCTCAGGTCCCATCTGAAATCAGGGCCACTTTGCATCAGGCATTATACAAACACACAATATGAAAGAGTACCTGCCCCCAACAACCTTACAACTGAAACAGCAGACTTGTTTAAAAAAAAAAGTATATTTCATCAAAACAAACTGAAAAATACATGAAAAAAAGTTTGTTCATTCTAAAATTTCAGTGATATTTTTCTTCTTTTTCTCTTTTTTGACTAGCTGTACCTATGAGCAAACATTCCTAACAGGTAAACAAGGAACCAAGGACAACATGGGGTGGGTCAGGGACGTGATAGCCACCTACAAGTACTTGAATGCAGGGTTGGTGTCTAGAGTACCTGGCTATGGAGCTAATGTGATTATATCCTAGTAATGTCATCACATCAGCCTGGAGCCCATGAAGAGCAGACTGCCCTAAAGCATGACACATCTATCTACTGCAGGACCAGGAGATATCCAGATGGGGCAGCCCTTCCCACAGCAGCTCTGCTTACCTTAGAGGTGGGGGTGGCTCTGGCTCTTCAGATGGCAGTGGGTGCAGAGCTGACCAGCATCACTAACCTTTCGGTGGCTCAGCCTTTGGGTAGTCACTGCTATTTAGACAGCAGTGGAAAAGGAACCTCAGCTGCTGCTGCTGCTCCCACTCCTCTTCAGGCACTGGGGAGAGCAGGCCTGACTGCCACTGCTGCTGGTAGGGTGACAATGAAGGGGAGACCCCAGCTACCACTAGGGAAGCCAGAATTGGAAGGGGGTCTACCATAACCTCAGAGCAGAGGGCTGTTGGGGGGACCTCAGTCACCACATTAGAGGACTCTGATGATGTGATAGTAGCAGGGTGACCCCCTACTCAGAGCCCTCTGTTGGGGCATTCAGATGACCCAACCATAGAGGGCCTTCTGCTGTGGTGGCAAGAGGTTGGGAGCTCTCCCACACACAGGGAGAGTCCTGTACTTGGGACGGAGGGACTCATGTCCTCCGTCCTCAGGAATGGGACAGGGAGTGATAGGCAGGGAATGAGGGAGGTTCCAGTCCATCCAAGGAGCAGTAATGGCAAGGCGTCTTCCCCCAGCAGGTGGTTCTTGTGTAGGTGGGCCCTGCTCCCACCACTTCAAATGGGAACAGGGCCACAGTGGGGACAAGACAACATGGGCCTTGCAAGGGATGTGTACCTCGGACCTTGGATTGTCTTAATGTAAGTTTCCCTGGAAAGTGTCAACTTCAAGCAGGAAGCAGAATCTTTATTGGTGATAAAAGAAGTTAAGTTAGAGTGGTAGAATGGAAGTGAATGGATCTGATTTACAGTCCATCTTTTCCACTACCCTGTCTCTGACAGTGCCTAGCAGCCAATGATTCAGAGGAAGGAGAAAGAAACCACATTAGGCAGATGTGGAATAATCTGCTCCCCACCTGAAAACTCTTCCTAACCCAGTCTTTAACTATTAAGGATTAAGCTCTGAAGCATGCAGCAAGGGAGGTCTAGGTTGGACATTAGGAAAAAGTTCCTAACTGTCAGGGTGGTTAAACACTGGAATAAATTGCCTAGGGAGGTTGTGGAATCTCCATCTCTGGAGATATTTAAGAGTGGGTTAGATAAATGTCTATCAGGGATGGTCTAGACAGTATTTGGTCCTGCCATGCGGGCAGGGGACTGGACTCGATGACCTCTCGAGGTCCCTTCCAGTCCTAGAATCTATGAATCTATGAGATTTAGTATCTCTACCAAAATGTATGTAACCACTAGCTCTGAATACTCTTGCCATCCATATGGATGTTCAATCCGCTTTTCAAATCTTTCTAAGTTTTTCGTCTCAATTACTTCCTGCAACAAGGAGTGCCACAGTCCAAATATGCATTGTGGGTAAAAGTATTTCTTTTTATCAGTTTTAAATTTACCACCTTTTTTAATCTCACTGAATGTCTCCATGTGCTTTTGTTATGAGACAGGGAGAACATTCTACCATTTATTATTTTATATATTTTTATCTTATCCTTTCTGATTAGTCTCCTTTCTAAATTAAGCAATCCCACACACTACCAAGAAAAGCTTGCTTACAGTTAGATCTCTTGGAAGAGTTTGCCACAATTTAATAGAAGTGGGGAAAACCCTTTGACTCAAGGCATTCAAAACCAGACTAGACAAAGCACTAGAAAATGTACTGTAGGGAATAATCCTGTATTGGTAGCAAGATAGACTAGGTGACCTATAATGTCTTTTTCCATCCCTCATTTCTATGACTCTATAATGATATCTGTCCTTGTTTCAACTTCAGTAAAACATAGGAAGATGGTGATGGCATTTCTCCTAATTCTAAAACAATCATGGAAGTCTCCATATTCATTATTCATGGAAAATGTAAAAGGAAAATCCTTAATTTCCATTTTAGAAGCAGCACACAAGGACACTTCCCCAAGCCCTTCCAGTAAAAACAACAAACATGCAGCCTTGTGTGACATAAGTTCTCACAGTGAAAATAGAAAATACTATTACACTGCTCTTAGCAGCTGGTTTATCAAATCAATCAATACTATGAAGCAAGATTAATCAATCCTTTGTTTTCAAACACTCCTAATCCCAATACCATCTGCATCACACACAATCTATTTTATTCCACTTTGGAAGTGAATGAACAGACAGTAGCCTACAAACCTCATATTAATTAAAAGACTTGCAACTTTTATATAATAAAACCACTAGCACAAAAACATGCTCCTGTAACATTAAGAGTCTAACTTAAATCCAAAATAGCTAGGAGTCAGAGTTAAATCTCTCTTAACTAACTACCATAATATTGGTCCTACATATTTCAGCACATAGGATATATATGATCATCCATTGTTTGGATACACGTAGTAGGGCCGGGCTCCCATCTCACTTAACCCAGAGTAAATCAAGAGTAACTCCATTAAATCAATGGAGTTAGTCCACTATAAAATATGCATAAGAGAAGGAGAATCTGACCTGTGATACCTAGGCGTAAAGATGTGAGTTGAAAGCTTCAGCTTTCATTTTGATTTTCCTTGGTTTTGTCATTTTGAAGAGACACTGTGAAATCTATGATCATTTTTAAAAATTCAGAATTAGTTTCAGGTTCTAAACCTGCCCTCAAACTTACACAGTACCATAGTGAACTTAGTAGGGTGCACTGCCTCCTGCTAACTTTTGTAGTTTTACAATAATATTTTCCTGATTATATCCGCCCTGTTGCTGTGTTAAAGACCCACTCAGATACAAGGGAAAACTAAAACAGTGAAACTGACTATACACAAAACACTGTTGAATACACAAATAAGATGAGAAATAGTTTTCTCCTCGCATCCCTTTCAGATCTAGTACTATTAGGTGTTACTTTTAACAATAATAGGTTAAAAATTTTCAAACAGAAGTGTAATTTTTCAAGTTGATCAGAAACTTTTTGAAGTTTGTTGTGGGTTTTATGGTAAATATTATTTTATGCTACAGACATGTATTAGAGCTGACATCAGAGAAATCAAAAGCCTATTTCTTGTCCCATTGAAGTCAAAGAGCCCTGAATTAACTAATACCACATAGAGATAAATCAAAATCTGGGTTTCTCATAGTTTTCAATCGGGTCCCCACATATTTTAGCCATGGAGACCAAGGAATAAACATTCTCTTGCTGAGTGTGTTATGGAACCTTTAATATCCACATAGAGCACACAAGACCACCATTTTTAAGGTTTCATCCTAAAGATCCATTCACTGTGAACTACCTATAATTCAATTTATGTGTCTCAGAAGAACGAAGCACTGAACTGAACATGCCAGGATTTTCACCTTTGGTTTCAGGGATTCTAGCGATTTCAAACAAAACCTGACCACATTACACCATTGCATCCAGTGTCATAGAACATAATGGCTCCTTCACAGCTATTAATCTATAGTGAAAATACATCCTGAGACAATTTTAAAAATAAATATATTAAACAGATCTTCCCCACATCCTCCTGAAATGTGAATTACAAAACCCATTATAGCTAGATATTTGGGGGGGGAAGTCACTAAGTACAGAATACAGTGGAATTGGTTTTAAGTTAAGTAATTATGAAACTGAAAGAAGGAAGCCTACAAAAGGATTTCTGCTTCTCTTCTTCTCCCCTTTCAAAACAGTTCTCCTTCCTATCTAACCACCACCTTGCAATAAAATCCACTTCTCCTGGCATTCTTTCACTGTATAACCAAAGGGTCAATCCATGGATATTTTTTCTTTAACAGCCTTCTAAAAGGCTGGCCTTTGCATCTGCTAGAAGATGGAATAATAGTCAGAAAGACATTACTGCTATTTTAAGTGAAGACAGCACATTATTGCAAAACAAATGTATTGCTGCAAGCTACAATAAAAAAAAAAGGTACAGTAACTCAGTCCAGTGAATTACAGGATTCATAACATACCACTAGCCTTGCCTACCCATTACTTACCAAATCAATTCAGACTCACAGCTTCATTACTTCATGCTTTTTTCCAGTAAACACAATGCTGCTCTTCTTTCTTTCAACCAAGCTCTCAATATACTTTATACTTCCTAATTAGAAATTAATTTTAAAAACTCAAAATGGATGAAAAATGCTTTATTTATTGCATTTGTACAATTTCCCATATTCCTTCATTTCAGTTTACTAGAAATGTAACTTCTCAGCATACATATACATACACACACACACCAGTTGGTTGGTAACAATGCTTTTTTTAAAAAATAGCAGCAGCTTGCTCTTAAGTGGCAAAGAAAAGCTTCAGAAAGGGGGGAAATAATGACTATTTTTTAGATTATAGTTTTAGACAATAGTTCCACAGAACTAACATAAGAACATAGACCCAACATTTAAAAGATTGCATCTATATAAAATGTATCCCTAGATCTTTGATAATTACATACACTAACATTTCAAACACATTCCAAATCAGAATGAAAGAAGAGCAGAAGAGGAAAAATAAAAGCTGTGCTATGGATTGGCTGGGCAGAGAAAGCCTCATCTGAAGCACTGGAAATTAATGAAATACGAAACAATAATAAGCAGATTTCTGACACCCAGAGTTTCTAAACTGACTCACAGATTTAAGTGAAAGGTACAAATGACCCTCACTTTTGGTTATCTATAAAAAGATTTACCCTTTATTTCTCAAACACTGATGATGACAATATGTTGTGTATTTGTTTCAGGAGGTATGACAGCCACAGGCTGCAAAGATAGGGGCACACAGTTCAGATTTTGACAGCAATGCAGTGGAATTTAAAGCATTGTGACTGGAATATTTTCCAAAGCATGTTAATTGAGACCCTATGAAACATGTTAACAAAGAGGTATTAAAATACTTATGGTAGTATGTGTTCTAATCACCTGCCATAAAGTAATGTGCAATGAGGGTAGAAAATTTAATGACACATGCCTTGTTTGTCCCACACCTCCTTGTTAGATCATCCTTAATACATGCAGAGCCAGGCAAACATCAATGCCTTCTAGTCCATTTTCTGTCCCATTGCTTTAGTTCATGGGCTGTTATGACAACGTTAGAGATCTGTAGTGCACATTATAGTAAGCTGAAATCTCCCATTCTAATAAAACCAGAAGAAGTGGAAAGGCAGGTCATTTTTCTGAAAGCTCAGGCCTAAGCCCCAGTATCCTCCCTAAATGCAGATTTCCACATGACGACAGCAAAACAAGCCTCAGTGAATTGCTACTGGCAAAACCAAGCTTCCCAGAAAGGTGAAAGATACATATCTGCGATGACTGAGAGTGTGATTTAACCAAGCCACAGCCCAATTGCACCAGGATCTATGAAGATGCTGCTTAGAACAAGAACAGATCAAGAGGGTTCTGCTCCCTAAAAGTGGTATTTGGCAATACCAGCTTGTCATCCCCATCCCAATTCAGACACAGAAAGCTAGAAAGGCAAGTGTCAGACCCTGGAATGCACCAGGGATGGGCTCAATCTCCTATTCCTGGAACCTCCTTGCAAAGCAGGAGCTGTCAGAAGGAGACCAGCAGCACCTTCTGCAGGAGATGTCATCTTCACCCCCTGTTCTGCCAGGACCATGTGCTGCCCGTTTAGTTGCTACAGTCTCCTCCCTCTGCTCCCCCCCCCCCATCTTTTCCCACACTCTCAATCAAAGGAAAGTAATCTATTAGCTCCAGTAACAACACACACCAACATAAAAGGGTTCACAGAGTAATACATTCCCCTCACACACAAAAACCCCACACATAATTACTACTGTTATTGACACTGTTTGCAGCAATACCTGGCCTCTGGGGCATTAATATATCTGTGTATCTTTCATGGCAGCTTAGGGAGACATGCAAATCTCGTGCTCGCTCTCTCTCTCTCTCTCTCACACACACACACACACACACACACACACACTCACTCCTAAAACCTGCTGTCTCCCATCCCCCGGCCCCACTCCCACGGGTGCCTGCTCCACACAGCAAGTGCCTGCCACAACACTGTGCACTTCTGAGGCTGGCGGCTGCCACCACCTC